>NW_005363609.1:759655-829529 GCF_000412655.1 Myotis brandtii | reverse complement strand
AGTGTCCTTCCCTGCCCCTGCCTCCTCCATTATCATAGGATTTGTTGATGCAGCATCACGGTGTCATCCACTGCGATGGGGCGTTATCTGCATGGCTGGGTGAGATGCTGCCACTGGGCGGGTGGTTCAGTGTCGACTTCCAAAGCGAGTGGAACTAGGGAACAGCCAACTTCTGAACCTGAACTATGTCCTTTCTATTTTTATTATAATTTATTCTTATAGTATCTTTATGTACATTATATTTGATGATATATCTGATGATGCCTACCTCATAATAATTTATATGTTTATCTTAATTGAGGTTGCAGAGACTGATTTTTATGGGGAAAAAGTAACAAGTGATTTTACAGTTTTGTAAAATGTGCTTAAAGCAAAGCAGTGTGTTTTTAAAAACAATATAGATTATGAAAAAATATACAATTTGGTTAAAAAGAGAAGCCGAGTGAATAATAGAAAAGATGGTTCGCGGGATGCTGCAGCCCTGGGCACCTCCCTGGGTCCTCACAGCGTTGCTGCCCCGCTGTGCCCCACACGCGGCCCAGAAAGGACGTCCAGAGAAAGGGGCGGGCTGCCCAGCGTAAGCTCCCCTGGCCTCAGGACCACTGTCCTGGCGTTCCTTTCACCGTGGCCTGCTCTTTCTGTCGCTCTGGCATTTAATCCCAGTGAAGCCCACCAGGGTGTTTGTAGCGATCCCCAGGCCCAGCTGCGGGCAGTCTGTACTCCTTCACCTGCGGACAGTGATCTTTGAATGCTTTTCAAAGAGGGTTTTGATGAGCTTTTTTAAAAAAATTGTCAACTGAGGATATTTTTCCCATTTATTTTATGTTTTTTAGAGAGAAGGTTGGGGAGGGAAGAGGGGGGAGAGAGAAACATTGATGTGAGAGAGACATAGATTGGTTGCCTCCTGTTCACCCCCAGACTGGGGCCAGGGATCAAGTCTGCAACTGGGAATTGAACTGGTGACTCTTTGGTGATGCTCTAACCACTGAGCAACAGGTCAGGGCTTGATAAGCATTTTAAAGGAGACAAATACAGTTGGCTCTCAGCCCAAGTTCCATGCCCCGCACATGGTGTCTGCAGAGACCTTCTGGGATTGAACCTCCCCCTGGCCTCCTGGCCTGGACTTTGGTCTCCTGTTGTCCCACACTACGTGGTGGCTGTTGCAGGCCAGCCTGTGTCCGCTGTCCCTGCAGGCGCCTGGGGAGTGGCTCAGCCTCCAGGACATCTCTTTAGCTGCTGTTCCCGCTGCAGCCCACAGAGAAAGAAGAGCAGGTTCAGTTTTGAACGCTTTAACAGGAAAACAACCTCCAGCCCACACACAACCCAAGAAGAGAAATGAATGATGATTCGCTTTTTAACCCCTCCAAATAGTATTCCTTTCTGCCATTCTGTTTCATATGGCTGGACTGCTTCCTGGGTGTGGGGGCTTCTTCAGGAGGGACACACCTGGCTGTCGCTCCGTTGGTGTCAGCAGCCACTGGTGGTCATCGTCTGGACGCTCGTCTGCCCAGGGGTCAAAGGGGAGCCTTTGTCCTTCTGTCACTCATCGTTTCCACTTGCTGGGAGGCTCTCAGGAAGAAAGCCCTCCTTTCCCGGGCTGGTCTCGTCTCTGCCCACCTGGGAGCAGCGTGATTGCTGGGCATCTCGGGAAGGGAGCAGTTTCCTCCCAGCCCAGTTTATCGGTGCCTGAGACAAAATCCAGACTCGGGGTGGGACCCCCAGAGCCGCTCCTGGGAGGATGGGCGGGCTCCCTCCCGGCCTTCGGTCTCCCTCCCTCCCATGAGCCAATGTTGAGGAGTGTTTTATGCCCCCAAGGAAGAAACAGAAGTGTTTATGCAGTTGCAGAGCAGGCTGTACTGGGTGTCTGCAGGGAAGGGACCACTGTGGGTGTAGACAGGGAGGTGGCGCTTAGTGGCCAGATGGCCTTGGTTCGAATGCCCCACTGACCGTGGTGAGGCGGTGTGACCTCCGCAGGCTGGAGCTCAGCCTGTGTCCCCGTCCACCCATTGCCTCCGAGTTGTGGGGTGAGTGTTGAAAGGGGCGAGTCACGCACGCTCTGAACTCAGGGCCTGGCTCAGTGTAGACACTACTTACTCGGTGCTTTTGATTTGCACTGTGATCTTGGTTGTCATGGGGGCACCATTGTCAGGTGCGAACTGGCTGAACGTGGGCCACGGAGGCTTGTACAGTGGGCCCTGAACCCAACGACACCCACCCACAGACATTGGTTCTGATTACAAGTCCTGCTTAGAACCAGTGGGTCTGCCTGGGTGAGGCGGGATACTGCCCGGAGATGTAAGCTTTTGTCTTGTTTCCCTGTTGGGTTTGGCAATGAAAGCTACAGGGTGGTTAGGACACTGCAGGCTGTGGGGATGAAAGGTGTACATTTGTATCCAGGCTACTACAAGGGCGGGAAGTCTTGAGCCTTTGAGCTGAGAATCTAGAGAGAAGAGAGGATGCAGGCGGATGGTTGCTCCTCACTGATGCGCCCCGGCCACTGTGGTTGTCACCCAGGTAGGTCTGACCCACCCGCCCCCTGTGTCCCGGAGACCTTCTCCCAGAAGGCTGGTGGCTGCACCTGCCTCACCTTTTCCTTCCCGTCACTCAAAGTAGGAAAGTAGACGGTTGTAACTGAAAAGCTCGCCCAGCAAGGTCCTGCTGCCTGAGCGAGGGAGAGAACGTGCCTCCAAGAGAAGAAGGTCACGGGCAGGTGTAACCTTCCTTTTCTCGGCCTTAGCTGGCTCGTCTTGGATCCAACATAATAAACTCCAGGCTTCAGGTGTCTCCTTGGGTCGATTCTTGGATATTGCTGGCTAACTGGGTATGAAATGCTAGATAAACTAATTCTGTGTTCAAGCTCTAGGGAAAATGTCTCCATTGCAAAGGAGGAGTTTTCATTTGGGGGGGAAAAAAAAGCTTTAAAATATATCATGCATTCCTCCTGACTCTGTGAAATATGAGTGTCACCTTAAGATGTTAGGGTCAAATTTCTTAAGGTGAGTGGGTGGGGCAGGCATGAAATTCAGCAAAGAAAATTGAATTGACCACTTTTATTTATTTTCCTTTATTTTTGGGTGGTAACTGCTTAATGTTAAATTTTTGTTTTATACCAACGTCTCCTTGGAAACTTGAGCTATCGATGTGATTTTAAGCAGATGTCTCTATTACAGGGGAGAGAGGACTGGTGTATAAAGTGGGAAGACAGAGTTGGAGCTGTAACAGGGTGGCTGTTTGTCAAAGTCAAGGCCACTCAGCCACATGAATACAGAGGCATATCTGCTGGGTTGATGCAAACCTGTGCCCCAGCTGTGATGGGCGTCCACGAGGGAGCACAGGTGTCCTGGCCCGTCTCCGCCCCGGGGACCGCTTGCGCATGGCTGTTGTCTTAGCTTGTAAGTCATCTCTGTTTACTCGGAAACTGCGAGTTCGACTTTTATTTTTGCAGTGAGAAAATCGTTGTTTGATGATGTAGAATGTTGCTCTTGTAATCCTGTTACATAAAACGATTTACATTTTTTAAAAAGCCTCTTGTGAATAAGTTAGGGTAACGAGGAATGAATTATTTGGAGAAGAGAAAGAAACCCTAGAAAATAAAGCTTATAAGCAGTAGGAGCCTTACAAGATTACTGTGCACAAGTTAAGATCAGAAGGAGATGCTATGAGGACGTGAACTACGGGGTGATGTGTACAAGACCATCGCCATCCCGGGATTGGAAATTTGAGGCACTTGTTGCTTTTTGAGGCTGAGAATTGTTATAATACATAATACACCTAAAGGTTAAAACAGTGATTCCCAAAGTGGGCGCTACCGCCCCCTGGTAGGTGCTGCAGCGATCCAGGGGGGTGGTGATGGCCACAGGTGCATTTGGGGGCGATGAGTAACTGCTATTAAAATTTAAAAAAAATTAATTTCCAGGGGCTGAGTAATATTTTTTCTGGAAAGGGGGCGGTAGGCCAAATAAGTTTGGGAACCACTGGGTTAAAAGAATGCTTTTCCTCTCAAACCATTGGTGACTGTGGGTGAATTCTGGTAGTGTTTGCTCTGGCAACATTTTCTTCAATAAAGACAATGTATGATTGCATTGACTCCAGAGAGTTGGTACCAGTTTACCCTCCAAGGTGCAGCACGACCCCCTTCCCTACCCCGGCACTTGGGGCATTTCATGTTAGAAGAAGTGTGGGAATGGGAGGGCCTTCCCAGGCCCCGGGGACAGACTGCCACCCGCACACCGAGGTTCCCTCTTGCACAGGTGTTTTTTCTTTCTTTGCTCCATAAGGATATGAATGTGGCCTTTGGGCCGACCTCAGGTCTGGACTTAGCGAGGGAGGTGGTGGAGCAGTAGCAGCAGGGTGGGTGTGCGGGAGGAGCCGGGGGAGGTGGGAGGCTGTCATTTTCATGTCGGCAGTGAACACGTTCTGTTCGCCCCGTGCTTCACGGAGGCACTCCATGGTGCGCTGTGCCGTGTGCAGGTGTGCTCACGGGTGATCACTAGTTTGGGTCATGGTTTGGCTATTGCTTACTTGGTTGTCCTACCATGTATTTCTTCTTTTCCTTCCTAGTCTGTGGTGCCGACTGTTTCCAAGGGCCACAGAACACCCATCCCCCTGGCTGGGGAATCTAACTGTAGGGGTACGATTTCTAGCTGCACCGGGAGAAAGGCCCTGGGACCATCCTGTTTGCCTTGTCATCATGAGGACACGGGTCCTTTTCTGCTGTTGAAGACGATTGTTCTAAGTCCTCTCCAGGGAACTAGTATTTCTGACAGCCTGCGGAGGTTGCTCTGTGCTGCTGGTTGTAATAGTTACCCTTTAATGAGCCTCTACTGTGTGCCAAGAATTTCATGTACATCGGCTCCTCTTAAAATATCTATGAATCCGTGTTATGTCATTGTGGGGATTAAGAGACTCAGAGAATGTGAACCTCACATAAGGCCCTGCGGCAGCCAATCTCCAACCGGGTTTGGTGTCCAGGTGAGCCTGATCCCAGAGCCCACGAGTGGGGATGGAAGTGGCAGGTGCTGCAGAAGGTGCGAGCATGTCCATGGGGCGGGACGGAGGTGCACAGCCTGCATCCGGCCGTTCTGCTCCGGAGGTTGGTAGCGATGCCCGGGAGCTCCGCCCGAAAGCTTCAGCTCCCACATCCTAAAATCCGAGAGCTGCAAGGGAAAAGGACGCTCTGCGCTCAAGGGGATTTTCATTACTGTGTTGCTCTGTCCCCACCTGCGTGATCCTCTGTGAGATGCACACATTTGCAGGCGAATCTTCTTTGGGACCATCATGCATTTCCTCCCTCATTCTGCCCTGTTTGGAGTTCCTTGGGTGAGTCATCAGTTGTAGCATGGACCCTTTTTCTACAAAATAGTGCGGCGAAACCCAGGGGACAGCGGGAGGAAGCAGCCAGCCTCGAGGGAGCAACCAGGGTGCTTTTCCTGCCCGACTCCCCATCCTTCTCTGCTAGGATCCAGGCGTTGTGTCTGGAGATGGGCAAGACCAGCCACCCAGGGGAACGGATTTCTGCCCGGGCATATGGCTTTCTAGGGAGCGGAGGCTTCGCCCGATTCCAGGCCCTGGCAGGAGAGAGTGCACATGGCAAGGCGATGTGGGCGCCTCAGTGCTCCCCGTTTCATCTGCGTCAGCCTTTTCACCACACGCACGTGCGCACGTGAACTGCCAGGTAGAACTAGTTCAAGAAGAGGAAGGCCTGTGTGCGATGGCAAGTGCGTTGAAGAGGGGCTGAGGTCGCGGTGCCGACCCTCATTATGTCAGTTACTCCTAAATGCAATTAGGAGTTGGCTGGCCCTGCCCCATGGAGGCGCGGGAGGAATTGATCTCAGGACAGCATTTGGGTTTAAACAGCACATGAAATGACTGCCTCTCCTCTTGATCCTCCCATCTCTCTGTTCCTCATGGCGGGTAGTAAGGCGCAGTGTCCTGGCAAAAGGTTTGCTCAAAGACCCCGGGGCTGGGGCTGGGCTGGGCCAGGCGCCCCTTGGCGAGGCCTCGGCCGGGAGCTCCAGCCCTTTTATGCTTTCTGTGTTCCAGGCTCACACTTTCATTTCTATAGAAAAGGCTTTCTGCTGCCTTTAACAAAACTTGTATTTTCATGCTTAATAAGTGAGCGAGTGCGACATACAATGAGCTCGAAGAGTCGGATGTGGGGGCAGGTTCAGAGGAGGGACAGTGCTCACGCCTGTCTGCATATCTGGCAGGCTGCTTCCCAGGACTTTCTCCGAGTAGGGGCTTTGCTTGGAGCCCAAGGCCCTGCTCCTCGGACCTCTCCAGGGTCCGGCCATAGAGGCCATTCTGGCTTGTCCCGCAGGACTCAGGCCTTTGCTTCATCCCTGCTGCAGGCTTGTCCCCCAAAGAGCCTCACCTTTAAAGCTTAAGTTGTGAAGCCACGGCATTTCCCCTTGCTGGTGGGTTTTTACACATGAAGAATAAGTAATCTCCATTTTCTTTAGTGGAAGTCTGAAGAATCTATCAGGGACAGATCAAATATTTAATGTTCTGTGAAAAGGGTCTCCTGTTGGCCCCCTGGGGAAGGGGGTAACTGCCTTCTTTGTGGCCCCAGTTTGTTTTCTTTTTTTTTTTTTTAATATTTTTACTAATTTCAGAGAGGAAGGGGCGGGGGGGGGGAGAGAGAAAGAGAGAGAGAGAGAGCGAGAGAGAGAGAGAGAGAGGAGAGAAAGAGGAACATCAATGTTGAGAGAGAATCATTGATCAGCTGCCTCCTGCAGGCCCCACACTGGGTATTGAGTCCGCAATCCAGGCATGTGCCCTACCGGGAATCGAACCATGACCTCCTGGTTCATAGGTCGATGCTCAGCCACTGAGCCATGTCGGCTGGGCCCCAGCTTGTTTTGTTACAGTGCAGTCAAGTGGCACTTGGTGTGTGTGTGCACACAAGGAGTGTGTGTGCTCAGGTGTGTGCATGAGTGTGCACCATGTGGGCATTGGTGCATGGGTGTGTGTGGGTGTATATGTGGGTGTGTGTCCTCGGGCACCGGCACCGTGCCTGACCCTTCTTGTACCCCACACTGTGCACCTTGGGGCTCGGTCCTTGCATCCCTGAGCAGATGCATGTGCCATGCTCCACCTGAGGGAGAGCTTCCCTTGGGTTCCACACATGGTGTTTGTAGACTGTGTGCCGGTTGAGACAGTGTGTCCTTTTTTCTCAGTTCCTGGTGGCTTTGTTTTCCTCCCTGGTCTGCTTCTCTGTACCTCCCAACATGACGACTCATAGTTCCCTGCTTCTCAGCTGGGGCAGGCACTGGAACCTAACCAGCTTGTTCATTCATTCACTCACTCATGCGTTGTTCAGCAGGTTGAGTGGCTCCCATGTGCTGGAGCCCTGCCAGGTACTGGGGGAGGGAGGCCAACACAGGCACAAGTTCACCTTCCCAGAGCCAACGTGTGTGGTAGAAGGATACCAGCTAACAGGATTCAGTAAAACACTAGTAAAATGTATAGCTAGTAAAACATGACAAGAAAAGAAGGCAGCAGGGAAGGGTGTGAGCGTGTGGGGGGGTGTGCTGCAGGTGGAGTGGATCGCAGGTGGCATGTGAGGAGGGGACCTGACTGCATGCCTGCTCACCCAAGGCCGGAGGAAGGGAGAATGGAAGGTGGAGCCCTGAGGTGGGAGGGTCCTGGAGGTCTTTAGGAACAGAGGGTGTGGGGGGGTGAGGGCTGATGTGCACTCAGAGAAGGGGGCTGAGTCCCAGCTGGGAGCAGATGGGCTCTGGTGGCTGTTGGGTGGCTGCAAGAGGGTCACACTGCAGTTACAGCCCAGCTCGGGTTCCGCCATCAGCTCCCGTTACTGGCCATGTGTAAAGAGGAGAAATCTTAGGACCTCACAGCTCTCCATATGACAACTGTCTCTTTGATTCTGATGATCACGTCTAATATTAGAATTGCTGAACCTGTGGGAGATTTCAGGTTCAAATGATTAACTCTGAATCCTTCCAGTAATTATCTCAGCAATTGAGATGGCATTGGCTGCGGGTCATGGTTGCTTATTTATTTTATTTTAACTTATTTATTAAATTTATTGGGGTGACGTTGGTCAACATGAACATATAGGTTTCAGGTGTGGGGTCATGGATGTTTTAAAGCCTGTCACTGAGTGATCCGGGGACTTAGTACTGAAAGTCACTAGAATTTTTTTGTTTTTCTTTTCCCTTTTTTTATTTGCACGACATTACGTCAGCCACATTTAAAATTTTGCACCTTTGTCACCAGAAAAACTGCCATGCTTTCCCCTACATAGCAGGCCCAAAGACTTTTTCTAGTATTTGTACCAGTCACACTCAGTGGTTGCAGGTTAGCTCTTAATTCATGTTTTCTGCGGCTGCTAATATGCCCAATATAGTCATAATTGCCGCACATTCAATATACAAACTAAATCTCAGCTTATACTATTCTCCTGGGATAAATTCAGAGAACAGCTCTAAAGCCTAATCCATATTGTGGTGGTGTTGAAAAGAAAATAGGGTTATCGGCTTATTTGGAGCCTTTGAGTGTTTATGGTTGAATAGACCGAGTGTTCCAGACCTGTGTGGACCCTGGGAAAGAAGATACCTATTAAGAAGGGCTCCTGGCGACTAACTGTGCTTAAATGAAAACAAACAAACAACAGACAAACAAAAACCAGAGCCTAGCAGTTATTTCTACACAGGGTCCTCAGACAAGCTGCACTTCAGGGAGAAGCCTGCACTGAACTGCCTGCCTGCCCTGTGTCTCTGCCATCTGAGCCCGCCCTTACAAAGGAGTTCCTGGAATCCTATGTTAACCAATAGGATTAGGCAGTCCCCATCCAATTGGAGCTGTGCATCCATAGCCCCAGCATCATCTTCACTGACCACTCAGAGTGGCTCCATACTGTCCAATCAGGACAGTGCTATTTGGACCAATCAAACTTTGAGGATTTGGAGTTCTCATTTACACGAGGATGAACTAATTAGGGACCCGGGTGGGGACTTCTCTCTCTATAAGCCCGTTCCCTTTGGCTCTGAGAGCACACTTTTCCTCTCCAGAAGACTGCACTTTCCTGGCTGGGGATGAAATACTGAAGATGTTGCCCCAGGGCAGAGCACAGTGCAGGGCAGAGCCTGGCATGAGCAGAGCAGAGCTGTGTGGCCATAAGGGGACCTCCTAACAGCGGGCTGTTTTCGCAGCCGTGCAGTTCACAACCGAGCTGTTTGCGCTGAGTGGTTTCCTGGCTCACTGCACCCCAACGAGGGGATTTCCTGTTGGTGTTGAATCAGTGCCAACGACCAATGGTAATACACAATCTGGATGTCCAGGGAAGGGACAAGATCAGTTTTTAGTGGAGGCAGATCGTGCCTTATATTTATGTGATAGGCGTTGCTCAGTCCTGGAATGCAGTGGATTACACTCAACTGCCTGAGGATGCGCAGGTCTCTTGCAGGAGGAAGAGCCTCCGCTGTGTGTGTGTGTGTGTGTGTGTGTGTATGTACATGTGTACACTTACGCACCTCTCCACAGGGGTTGCTCCTCAGCTCAGAGGTCCCATTCTCTGGAAAGTTCTCTCTGCACAGGATTTTATAGGCCTTGCTGTCACCTTGTTGATGGAGCAAATTGTCACCTCCTGGTCCCTCCCACCGTAGAGCCGCCTTCCGCCTCTTTGGTCCAGATGGAACCATTTCAGGCCATTAATCCTCCATGTCCAGCTTCCTTTCCCACCTCGTCAGATGGTCCCCTCCTCTGGATGCCCTTTCCTTGGAGGGGACATTTTTGAAGTGTGTCCTCCAAGACAGGACTTAGTCCCGAGAGGGTGGAATACCCGGTGGGAGAGAATTGGGTTACTGCAAGGAAAGAATAAGAGGAAAGATGTCTTTAAAGCTTACTATTGTATTATAGCATTTAAACACCACTTTTAAAAAGTGGAAAACTGTTTTTTGTTTTTTGAACCTACTGTTACTTGACTATAGCATTTTAAACCATTTTTTCCCAGTGGGAGGCAGAAAGAAAAAGTTGGTTGTGTCTCAGTAACTACTTTTTAAGTTGTTTATTGTTCACAGCAAAGCAGGAACTGTGTTCTTACATATAAACTTTCAGATATGGTAAGAAAGCACAGCGAACCAGCACTTCCACCCGCCTTTTCCTAATTGGAAGTGGTGATCTCTGCATGTAATGACTTTCTCTGTGCACTGCTCCCAGGAGAAAGTGTTCTGAATGTCCCCTCTCTGACCGAAATCTGTGATGTTCTGGATTGTTTCTGCCTAGCAGATGACATTGGGAGCATAGAGCTCCAGCAGTGCTTTGGGATCTTAAGATGTGCCACACAGCTGATCTCTCGGGGATTTTTCTCACGTAACCCCAGGGTCACTCTGAGATATGGGGGTGGGAGGTGGATCTTGCCCCTGCCCAGGGCTACCTAGTGAGGGGAAGGGCCTGAGTCTCTTGCCTCCTGCCTCCTGTTCTTGGTCCTTTTTAGGATTCCTCGCTGCCTCCTTGTTGCATGCACATTTGTAATTTTTTCCTCCACTCTCCTTGCCCTGTTCCCCTATCCAGTGGCAGGGAGGAGATGGAGGTGTAAGGTGTGCCCTGACCAGGAATTGAACTGGTGACCCCTCAGTGCATGGGACGAAGCTCAATCAACTGAGCCACACTGACTAGGACCACAGTTATTCTGTTTAACAGTAACTGTTGGACAGGGTCCTGCCCCTGGAGATGCCGAGTGACCTCAAACAGGGATGAACACAATGACAGGTACCGATGAAGGAATAGTAAGTGAAGGCCAGCATTCCTCATGCAGCTCTCCAGGAACCTTTCAAGTTCCTACATTCCTCTTCTCCACTGAATCCTCCCTGCCTTCACCCCAGCTGACTGCGATCCTAAATTTTCTGTTCATCATTCCCTTTCATTTCCAGTTTTACCATTTATACAGGTATCACCAAAACATGTATGGCTCAGCTGCACCTGTTTTTGTAATTTATCTGTAGGACTTGCTTTTTGGCTAAGCATCACTTTTGTTGCTGAGTCATGATAATATGTGTAGCTGTGGTTTCTTCCTTTTCACTGCTGCATTGTACTCCATTTTATGGATCACACAGTATGAGTACCATTGTGGTTCTTAATCTTTCCAGTGGCTGCACCTTTTTTTTTTTTTTCTGACTGTGGATATTATTTAGCATTTTTAATGGTCAAGGACCCATGTTGTGAATGATCAGTTTGTTCCAGGGATGACGTTGATATTCTTTGTGAAAGCAGAGTTACTGCTCTTCAGGGTGGAACTATTTGCATGCCTCATATCTTTTAGTTTCTTTTCTTGCAACCATTCCTCAGAGCAAGACCCGGGGAGCAAAGTGCAGTTCAGATAGCGAGTCCCTGTGGGCCAGTTGTCAGAGAGCCTGAGGTCTAGTGTTTGAAGCCAGGGGCAAGGATCCATCCTGAGCACCAGGGCCAGGCCTGGGGTCATGGCCTTGGCCTTGGGCATATGGGAGCGGAACTGAACGCTTAGATGAAAAGGAAGCAATTGATGGAGCGAGCTTCCTCCTGTGCTCAGCAGCTCCGTCTGTCAGATCTGAAGCACTCATCAGCTCCCAGCCTCCACTACCACCAAAAACAAAACAAAACACTTTTTCTTTCTGACGATACCTGATTACTGTTTAAAAAACAAAAATCAAACAATACCAGGAAAACCCCAAATCTGTGAATCCTCCTCACCCACTGATACATCGAGCTTGATGTGTCCATTCAGATTTTTTAAAATGTTTATAAAACTATAGTATATATGATACCTGACATGGTCTTAAAAAGGAGGTGGATTTCCTTTGAGGCTTTTAAAAAACAGTTTGCCACGTTGCTCTGTGTGCACCTGCACATTTTCACTGCCCGCTTTGGGGATGCGCTGCAGGCATCACGGTGCCTCAGCACCACGTGCATCTCCTGAAAAGTGAGAGTATTCTCCTGAGTAACCCCTGGCCGTGGACCATCCATCCAGTACCACATTTATACTGTGGCCTCATTTACAGCTCCAGTTGTCCCAATCATGGCCCAGGTGGCTTTTTAAAAGCTCCCGGCATTTTACTTCCCCTGTGTGAGCTGGACCACCAGAATAGGGCCACCAAGGTATACTTGGGATTTTGTGCTTCATTTTCGGGATTTGGGGATGTTCTGATGGAGTCCTCCCTGTTCACCTGTTGGCCGAGGGCTGGCTTTTCTTTGGGACCTGGTGGGCAGGTTGAGGCACTGTCATTCCCCGTGTGGTATGGCCTTCCTTGGCACCCTCCGGAGCAGCCGTGGCCACTCCCAGGGCAGGCTGGGCTCTGCAGAGGAGGCCATTTGTCACTGCAGCCAAAGGAGCTCAGTGTCACCCGCAGGTTCTGAGTGGGGAGGTGACTGAGCAGAGACGGCCATGTGCTGAAGCCTCAGTAGGAAATACAGCAGATCTCAGAGATACTAGGGGTTCGGTTTTAGACCACAGCAATAATGCGATTAGCATATTGCAATAAAAGCCACATGAACTTTTTGGTTTCTCATTGACATAAAAGTTATGTTTACACTATACTGTAGTCTATTCATGCATTAGCATTACGTCAAAAGACAATGTTCAGCTCAGCCAGTGTGCTCAGTGGTTGAGCATCAATCTGTGAACCAGCAGGTCATGGTTCGATTCCCGGTCAGGGCACATGCCCAGGTTGCAGGCTCGATCCCCAGTGAGGGGGGTGTGCAGGAGGCGGCCGATCAGTGATTCTCTCTCATCATTGATGTTTCTATCTCCCCCTCTCCCTTCCTCTCTGAAATCAATAAAAATACATTTCAAAAAACAATGTACATGCTTTAATTAAAAAGATATTTTATTGCTAAAAAATGCTAACCATCCTCTGAGCCTATTGGAAAAATGTCGATGATAGACTTGCTTGATGCAGGGTTGCCCAAACCTCCAATTTGTTTAGAAGTGCAGTGTCTTTCGAAGAACAGTAAAGCAAAGCACAATACAAGCAGGTTTGCCTCTAGTTACAATGTAGCTGTTCAGGATACAAAGTATCTCCTTCATTGCTATTAAGTTTCCCTCCTGTGGAGCATGCTCAGTAGATTATTAAATCCTAGTCTAGAATTTTGGCTGACATTCCCTGTCACTGTGGGCTTTGCCATTTAACCTGGAGGTGAAGGGCCTGTCTGAGCATCCAGGTGAGAAGTTGGAGAAAGGTGTTGGACTGAGCTCCACGGCAGGCAGGCGTTGTGGCTGCCTGGGGGTGTGTTGGAGCTGTGCCCTCTCCCCACCCCCCTTGTCTGACAGGGACACCTGTGAAGGGATGAGCACTTCTGTCCCTTTGGGGACCTTTGTGCCACCTGGAGCTCTGCCCTGCAGGCTGGGGGCTGGGATGAAAACATACCCTTTGCTGGAAGCCTTCTCCAGGGCTGACCCGGCCCTGGCCACCCTCCTATTGTTCTCCTGTAAAGTTTAAGGTCTCCCTCCTGCAGAGATCTCCAAGTCTGAAGTGCCTCCGGGCTTTGCTTGCAAAGGTCACTTTTCCTGCTTTGGAAACAAAGTATATCCGACCATCTCCAGAGGGTGTGGTCCCAGTAACCACAGAGGAGGGCCCAGCGTGTGGCCGCCCTGGAGGCAGGCAGGGCCAGCCTGTGTTCCTGCACCCCCACTCCTCCCACTCCTTCCACACCCCCACAGAGAGTCCCCCAGTCCTCTGGGCATGGCTTCCTCTTGGGGAGGTCAGTCGGGACCATTTGACATTTTGTTCCAAACAGATTGAGCAGAAGACAGGCCCGTTTCCCATGCGTTACTCCAGGAGCCCCGAGTGCCTTTCAGCTGGGACTCCCGAGGAGAAAGAACTGCCCAGGGAAGTGTCTGTCCCTCTGCTGGTGATGGCAGGAAGTTTTTCTCTGACCAACTCCTATTTGCATCCTCTAGGCCAGCGGTTCTCAACCTGTGGGTTGTGACCCCTTTGGGGGTCGAACGACCCTTTCACAGGGGTCGCCTAAGACCATTGGAAAACACATATATAATTACATATTGTTTTTGTGATTAGTCACTATGCTTTAATTATGTTCCATTTGTAACAATGAAAATACATCCTGCATATCAGATATTTACATTACGATTCATAACAGTAGCAAAGTTACAGTTATGAAGTAGCAACGAAAATAATTTTATGGTTGGGGGTCACCACAACATGAGGAACTGTATTAAAGGGTCGCGGCATTAGGAAGGTTGAGAACCACTGCGAGTCTAGGCCAGTGGTCGGCAAACTCATTAGTCAACAGAGCCAAATATCAACAGTACAATGATTGAAATTTCTTTTGAGAGCCAAATTTTTTAAACTTAAACTATATAGGTAGGTACATTGTTATTAACTTAATTAGGGTACTCCTAAGGCTTAGGAAGAGCCACACTGAAGGGGCCAAAGAGCCGCATGTGCCTCGAGAGCCGCAGTTTGCCGACCACTGGTGCCCTTCAGCAATTACTGTTAATTCATTTCCTGCCTGGTCCTCTGGCAGAAGAATAGAGATGTGACCACAGCCACGGGCACCTGCTGTGAACTCCTTCTGGTCTGTATTTGCAGGAACCAGGGCGGAAGGTGCACGGTACGGAAGAGGCGCCCTCCGAGCCTGCACCTGCCCTGCCAGGTGCACTTTGGGGGAGCCAGTGGCACCCTGTGCCCTTTCAGACACAGCTTCGGAGGGAGATCCCAGGACGGCTCTAAGATCTGTCTTTCCCTGAAGACACAGGTGTGATGATTCATGTGTCTGCTGCCCATGCTTGTGGCATTTCTTGGCCTAAATTAGGCTGGCTCTGGTCATGCTCGATTCCTCCTGCGCTGGCTGTCCTGTCACCTCTCTGTCCCCCATTCAAGGAACCACATTTGAACACAGGGTGATGGGGTTACTTTTTATAAGGGTAACCTTGAATGTACTCAGATGCGTAATAAGCATTTAACTTGTGACTGGCCATCTGTCACTGATGGCATTCTTGTACCCCTACACTATTTTGACATGAGAAGGACATGAGATCCAAAGGGTTTTAACCAACTACTCTGTTATTAACAAGCCCTTTGAACCTGGATAAGTCATTGGGATCAGCTTTGGGAATGTCCACATCTTTGAGAGCAGAGACTCATATGTCCCCTAACAAACTATGATTGAATCGACAGAATGGCCATAACCTGGGTAAGGGGGTGGGGGAGGGAGGAAGAGGAGGGGTTGTTAATAGTGTACTTCCCAGATGACTGCTTGCTCAGCTGTGGCATTCTCTGGCTTCAGGAACCAGAAGTTCCTGATGGGAGCGGGTGGCAGAGGGCAGCAGTCCAGGGCCCACACAGTGGTCGCAGGCCGGCCTGTGGGCAGACCGAGGCCGGCAGACACAGGATGCTGCAGTTTGCTTTGGGGCAGAATGTGTGGGAACCATGGGGGTGGGTGCCGCTTAGCTTTGCTCAAGGGCCCGAGTTCCCCAGGGACTGACTTTCCCCTCTGGGTGGGTCTGTGTTCAGTTTCTCTGACCTAAGCTCTGGGAGGAAAGGATGTTCCTTGGGCTTTCCCCGGCCTCCTTGGGGGTGGGAACAGGATCCTCCCTGCCGTCCGTGCGGCTGGAAATAGGCTTTGTTCGCTGGAAGTCAAGTTGTCAGAGGAGGAGGCTGTCCAGGGGAGCCCCTCCTCCAGTGACGACCAAGGAAGTGACCTGGACGTGCAGGTCTGCCGCCCACCAGGGTGAGGCCTGTGTGCCAGGCTGGGTGGAGGTGGAGGGGCCTGCTGGACACCCCCCACATGTGGCCCTTTGCGGAAGGCCCTCCCCCGGTGTTAACTGTCTAACTTGAATTTCCAGTTGATTAAACTGGAAAGCGTGTCTCCACACTGGAATGTCGACTTTAGGGAACCTTTTGTCTCAGGTTTCAGGATTGCTCTGGCCCAGGGTCATATTATCTTCTCAGAGGTCCTGTATTCCGTGAGTGGAACTTTTTAATCATTCAGTGTTTAAATTTTGGTTTGAGTTAAACAATATTCTAATGAGATAAGCGATCACTTGAACATACGAAGTATCTTTTAATACCCTGTGTAGTAGAATTAGACTGCTTTTCTCCCCCGTCCCTCCCTCAACGGTTATGGCTGTTCTGTGTTTGGATCACAGTCTTTAGGGGAAATACAACTCTCTGCTCTCAACGAGGTGGACACTCCCAAGCTGATCCCAGTGCCCCACCTGGTTCAAAGGGCTTCTTAACAACAGTGCAGTTGGTTAAAGCCGTTCGGCCCTCACTTCCTTCCCACGTCAAAAGTAGTGTAAGTGTGCAAGACTGCCGTCAGGGACACCCACCGTCACCCAGCCGTACAGTCTGCGTGTGAGCATCTTTCTTCTGAAAGGAAGGGACGCTGACTGCAGGCACTGGGCTTCCCCAGCGGCAGGGAGCAGGGAGCAGGGAGCAGGCATCGTCCCTGCTGTGGCGCTGCAGGGGCGCCTGCAGCCACAGGCAGAGGTTTTGGTGGAGGAAACTTGAGACTGAGCTGAAACCTGTCTGGCTCTCTTGCAACTGCAGATAATGAAGCGGAGGAATAGCAGGGGATGGTTTTCTGCTTCTAACACACGGTCAGGTTAGGCAGACCCAGGAACTGTCTCCTGAAGCTATTGACTTCCTGAAGACGGGGCTGTTTGGCCAGAGCGAAGTGTGTGCCACTGTTGGTTGGGCTCCCCCCACCCCCGACCGCCCACCTCTCCCTGACATTGTCCTTAGGGAAATCAGCGCAAGTGTATGGGCTCCAGTGCCCCTCCCCCTGCCCCCAGGGTGCCCTTCTCTCCCTGCAGTAACACACTGACTCAGCCCTCACGGATGCTGCCTTTGGGTGGACAGACCGGCCCTGCTTTGCTCTATGGATCCCGAAAGTGCTGGAGGCACAGGCCCGCCTTTTACATACCCGTGATTTGTGATTTGCCGAAGCACCAAGTGTTGGAGTCACCAAGACTTGGAAGCACCAAGTGTGGGCTGGCATTTGCTGAGTACTTGTGGGACACAGCTTGACGGAGGTAGGGGTTCTGGTATGGGTGGGGCAGGCGGGGCCCAGAGGAGACACCCCTCTCCCTCCCCCAGCCCTGGGGACAGGTGGGCACAGATGGCAGAGCTTGTGGCTCCTGTGACTTAAGCCGCTTGTAATCCCTTTAACACCATGCATTCTCCACGAGGGTGGAAGTGGCCGTCAGGAGGTGAACCAATCCCAGCTACTACAGAAGTCCTAGGTTGCCGAAGGGCCAGAGGACACACACAGATGTACATACTCCTATTCTATTAAAAGTTCATGGGGAGAGTGACGAGGAAACAGATTCTGAAAGGCTTTTTAGGACGGTAGTAATGAGAACCAGCTTGAGAAACACAGCTTTATACTCATGGGGAGAGTGACGAGGAAACAGATTCTGAAAGGCTAATAATGAGAAGGTAATAATGAGAACTAGCTTGAGAAACACAGCTTTATACCGAGCGAGATTCTCGCCGCCAGGCCCGTGTGCATGGGGTTTCCTCTGCCTGGATGGCCACCCCCTCCTCCTCCAGGTTTTGGCCTCACTGACCTCTTGACCTGCCTCATTCTTCAGGATTCAGCCCAGGCTGGGCCTTCTGTGGGGAGCGATTTCCACACTGGACTGCAGTGGTCTGCCTGCCTATGACAGGGGGTCAGAGGGCAGAAGTGCAGGGACATGGGCACAGCTGTCCCCAGAGCAGGACCAACCGATCCAGGCTGTCCCCCTAGAACTCGGTTATTTGTGTCCCATTGTGTGGTTTCAGCCACCTGAGCCTCGCTGTTGTGCCCGGCAGCTCTCTGCCACCCCCGCCCCCCACGGCGGCCTTCCTGCTTTGTGAGGGCCTGGTGTGTCTGTGAAGAGAAACAGGTTCAGGGACAGAGAGGACAGGAGTGGAGGTTGTGGTCTGGAAGGAGCCTGGTTCTACATTAGCCAGGTCGAACTCGGGTGGTTCCTGGCACCCTATCAGGAGAAGGAATTGTGGTCCGAGAACCATGCATGGGATCCACGTGTCTGTCCCGGTCCCTGCCGGATTCAGGCCTGGGCCCCTCCAAGGCAACTCCGGTTTCCATGTAAGAGTCAGGTTATTGAGCAGCCGATGGTGATGAGGAGGTGGAGCTTAGAGTGATGGTGGGGGATCGTCAGAAGGAATTGTGGTCCGAGAACCATGCATGGGATCCACTTGTCTGTCCCGGTCTCTGCTGGGATTCAGGCCTAGGCCCCTCCAAGGCAACTCTGGTTTCCATGTAAGATTCAGGTTATTGAGCAGCCGATGGTGATGAGGAGGTGGGGCTTAGGGTGATGGTGGGGGATTGTTGGGGTGAGACCAGTCCTTGAGCCCAGCAGCACCCAACCTCGTGTAGGCAGAAGGGAGCACTGCTGGTCCCAGCCGTCTTGCTGTACGCCCCTTGCCTAGCACATTGCTTCGCCTTCACGGTCTTCAGTTTCTTCTTTCACAGTGGAGAGATTTTATATTGATGCTCTGTGAATCGCGCAGCAGATGAAAGAAAACCAGCAGGTGTGCAAGCAGAGTGAGAAAGCAGGCCACCTGACCCAGCCATATGACCTAGCTCATGGCCCGTGCGGACCTGCCGGGTTAGCCTTGAGCTGAGCAGAGGCAAATCACTGAAGGAAAAAGAGACTTCGATGCAGATATCTGGGAGCCTTTGCCATTGAACAGAAAACGCATGTTTTGGGGATGGTGGTGTAAGGTGCCACACAGAGAGATGCTCTACCCTCCAGCGAGAGAGGGGACGTGACTGAGACAGTGGACTTGGGATTGGGCCCCATGTCATCAGCACCACGGCTTCGCTGTTGGGTACCCACTGCCAAAGTCTCCTCGTTTCTCTGTGATTCTAGAAGCCTTTAAGAAATCTTTGACTATCTTATGTATTTTCCCCTCCCAATAGTTGAATAAAACTCCGGGCAGTACTATGCTACTCACATTGACTGTTCGAATGGGTCTCAAACTCTTGTCGCTCAGGAGATTTAGCCCTGGCCCCTCAAGCCTCTTGGTCCTGGTTATGTGGACAGTGCTTTACTGCTCAGAGCATCTATAACATACTAAGAGAAACAAGTCACCTTCTCCCAGCGATTTCCATCAACCCCCTCCCCCCTCGGGAAACTAAACAGAGAAACAGAGATGCGTGAGACCGCAGGCGCTCGAGGTCAGGTTTTCAGCCTTGAAATCCATCCACACAAACACGAGCGCAGCATCTGATTGAAGGGGGGGTGGGGGGGGGCTTCCGTGTTCCTGCCTGCCGTGGCCCCTTTGCCTGTCTTGATAAGATTTATGTGGCACACCCCCCTCCACTCCGTTCCCACCAGCCTCCTTTGCAAAATGCTTGCTGTGACAGGCAGATGCCCAGGAAAATTCCATGCCAATCCGTGGTTAACAACACGTCTTGAAATCGTTTTGTGAAAATATGGGTACAGTGGTGCAATAACTGTCTTTTAGCCAGTTATTCACCAGGACCGCCGTTTCTGCCCAGATGTCCTGAGAAACACTTGTGTTCGTTCGAGAGCCGGAAAGACAGAATAATGGTCATACGTTTCCTGCTGGTGGTGGAGCAGAGAGCAGAGTCCAGTGCTTTGGGCACCAATTCACAGCCCAGCCACCTGACCTCCACTTCCCCTCCAGGGATGGTAGATGTAACGGGGCTGGCCTGGGTCGGGTGCGCCTCCCCCCACATCATTCTCACCGTCCTTCCAGTAGCGGGACTCACGCGGTCAGTGCTCTGAAAGGGGGTGCTGCATGGGCTTGTTTCCTCTTTGTTTCTGTCTCCTCCACATCAGGTTTCCTTCGCTTCTCCCCACGTACTTGCAGCAGCGCTGGGGCATGTGGAGGCCGAGGCGCTTAGCCAGGGTTGGGAAATGCCGCCACTCCCGGGGCCTGAGCTGTTCAGCGGGAGGCTGTTCATGGGCTCCTTGTCTGTCCACACAGGTGAGGGTGCACACCTTCCACTACAGAATTACCCGTGTGTGTGTGTGAGGGGTGATTTGAAGCTGGGGTCAGAGGCCAAGTCCAGCCCTGCTTTTTAAAACAAAGTTTTAATCCAGCTAGCGTAGCTCAGTGGTTGCGCATCGACCTATAAACCAGGAGGTCACGGTCTCTTCCCAGTCAGGGCACATGCCCAGGTTGTGGGCTCGACCCTCAGTGGCGGGTGTGCAGGAGGCAGCCAATCAATGATTCTCTCTCATCATTGATGTTTCTAGCTCCCTCTTCCTCTCCCTTCCTCTCTGAAATCAATAAAAATATATTTTAAAAAAATAAAAAAAGAAAGTAAAGTTTTATTGGAACACCCACACCCTTTTGTTTGCACGTTGTCTCTGGCTGCTTTTTGCTTTTTTCCATCTGGCTCTCAACAAGAAAAGGGCCTCGACCCACCCCAGAGGGAAGCTCCGCTGCTTGCACGCTGGTCCAGGAGGGTGGGAAGTACCAGGTGCGGGGCTTGTGCGGAAACGTGACCAGCTCTCTCTGGAGAAATAGCCTCCAGGTGCTTGGAACTACGCAGGTGACTGAGGAGTTCAAGGCTTCCCTTCCCTCTGGCATCCTGCCCCTCGCAGTTCTTAGCGGAAGGGGTGCTACACTAATGGGCTTCTTCACATTTAAGGAGTGTGGCGAGGAGAGACTCCTGTAGATAGCCGAGTGGGGAGGAGTGGGGAGGAGTGGGGAGGACCAAGGCAGCTGGGGAGAGTCGGGGTGCAGCCTGCGGGACGGCACGGGTCCATGTCCCATCTGCCTCCCTCTGAAAGGACACTGCACCCCCCTCCTGCCCTCGGAGGTTCCGAGAGCACCCCCAGCCACCTGTTCTGAGAGCTGCTGCTGAGGTTGGAGGAGATGCCGGATGCTCCCCAGCCAACATGAACCGCTCCCATCAGCCTCTGCGCTCTGCCCGCCTGTCCTGACTGAGTCGAATTTGCCGGTTAATCCTCCGCATGCCTGTGGGCAACTTTTGTTCCTTTGGATTAGGTTTTTTTCAAGTCCCATTTCACAATCTAATCTTAAAAAACGGGCCTAATACTGTTTGCATTTAGCACCTGGTGAGTAACGTGAAGCGTATGGACCCTCTGAGCACTCACCGACCTGGTTCACGAGACGCCGGCAGCCTCGTCCTGCAGAGGAGAGCCCTTCAAACCTCTGGGATGGTTAGCTCAGGAAACAAGGTAGTTCGCGTGCAGGGCACCTCATTGCCATGTTAGGAATGAGGGGTACGGTCCCCCCACAGCACCAGGGTTGTAGATGCCTTTGGACCCCCACATGATGGACAGACACCTCTCGGTTTGAGAAGCCCTGGGCTGCTCCTTAGCCCCTCATCTTTGTGTGTTTTGTGTGTGGCTTATGGTGTCAGGGGGAGTGAGCTGTAGCTGCTCCATGGTGTTCTCTGGTCCATGTGAGGTCACCCTACCGCTGTGGTACCACCTATGCCAGGAAGGGTGCAGCATTCCATGGTGGCCATTGGAGGCCATTGGTGCCCCAGGAGGGAGCAGCTCCTCTGCACCCTGGGGCCAGCATTGCCATGGTGGTGACGTGCCATCTGCTGAGCTGGACCTCATTGGAGGGATTCCTGGCAGCCAGGGAGGCCCGTTGTCAAACCTGGGCGTGTGCTGGCCACTCCCTGCCGCCTCTGCAGAGAGTGCTCTGCTAGTGCCATATGTAGTGTGCACAGCGGGTCCAGTCATCAAAAAGGCACTGAGGTCCGGCCGGTGTGGCTCAGTGGTTGAGCGTGACCTATGAACCAGGAGGTCACGGTTTGATTCCGGGTCAGGGCACATGCCGGGTTGTGGGCTTGATCCCCGGTGGGGGTTGTGCCAGAGGCAGCCTATTAATTGATATTTCTCTCTCATTATTGATGTTTCTATCTCTCCCTCTCCCTTCCTGTCTGAAATCAATAAAAATATATTTAAAAAAATAAAGGCACCTGGGTACAGTGGTAACTGCAGAGCTGCCTGTGTCATGGCTCTCAGGCTTGCTCGCTGCAGGCCGTGCTGGGTGGGATTTTCTGTGACAGGTGGACGGGGCGGCTGCAGTTGCCCCCACACTCTGCGGTAGAGGAAGGGCAGAAACAGCTGCTATGGTGAATGGGAGGCCGCCCTGCCCAGGTGGAGGGCAGTGGGAGTTTCTCGGGCGACTGCAGGTGAGCTGTTTGGGCCTCAGTGGTGTAGGAAGGGCAGGGAGAGGGGGTGGCTTGGCCCTTGGCTCTCGTGGACTAAGCTTACCCTTCCGGTGGCTCACCACTGTGTCAAATGACGAACATCCGTGTGTTTGTCCTTGTGGCGCTGGGTGCATTTTTAGGGAGGACAGGTAGGGCTGGTGCTTTGTAGAGATCCGTGTCCAGGGTAGAGGAAGGAATAGCACTTCAAGAGTGCTGGACTGGGGTGGGCAGGGCCAGGCCGGGCTGGGCCAGCATCATGACCGTAGGACTGTAGCCCCAGTCGTGGCCAACTTTGGGAGTGGGCTGTTACCAAGTGCACAGGTGGCTGAGGCCGCTACTCCTGTGTCTAGGCACCTCCCTCAGTCAACCAAGCCCAACCCCACCTTGATGCCCCAAAGCTGGGGTCTTCCCCTGGTGGCTTCTGACCACTCATTCATCCTACCAAGGTCAATGGCGTGCTGAGCGGCTTCTCAGCTCATGGCCAGCTCTGCCTTCTTTGCCCCAAATGCCATTGACAGCAGCATTGTGTCCCCGGGATCTCTCAGGAATGCCAGTTCCCAGGCCCCTCCCCTCCCTGCTGACTCAGGAGGTCAGGGTGCTGTCCGCAGGCTCAGTGGTGCTGAGGGTCAGCATGGCCTTCAGTCGGAGCAACATTCTTCCTACACCTGAGACGCGGGGGCCCAAGGCAGGACGCTGAGGTGGCGGTGAGCCTGGGTCCTTGCTGTGGCTGAAGATGGAGCTCTCTGTGCACTGATAACATAGTGTGTCTCAGAGGTGAGTCTGCCTCAGAGGAAGAGGCAGCAGGCTCAGTGGGAATGGACACCACGGGGCAGCAAGCATTGTGCACCCCTCCCCCCAGCCCACCTCTGGTGGAGGTGCCACCGGCTGGGCAAGGTTGGGCCCTGTCCTTGCATCTTATTCCCAGCAGCCTACCTGCTTCTCTCTTGCCTGCCTCGACCACCTTCTGCGGACGGATTTCCAGGCCCTGCATCTCCCGAGCTGATGCTGAGCCGGTGAGGAGAGGGGAGCCCACAGGTGTTCAGGCCCCTGTGCTGTTCCTTTGACTATTAGATCTGGGAGGTGGAGAAGGGGGACCCTCGGTCCAGAACACACAGCACGCATTGCGCACCCCAGTCCTTCAGTGATGCTGAAACCGGCAGCTGCCCTCCTTTGGCTGTGAGCAGGCCCGTTGACCAAGGAGGAGGTCTGGGAGGAGGTGGGGGTGCTTATGTCCTGCCGCTCCTGGTTTATTTTACCCTCTTTTAGAAGGACACGAGTTTGCACAGTTCCTTGAAGACCTAGATGAGGAGGTCCGGTGCTAATGGTTGAATCTGGGCCCTGCCCCCCCTTGAACAGGACTACAGAGAAGCATTAAGCGGGTGAATTTGAGCCGCATCTGAATGGCCATTAAGCCTGCCCTCTGGCCACATTCATCTGGACGGTCTCCTTAGACCCACTTTCAGTTCTGCGTGTTGCTGGCACTGAAACATACAGTTACTGCAGCGAGGAGAGGGCCGGCGCCAGGAAATTCTATCAAGAGACATCTTAGCGCTGGAAATGGTTTAGGAAACCAGGTTTGGAATGCTTCCCTCGTGTGCTGATGATGCAAGTGGGAGTTCTTGTGTGTTTAGTGCTGGCCATGGCCGGAGGCCAGGGAGACCACTGAGTGGCTTGGTCGAGGAGAACCAGTAGCTGTTTGGATGCAGTGCCGAGCCCTGGGGAATGGAGTTCCTGGGAGGTATGGAGCTCCTTCCGTCACGTCATTCTCCACAGTGGGAATGTGGGGTGGGTCAGGGCTGTGCGATGCTCCTCCACCTGCAGAGGTGATGGGCAGGTGTGCACAGCTGCTGCAGGTCTGGAGACAGGTGTGGCGGAGGTGTGTGCGCAGAGCTGCTGAGGATGCAGAGAGGCTCAGACCCTGAGAACGGAGTCAGAGGAGACAGGAGGAGCCATGAGGTGGGGGAGAGCCAGAGAGGGCAGGGTCAGGAACCCAGCTACAGAACGTAGTGCCCAAAGGCGACTGCGATGGGCTGCGTCCCTCTCACCGGAGCCAGGTCCCTATCTGGATAGCAGTGGGGGCCTTGTTGTAGGCTCAGGTAGTGTAGAGACGCGGTGCCTCCCCCCTTCACACACACACACACACACACAGCTTATGTGGGTATGAGTGTGACACCCCCTAGTTGGCTAGCTCCTCTGAGCCCCAGCTCTTCCATCTGTGAGCATTAATACTTGTCTCGCACTGATGTTAGGATTAGTTAAGAAAACAGGAGTGAAGGGCGCTAGCACAGGATGAGACATGATGAGTACCCAGTATTGCTGGTCCGACCATCATTGTCATCACCTGGATATAGAGGGCAGGCTGAGTCTTGGTGTGCAGCACATCTGCTGCCTGGTTGGCTGACATTTGGTGGCAGTGGGGTCTGTGTGTGAAATGCATCCTGGTCCCGGGAGACACCGGTTAACACTTTACATCTGGAGCCACAGCAGGACTCTGGGCGGTGACTCCCCTGGGCTGTGGATTTGGAGGGAGGACCTCTAGAAGGTATGGATGGGCTGCAGGGGGAGGAGCCATGCAGGGCACCTGCGAGCACAGGTGACATTCCCAAGTGGTGCTCCCCGAACTCTGCAGCAGAAGTAGCATGTCCTGTTGAACATGGCTCCACTGAGGTTCACTTGATGCGTGAAGAACCTCAGCTTAGGGATCAGAGAGCCACCATCCGTCTACCTCCCACCCCAAGTGGTGGGGCCCGAACCAAGGTCAGACCCCTGCGCCCGTTACTGGGTGGACAGAGGCTTTATGGCACTGAGTCAACTCTGGCCAGAAATTCAGGAAAGCTCGTTTGTAACTAACCTCCAGCCACTGCAAGAGAGAGAGCTGCAGGACTCCAGGGAAAGTGGTCTTTAAAAATAGCAAGGTTTATTGCTGGCAGGCTTCGGGGAGAAGGAGGAGAGAGCCTGCAGGATAGCACATTAATTTGGCAGGTAATTAGGAACTCTGACCGTGGGCATCTTGTTTTAATTAGCGTGGGTCTGCCTGGTGGTGGTTATGCCCGAGCACAGAGAGTGGTCTGCTTAGCGGCTCCTCACGATTTATTTGGGTTTCGTGTGCGGGAAGGTTGCCTGCACCTGGCCGGGGCTCTGGATCATAGCTCTGGGGGCAGGGGGGTGGGGAGTGGGGCACTATCTCCAGGGCGCCCTGGAGCTTTCCTGGTGAGGAAATAAAACCGGGACCCAGCAGCCCTTTAGCCAGAGCCCCTCACTGCGCCTGGGCCTGCCGCCCCCGGTGCCTCTCAGGAGCCCACCGGGGAGGCCCCAGCTGTGGCGGGAGGGCAGAGCCAGGCTTTTGGTTGGAGGGTCCAAGGGCCTCGCCAAACCTTGGTGCCATTGGAGTTGTTTTCTGAGTTTGCCAAACAAACTTTCTCTCCAGCTGATAAAATTGTAGAGAGGTCTGGGGAGGGGGTTCCCATGGAGGGAGCAATCGCTTTCCCAGCATCTGGAACCCAGGGGAGCCCAGGCCAGGTCACACGGCGCCCCCAGACAGCCCTACCATCTCCGGATGGGTCATTTTCTTAGGATCCTGGGTTGCTTAGAGAAGTATTTCTCCTTGAAGGAGCCAGAGGCTTGCATGTCTGTAATGCAGCCGTGGCGTCGCCACCCCCGTGTAATGCGAGAATCTGCTGTCCTGCTCTGCGGGCCTTCCTGCGGCTGGCACGGCCCCGAGGAATGGGCTCCTGACTTATGTGTGCCCAGCGGCCTCTGCCTCCCATCTCTGAATAAAGCAATCTTCCCATCCACGTGTCTGAAGCTGGCCAAGGGCACAGGGAGATGCTCACATGCTCAAGGTGTCCTGTGTCTCCTCCTCCCCAGTGCTTCTAATGCATGCGATGGATTCTGAGAATAAAATAAGCCCAGGAACACCAGTGTGTTGAAATCCGACCTCTCGAGCCCTTGAACATACTGAGCCCTTCCGGAATGTTCTCACATCTTCATCAACTTCCGTTCTCTTCCCGCGTCACCCCAGCCACCCTCCGGCTTGGCCTTGAGGAGAGATAAAGGACCCCAGAGAGTGCGGCCCACTTTCCTCCCCGAGTTCCAGGAAGCCTGGTCCGATTTTCCCATGGGAACCCTGCTGATGGATCGGGGCACATTCCTCACGATGAACGCAGCCTCTGCAAGCCTGCTTAGAAGATGCAACAACTTCCTACCGCTGTAACTTACAATACAATTACCCTCTCGGCCATACATTCACTGAACAAATTGATTTCACGAGGATCCCCAAGGTACTGTGGGTACAAGTCGAGCATTTACAAGGCTGAGCTCCATGAAATCATTACCGTGGCCTCCAACAGGTCTGCTTGCAATTAGAAAAAAGTTTATTACACATTTCACCAAAGTTTTTTTAATTTTAATTTTATTTTAAAATATTTTTTATTGATTTGAGAGAAAGAGAGAGAGAGAAGGGGGGGAGAGAGGGTGGGAGGAAGGGAGAAAGAGAGAGAGAGAAACATTGATGAGAAAGAAACATGGATTGGCTGCCTCCTGCACACCTTCTACTGGGCATCGATCCTGAAACCTGGGCATGTTTCCTGACTGGGGAATTGAACTGTGACCTCACCAGCCAGGGCTCACTGAAGTCTTTTAAAAATTACTTGCCAGCTTAGAATTAATGAGACCAGGTGATGTGAGTCCTGAGACTGAAGGTTGCCCGGGCAGGTGAGCACCCTTCTCCATGGCCAGCGGATGTGCCTCTGCCGATAGCTAGCTTCACGCGGCTGGTGTGCCGGCCTCATCGGGGCGCGTGTGGTGACAGTGGGAGTGTCTCTTGTGCGGTGCTCTAAGGATGTACATCAGTTTCTCATTGTGAGAGTAATGTGTACTCACTGTAGAAAAACAGGTAGCAAGAGCAGATCAGGCTAAAGGATAGCCCTCATCTGATTCCCCAGAGGCAACTTGCGTTTCTTGGAGATCCTTCCAGAAGTTTTCTATGTCCATGGAATCCAATCTGTAACTTTTTACTTCTTAAAAATAACAGCTTTATTGAAATATCATTCACATACCATCAAACTCAGCCCTTTAAAGAGTACAATGTAGTGGTTTTTAGTATAGACACAGAGTTGTGTGACCATTACCACTATCTCATCTCAACATTTTTCTCGCCCCCAAAAGAACCCTGTACTTGTTAGAAGATACTATCAGTTTCTCCTCCTCCCTGGCAACTTTTAATTTAATTTCTGTCTCTCTGGATTTGCTTATTCTTGATATTTCACATAAATAAATAGACTGTGGTGATCTTTTGTGACTGGCTTCTTTCACTCAGCATAATGCTTCAAGTTTCATTCATATTGTGCATGTGTTACCCCCTTTTTAAGACCGAATTCACATGTCTTTATTTATCTGTATTTATCTCTCTCTCACATTTTGTTAATCCATTCATCCGAGGATGAACACTAGGGTTGTTTCCCCATTTTGACTGTTGCACATGCGTTCCCACCAGCAGTGTCTGAGGTTTCCAGTTTCTCCACGTCCCATCAGTCCGTTACCGCCTGCCTTTGGTTATAGCCGTCTCAGTGGCTGTGAAGTGGTCTCTCATTGTGGTTTGATTGCCTAATGGCTGGTGGTGCTGAGCAGTGTTTCAGGTGTGTGTTGGCCATTTGTATATCTTCCTAGGAGAAATGCCTGCTCAAACATTTTGCCCATGTTATATTTGGGTTGTCTTTTTATTGAGTGGTAAGAGTTCGTTGTATATCCTGGATATTAGACCCATATCAGATACATGATTTCCAAATAGATTCAACCATTTTTGGGTTGTCTTTTCGTGATATTGTCCTGTGATATACTAAAGTTTTAAATGAACTCCACCCGTCTTTCCGCCGTTTGGTTGATTTGCATGTTAGGCTTTTATTATGTAGGATGTCACTGCAATAAATTTAATAAAAGATATTTACTTTCCCTATTTTTAATGATAAGAAAAAAAAGAGAAGTGTAACCCTGTAAATACCGTAGTGCAGTTTGCTTCCTCCCTTCACAGTGTGTCGGACAGTCGCTTTATGGCTGTGGCATCACTTGCGTCTTGGGCGCGGCCCCCTGCCCCAGTTCTCAGCAGGGCTGCAGGCAGGGTCTGGGATCATGTGTGAGAAGCAGCTTAGGCCTAAGGGTTTAATCTGCCTCATCGTCTTCCTTTACTGTGGGGGGCAGAATAATGACCCTCTGCCCTCCCCGCCCCCTTGGCCATGCCCTGACCCCGAACCTGTGATGAGGTTGCCTTGGGTGGCAAAAAGGGACCTGGCAGGTGTGATTCAGGTTCGGAAGCTCCGGAGGGGGTTTACCCTGGATCACCTTCTGGGCCCCATGCCGTCTCCGGGCACTGAAGAGTAGGAGGCAGAGAGGAGTGTTTGGAGGAAGATGTGGCTGTGGCGACAGAGGGTCTGATCCATGCACCGTTGCTGCTTTGATGTCAGAGAAGGAATGGGGTGGCATCTAAAAGCTCGTGGAAAAGGCAACGATCGGTTGTCCCCTGGAGCCTTCGGAAGGCAGCGCAGTCCTGCCGACACCTGGATTTAGCCCTGAGAGACCCCTGTAGTAATTGCTATTGTTCAGCCACTAAACTTGTGGCCGTGTGCTACAGCGGCCACAGGAAACGAATAGACCCACCTTTTCACACGCTTTACACAGCAGGGGCTGCGTTCTCTACTAGACCAGGCGACGTTCCAGGAGACCTCAGGTCACGCGGACGCTCGCCCTGTCAGTTCCTCCTGTTTTGTTGAGAAGTCATCCAGCGCACACGGGACTGGCATGTCTCCGGAGCTGTGGGAGGTTACCTTTCGTGTGGGCCTCGCCGAGGAGCCCGTGGAAGGCAGAGGGGACACACCTCGGCCATGGCCGGGATTGGCGCTGCAGGGCGGCCTCCGTCCTCACTCACAGCCACTGTGTCGTGGCAGGTTTAAGGTCTTACCGCGGCTCGCTGCCTACTCTGCTTTCTTTGTGTGAATACAGTCCGTGGGCTTCGTTGTGGTCAGAGAGGCCTGGGTGTGCTGCTGGGGACCTCGCCACCATTTTCAGTGTTACTCCTGAATCCTAAACCGCCCACAAAGTGACCTTTAGGAATCGTGTGAATGGAGGGCTGCCAAGCTCTTCTGATTTGGGGGTGCGTGTGTGTGTGTGTGTGGGGGGGGCGAATACAGGGTTCCCCGAACACGTTGGAGTTGTCCTGAGTTCCTACCAGTTGATTCAGGCCTGTAACCAGGTGCCCCTTTATCTCTGTCTTCCTGTGGCTGCTCCCCTCGGAGATGCCGAGGGCTTGGCTGGGCCTTGGCGGCCCCCTCCGGTGCGTGGCCCACCCTCATCACGGCCCCGGGCCAGTGTTCTAGAGGCTCTTGCCGTCAGCTTATCTGGTGAGGATGTCGAGAGGATTAAATAGCTAATACAGTATTTAGAAAAAATATCTGTGAACTTAAATAAAGGCCCATTAAATGCCTTTTTCGGATTAGAACTGTAATTGACTTAGTGTTTAAGGCAGAAACGAAGGCCTTTGATTTTAAAACTGTTGACAGATTTGAGCCTAAGCGGCTTCTGTTTGCGGAGCAGAGCTGCCGCCTTCCAGGCGAGTTGGAACATACCCTCCTCTACGCCCTCCCGAGGTCGACTCTCTCATGTTTTATAAAACACAAGGCTTTTCACGTTAACTCACATGTATGGCTCTTCCACGGACTAGCGTGAGGTTTTTCTACAAACTAGCTAATACCATGACATTGTCAAAGCAAGCAGATATACATCACTCAACGAATGATGAAACATATATTTGAGGTTAGAGGTTGGGGTGTGCATAATATTAAATTTTTGCACGTAAAAATGATGTCGAGTGATCTTCTTAGAGGAAATTGGTGTTTAGTTGACTCTTAAGGCTGTGGTTGTGCAGGTGTCTGTGTTATTCAGGTGTCTGTGTTGTGCACGATCACTAATACATTCTGTTTAACCCAACATACCTTTCATCTGTTACACTAGGTTGAATTGAAATGGTTCCTTTATTTTTTGATTCTACAATAAGCAAGCAGTGTAGTCAGATCGTAGCATAATATGGCTTTAGTCAGGTGACTGTGTATGAGTGTGCTTTTTGCCCCTGTGGGGTTGAGGAACGAGGAAGGGATGGTAGGTCTTTTTTACATGGCTGATCACTGACTGTGGGGAGGGGCGGTGGACCTTGCCTCTTTCTGTGTGTTTTGGCTCAGATCACGTTGTTCTTGAATGGCATGGCTTCCATGTACCCTCCCACCCCCGCTCAGCCGGTGTTTGCTTCTCTGACCCCCCCAAACCATCCAGTTCACTCCTCAACCCTCAGCTAGTGACATCTCCCTGTGCTTGGAGCTTCCAGTGGCCGGACCCAACGGCTGTCTCTTACTAGTAGTCCGTCCTTCCTTCTCAAAACCCTCCTCCCCTGTAGCTTCCGCTGTGGAAATCCTCAGTCCTGGCTCTGTTCTTCTCAGCCTGGTGACCTTGAACAAGTCACCCTGCCTCTACTTCCCCATCTGTGAAGTGGGGGTGGCAACAGTACACTTCCTTCTTCAGCTACCGGGGTTGCTGTGGAGATTCCATACATGAGCCCGTGTCTCTCTGCTGTACCTTGCAGGTTGCAGGCCCAGGTCCCCCCCCCCCCCCCCCCCCAGCCACGCCCTCCGAAGGCTGCCTCGCCCACACAGTGTCCCCGCACCTCAGGATGGCGATTCCCTCTGTCCTGCCCCTTGTCTTCTGTGTGGTCCTGGTGTTGCCGGGCCTCCCACCCTCTGGAATCTGACCCATACCCCCTTCCTCAGGCTGTGGCCTCCACCCCCACTTGCTCTCACTCTTGCCCAGACCATCGCAGTGGGCCCACGAGGCTTCCTGAGCCCGAGAGCCCTGCTAATCATCCTGATTTCCTCCTCCGCGTGGGCTCAGACTAGGATGCGCTGGCTCCTGTGGAGGGAATTAATGCATTAATTGGAGCCAGGGTCTTCGGCAAACACGGTTCTATTTTTATCATCAGATGGAACTTGTGTTGTATAACTAACTCTGTAAATTACAACCCGTGGGGCTTGAGTTGTATAATCAAGTTATTCTGTTGGTGGGCTGATTTTTTTATTTCTGGGTAACTTCAAGGAATTTGCCATAGTCTCTCTCTTTAAAAACGTATTTTTATTGATTTCAGAGAGGAAGGGAAAAGGAGAGAGAGAGAGAAACATCAATGATGTGTTTTTTCAGCCCACACAACCTTTTCAGATCTACTGATGATCATGTCCCTGGCCCATATCCATCACATCTGAAAGTGGTCCAGCTGCTAATGACTAAGATGTGACGTCACAAGATGCCTCTCTTGGACTGAGGACCTGGCTTTAAATTACAGCCTTGAGCCTTGCTTTTGAGCAGTCAGACCCCGGGTGGTGGTGGTGGTGGTGGTGCTGTTACTGGTACTCATTTGTGTCTCACAGAAATCCATCTTGTCTGACATACAGTAGGCGGAGGAGGCTGCCTCGTGCCTACATGGGCAAAGCATTTTAATCCAGTTGCTCAGGCCAAATAGCTGAGACCAATGTCTGGCAGTTCTGCAGAAGTTGGGGGTGCTTTCAAGGGTGCCTGCGAGTGCTGCTCCTAAACGTGGGGTTCTTGCATCATTCACCCAGTTAACACGTCCAGGGCCTGCCTGCTGTGAGGAGACCTGGGGCCAGGTGCCAACCTGGATCCTCTACCCAGCGCCGGGCATCAGCCTCCTGCCTGGGAGCTGGGTGCCCCTTGCCAGCATTTTAAGCCGTGGCGAGGAGCCCGGCTTAGCTTTGCCGTGTCTGTTTTAAAGAATTAGGGCATGCTTGGGGAAGGAGCTGGGTGCCCCTTGCCAGCATTTTAAGCCGTGGCAAGGAGCCCGGCTTAGCTTTGCCGTGTCTGAATTAGGGCATGCTTGGGGAGGGTCATCTCTTTAGCGCTCTTTCACGGTTTCATGTGCAGAGCTCCTGCCTGCCCAGCACACCCGAGGGGTGACATGTGGAAGGGACCCTTGGAAGGAACTAACCAGCATTCATGTTTTCAAATATCATTATGAAGCTACACTTTTCTTAGGTGTTTGTGGCAAACATGGTCTTAACAGGCCATTGGGAAGCATAAATATGGAAGTTCCTCCAGTGACTGATACTTACAAACTTTCCAAGGATGTGTTGCCCAGGGCTGTTTATTGTAACATTTCATTATGAGAATTTTCAAACACAGAGGAAACTAGGAAGGATTTTACGACGAGTGCTCGTATACCACTACCTGGATTCTAGCATTAACTCTGCTCTGTCCCTTCTCTCCCCAGCCCTCGATTGTTTTAGTTGTTGATTCATTTCACAATCAGTCGCAGGTGTCAGGGCCTGTGCCTCTGTGTACCGCCGCGCGCATGTCTGCTGTTACTCACTCGAGTCCAGTATTGTTCCCAGTTTATTTTCCTCCTGAGATAAGCCTGGGTAAACAAGTGTGCCGTTTGGCGCCCTCTGACCACCTGCGGCATGAAGCAGCGCGGTTCTGCGCGTTGCAGGAGAGGACGTGCCATTGTCCAGTGGACCCAGCGGGCCTCGGGGAGAGTCCGTGGGAGGAAGCCATGGCTGGACACAGGTCCAGGCGGGAAGTGGGTCTGGTCAGCGCGAGTGGACTGGGAATTCCCTGCCCAAAGGGCCCTGTGTTCATTTCCTGTGGCTGCCATAACAACGTGCCGCAAACTGGTGGCTTCAAACAACAGAAACTTGTTCTCTCACAGTCCTGGGGCCAGAAATCTGAAATCCAGGTGTGTGCTCCCTCCGGAAGCTCCGGGAGGGTCCTTCCTGGCTCCCGGCGCCGGTGCGGCTGGCACTCCGTGGCGTTCCTGGCTGGCAGCTGCGCCTCTGCAGGTCTGCCGGCGCTGCCACCTGCTTTCTTCCCCGTGCGTCTCCCCGTGTGAGACAGAACAAAAGGCCTTGTGATGAAAAGCAGGAGTTCCTGTCCTACCTCTTCCCTCCCCAGTTCTGCTCCCCTGGAGGAGCCTGGTGACGGGTCCTGCGTTTTGCTCTTCTGGTGGGTGACCTCCAAGGATTAAATCAGTGGCCCTGATAGTTATCAATGGCTTATGGCATTAGTGGGGTGTAAGAGAAGCAGAGCTCCTCCTCTTTGTCCCCAGTTCCTGGCACAGAGCTCCTAAGACTCTTGGAATTTCCTGAGTGACAGGAATGACTTGTTATTCATATTGAGCCCTTTTTGCTCACACAGGACTTTAAGCTGATAAGGTCACATAGAGGGGCCCCTAGATAGACTCAGGACCCGGCCCGTCACCAGAGTAATGAGAGAGTTGGACCGTTCATTCCCAGCCCTGACCTCCCAGTGCGGACGGCCCATCCTGCTGGTACCACCTGGGGCTGGCCCAGCTGCCATTGGGCCTCCCCTCCATCCAGTCTGCCTCTTGTCTTCCTCCTACTGGTCTCCATGTCCCATTCATGCCCAGAACACCAGGCTCCACCACTGTGTCTTCCCCCAGGAAGGAATTTGTATTGTCTTGAAATCTGGGACGTTCTTGAGGTCCCTTTAGTATCCCCGTCTAGTGGAAATGGAAGGCTTTAAAATTCTCTAGTAGCCACATAACAGTGAAATGAAGCAGGTGTCATTAGTTTGACTAATACATTCTGTTTAATCCAACATACCCAAAGTGTTAGCCTTCTGATCTGCCCCGACCTGGCATTCCTTACCTAGGTGTGTCACCTTCCATCTTGGTGCTAGCTTTTGGGTTGTAGTGGTCAGGGCACATGCCTGGGTTGTGGCCTCGATCCCCAGCATGGGGCTTGCAGGAAGCAACTGGTCAGTGATTCTCTCTCATCATTGATGTTCCTCTCTCTCTCCCTCTCCAAAATAAATTGAAAAATCATATTAAAAAAACAACAACCCAAAACTCAAAATTAAAAGCAACAGGTACAATCAAATTGTATTTTATACAGCAGGTTTTCACCACTGGCTTCCATCCTTGTGTTAATTTCTGCTCTGGGGTCAGCTCATTGCTTTATACGCGCGTGCTCACACGCACACATGCACACGTGCACCAGCTGGGGTGGGTGAGCCCTCAGGCCACCGATAGGGGTGTATCATCAGGAAGAGAGCAGAGGAGCCTGCTGCTCTCACCACGGCCCTGCTCGGCTACCACGTTTGCTTTGCACACTCACGTGCAGAAGGGTGCGGTAGGCACCGAGAGGCTGGGCTGGGCGAATACAGATGGTCCAAATACTGAGACTCCTGTGGGAGAGTCGGTGGAGGGCAGGTTCTGTGAGCCCTGGACTCACAGGAGAACGGCTCCAGCAGTCACAGCCACCTGACTCGGGGATGGAGCCAGCTCTCCACGTGTCCCCCCCAAGGGTGGGCCCCACAGGGTGCTGTGCACAGGACGACAGGACCCAAGCCCTTCCAGGCTGAGGTTTGTAGGTGATGGATAGCCTGTGCCCATCCCAGCCCTGCCTCATAGCCCTTCTGGTTTCTGTTGTCATGCGAGGCACACGTTCTCCAAAGAGGTTTTATAGGTGAATGAAGAGAAAGCTGGTTCCCTCTGAGAAAACGTAGCTTGGGGGCAGGTGACGGCCTTCCCATCCCCATCAGGAAAGGAGGGGACGGTCGGCCAGGGAGGACACGCGGGTAGCAGCTTCTTGGGCACCTGTTTAGCTGAAGTGTAATTTACGCACAGCACCCAGCTCCCCGTGTGCAGCGTGAAGAAGTCCCAGGAGGTGACTCACATGTGTTCACTGGCAGCCGGATCAAGATGCAGAACGTTGCCAGAGGAGCCCACTGCTCTCAACACGGCTGGCGTGGCTCAGTGGATGAGCGCCAACCTATGAACCAGGAGGTCATGGTTTGATTCCTAGTCAGGGCACATGCCCAGGTTGTGAGCTTAATCCCCAGTGTGGGGGGTGAAGGAGGCAACCAATCAGTGATACTCTCTCATTGATGTTTCTATCTCTCCTTCTCCCTTCCTTTCTGAAATCAATAAAAAAATATTTTTAAAAAAGACGCAGAACGTTAGCCGGGTGGGGGCTTTGGTCCTGGGAAAACAGACACATCTACCCTGCCTCACTTTCATTAGCTCGTTCTTGTGCGGTTTAATGAGGAAATGCTCCCTAAATCCTCATTTGAATGGATGAGTGAAGTGCTTGAATGGAGTAATTTTTGAACCGTTCAAAGACCCAAGTATAAACATGGTGGTAATACCAGAATCACTTTATTTCACGTGTTGACTGAGCAAACAGCTCTTATCTCCTCGTTGTGTGCAGAGCGTTCCACTAGGGACCACGTTGAGGGGGGATGTAGGTGGGGGGAGAGGTAGGAAAGTTTCCAGTTGAAGGAGGACCATGTCTTGTCTTTTCAGGTAGATGGAGCTACAGACAGCGGGAGAATGCGAGAAAATGAGAAACTCCTTAGCTAGTTTGGATTTCCTGTTGTTCTTCCTGCTTGGGCTTATGTGTTTGTTTCTATATGAAATAAAGCTGTGTTTTCTTTCCCTGGAATATATCTGTCTTAGTCTGTTCAGGCTGCTGTAATGAAAATACCACAGACTGGGTGGCTTAAACTACAAGCATTTCTTTTTCATGGTTCTGGAGGCTTTGCTGGGGAGCCAAGGAGGTGTGTCCTCCGCCTCTCAGACCCCTGGGAGTCGCATTTAATCCGGACACCACACTCTGGAAGGAGACACATCATAGCTATCGAATGAGCAGGATGCCACAGGAAGAGCCAGGGCCTTCACTTTGGAGAAGACCCCGTGTTATGTTGATTTGGGAGGGCCGGCTCCAGCAGAGGCTGGCTGGAGGCTGATGGCGGGAAAGAGGACCAGGGTGCATGTATGGCTCGGCCTGGGGCTCAGACTCCAGTGGGTTCTCCAGACGGAATCTGCCTGAGGGCCCTTCTCCATGCTGGGTGTGGCCAGGGCGTCCCAGCACCCTCACCAGACATGGGTGACATGCTTGGGTGGGGGTGCAATTCTAGTAACCCCATCAGATGGGGGAGGCGAGAGCCTCAGCACAGGCGGGACAGGGAGCAGGTCTGGGTTGGGTGTTGATGGAGCAGCTTGGGTTTGGCTGAGGTGGTTCAGGGAGGTGATGGCCAGAAAGCTGCCCTCCCACTCCCAGGGTGAAGCTACTGGTGGGCCGGTTTCCTGGAGAAGGGAAGAGCAGGTGGGAAGTGGAGAGGGGGTGGGTGTAGCTTATGATGCATAGTCTCCAAGAGTCTTGGTGTCCCAGAGAGGCATATTTTGTCCCAGAACAGGGAGGGGCTGTCATCCCGTCAGTGTGGCAGGGAACTTCTGGAGGCCTCTGTGCTTCTAGGACAGGCCTTTGGCGACTCCATCTGCATAAGGCCCCTCTTCACCTGGGCAGGTGTGAGGTGGCTGGGAAACGATGGCCTACAGGTGCTGGGTCTGTGGCTCTGTGTATTGATGTCAGCTGCCCTCACCCAGCAGGTACATTGAAACTGCTGAGTTTCCCTCCAGCGGTCCAGGCTGCCTGCCCCCCAGGCTTTCCAGGGGCCCCTGTGCAGCCGATGGAAATCATTCGCTGGGCGAGCATGGGCCCCCCTCGTACACTGATGTAGGCTCTCCCCCACACGTTCTTCCAAACACTGAGGCCCCGACAGAAGACTGAACAGTGTCAAAGAAACAGCCTCATTGCAAAAGCAACCTTTTAAAATTCATTTTTGAGTAAATGATAATGCAATTAATAAATATCCATTGGGCAGGTGGAGAATTTATTTGTAATTGCTTTATGTGACATTTTTCCTGCTTGATTTACAGTCTAAACCAGTGGTTCTCAACCTTGGCTGCACATTAGAATCACCTGGGAATCTTTTTAAAATCCTGATTTCTGGGCCTCATCCTCCAGAAATTCTGTTTCTTTGTTACTAATGTTGTGGCCCCACCCCATAACAAAGAAACAGAATCAGGATTTTAAAAAGATTCCCAGGTGATTCTAATGTGCAGCCAAAGTTGAGAACCACTGGTCTAAATGTTTCTGATGAACTTTGAATTTTGAAGATTTTTTTTCTGTGTTTAAGCAAATGATGTCTGCTAACTAGTTAACGACTGTTTTCCTGTGTATATAGCAATATACTTTATATATGTACACCATGGGCTTTGACTTTGAGATTTAAAAAAAAAATGTATATTCAAATAATGTAAGACAGCACTGAAGCTAAGTAAGAAAAAAGATGAACCAATATCTAGGTTAATTTATAATACATCATAAATATATAAAATTATATTTAAGCTTTAATTGTAGACTCACATGCAATAAAAATATACATTTTAAAGCGATATAAAGGAGGTGCAGATTGAGATACTTAAATGGAAACCTCGTATTTTTTAGGCTTTTAGTATTTGAGCTTAATGGAGAGGCAGAATAACAAGTACTTACATAGTCTTTCAGATGCTGCCCCCTTCTGGTGATTAAAATGATTCTAATACTGGGTGTTCTTAACAGCACATAGGCATTCCGATTTTACCCCTGGTTTAGATATTTTTATTATTCAACCTGGAAAAGCAAGGTGGAGTCAGCTGTGGTCTCTCTTCCTCCGCCCCTCTCCTCCTCCATGAGACGCAGGGGTCACTCTCTGGTCTCTCTGCTGTTCTGACTCTTTACAGGAGAATATTTCCTCTCCAGCTTATTTTCCTCTGTCCTGCCTTCACCCAATACCTGAAGCACCTCTGTGGGCTGGCATTGTATGAGACTTGCTAGTAGCACTTGGGCTCTTTTAAAGAAAAATTGAGAATATGATGTGGAGTTTTCCAGATTACTATTTTTTATGACATAAACATGATTATAAGAACATCAAAATAACTTTGAAAGAAATTTAGTCTCACCTGAATCCACAGGAGGTGGCTGGAGGCAGGACCCCAGGCTGACCATTGACGAGGAGGAAGAGGGACATCTGTGTGTCCGGGCTCCTGGGCATTGGGCGATGATGGCTCAGGTGAGACAGGTGTGGAACCTGGAGGAGCCTCTTTCAGGCCTGAGGACCTGGCTCAGATTTCCCCAGGAAGGGGCAGCCGTGAGTAAGTGAGAGGGACGTGAAAGTGCCGCCCAGGTCCTTGGGGAAGGGGGGAGGAAGCCAGGCATTTTTGGGGGTCAACCAGCTTGGTTAGGACTCACAATGCCTTGTTGGGCTCTTCACTAATTCTTAGGGCTGACACTTCTTAGAAAATCCAACTTCTCTGGGGGAGCTTGCCCTGGGGAGGGCAGAAAGGGTGACATTAACCCCAGCACCCCATGTCCAGTGTACACAGAAATACATCTCAGAATGGAAATGGTGCTGAAGTCTGGAAGTCAGGTTCGCTATTGCCTTCATTTGCCTGCCCAGATTGTGTCAATTTTGTTAAATACATAGAGCATTATTTATAACTAATGAAGCAATGCTATGTAGACTCGTCAGGACCTATTATTTTAAAACGGAAGCCTGGACTTTTTTGGGGACTTGTTTTCAGCAGCCACCGGTAGGTGGAGGGAGTGAGACGTGTAAGCAAAGGCCAGCTTGGTGCTGGTGTAAACCCATCGCTCACAGAGCTCACTAATAAATCCCTGCTGGTGCAGCTGAGATGTCTGTAGGCGGGGTGATTTATGTGAAATTCACCTGCCTCAGCTCTGAATCATTGCGGACAGCTGGTAGAGGAAATGGCCCGGCGCTCCTCGCTCCACAGCTTCATGCTTACTTTGTGCAGACACAAAAGTAGCTTTTACCGTCTTATATTCATCACTCTTGGATTGTCTGGCGATAAACACAAAATTAGTAAGTTTAATGCAATGACATGAGTGTATGTTGTATGGTGTGTATGGTGTGTATGTTGACTTACACATGGCAGGTGCTTTTGCTGTCCCCGGTCGCCCCCTGGGTGTGACTGCTGAGGTGAACGGGTGGCCAGGCTCTGTGTGTTTGGTGTACCCCCTCCTCGGGCTGTAAGACAACTGAGTTGCCCAGCTGCCTCTGTTGGATTCATGGCTAAGTCTTTGGTTTTTAGGCAAAGTAATTTTTTTCTTAGATTTTAATCAAAATGAAAACACATGTATCCCCTGAGAGTTGCTGAGAACCAGTCCATTGGTGGCCTTTGGGAAACTGGTTGGGTGCTTCCTAGTGAGTTACAGGGCCCGGCTGGTGTGGCTCAGTGGTTGAATGTTGACCTATGAATCACGAGGTCATGGTTTGATTCCCGATCAGGGCACATGCTTGGGTTGCAGGCTCGATCCCCAGTGTGGGTTGTGCAGGAGGCAGCCAATCAATGATTCTCTCTCATCATTGATGTTTCTATCTCTCTCTCCCTCACCTTCCTCTCTGAAATCAATAAAAATATATTTTTTTAAAAAAGTAAAGTTATAGGAAACTTGGATTTGTCAGAGACCTTGCATTTGAGCAGATAGAACCTTACACAGGCGAAGAAGCCCTTGACAAATGACGGCAGAGCCCTGGCAGGTGAGGGGGTGGGGAATTGGGAGGGTGTTGCCACTGCAGACAGGACATGGGGAGCCCTCTGCCTCATTCCGGGAGCAAAAGTCTAGGCAATTGTGTGATGCTTCAGGCAGGCGGCCTGGGGGACCAGGAGGAGGGAGACACTCACTGAGGACCCTCCTTGTCCCTAGAGAGTTGCTCCCTCTTCGGGAGCCTCAGGTCCCCATGGAGGGAGGGAAGATTTGTTTTCTCATTTGTGGGCAGGGAGATGAACCATGGCCCCATTACCCTCACTGGCTGTGTGCACCAGAGGAGTGTTTTTATTTTAGAAGCACGTGAAAAACGAATTCTTCACTTACTGGTCTAAATATTTGGGGCTGTGGATGGGCTTAGTTGCTCTAAATATTTGGCCGGTGCAGTAAGCGGGAGCCTGTCTTCCTTTGTTGACCTCTCCCTGTGTGGTAGTTTACACAGATGAGCTCACTGTTTTCTTCCAGCAGGTAAAAATACACTCACTCAGATATCTTTGGATGCCAGACCAAATCAGTTTGAAATGCTCTCTCTGTTTGTACTTGGGGATAACTTACTTAAAGCCAAAATGGAAACTTCTCACTGCTTCTGGAGGGCATTCCAGTTTATTGCAGCTGAGTCTTTCCTCATGTGCAGGTGTCTGTGCTCTGCAGGTGTCTATGTTGTGCAGGTGTCTGTGTTGTGCAGGTGTCTGTGCTCTGCAGGTGTCTGTGTTGTGCAGGTGTCTGTGCTCTGCAAGTGTCTGTGTTGTGCAGGTGTCTGTGTTGTGCAGGTGTTGGTGCTCTGCAGGTGTCTATGTTGTGCAGGTGTCTAGTTGTACAGGTGTATATTTTGTGCAGGTGTCTATTTTTAGCTGCTGAAGGTGTGTGAGCTGGAGGAAGTTACCCCGGGTGGCAGGTCTGTGTGTTCTCTCCCTGTCCCAGTGTTGCCCAGGAGGAACTGGATGGCAGGGAAGTGGTCTCTGCTTTTTGCTGTACTGGGTAGAGTGGGTGGGGGTACCACTGAGTGAACTGTGTGCTTTAATTGGCCAGACAGATGACCACAAAGTCACATGAGGCTTTGCTCCACTGATACAAAAAAAAAAAATCCCCACCAACTCAGGATCTGTGCAAAGTGGTCCCTCAGCTTTGGGAAGCTACCATGACTTTGAGCCCCCTGCATGGCTTGCGTGCCTCCAGAACCTTCTGGAAATTGGCTTCGAGAGCCTGTTCACCACCCCTAAGACAGAAACCTGCAAACAATCGATTAAAAAATGATCAAAGGGCTTGACTAAACATTTTCCCAAAGAAGACATACAAATAAATGGTTAATACGGACACGAAAAGACACTCATCAGGGAAATGCCAACCAAAACACTTTATTGGGTCACAGTCATACCATTTGCTTACATCCTCTATGGCTGCTTTCAGCAGGTGACATTGGAGAGTTGAGGAGTTGCAACAGAGACCTGCGTGATATGGTTGTGTCTCTTGGCCTGAAAAACCTAAACTGTTTGCTCTCTGTGCTTGACAGAAGTTTGCCAACCCTGCTGCGCCTCCCTCCCACCTCCTCGCCTGCCAGCTCCCCCGCTTCCCGCCGCTCCAGCCACACTGACCTCTTCGCTCTCCCCACAGTGTGCCAGCCTCAGGGCTTTCCTCCAGCTCTGCCCTCTGCCAGGAGTGCCCTTCCTCTCCAGTTCTCACTTCCTTCAGGTCTTGCTCACATCTCAACCTCTCACTGGGCCACGGTCAGTGCTGTGACGGGTCCTCCATCCTCCCCCAGGCCCTCTGTTTTCCAGCGCAAACCGACATGGAACAGGCTTCTTCCTATGCCTTGCCAGCCTGTCCACCGCTGCGGGCCTGTGAGCTCCCGGGGACGGGGGCTCGGTCTCTGTGGGCCCTGATGTGTACTGACCGGTTTGTCCTGTTCAACTCATGTTTGTTGAATGACTTAATGTAGAATAGATATTATGCAATTTAAGTGCTTAGGGAGGCATGGGTCACATGGTCAACTCGTAAAACCTGTCTCTGTGGTGAGTACATACCCCATAAGGCAGTTGTGATTACTGCCTACTCTTTTGTGTATAAAAAAACATAGATTCTGCAAGTATGGAACGGGTCAGTGGTTTTTTTCCCTTAAGGAAGTAAAACAGTATCTTTTTGCTTTACAGTGAAAAAAGTGTATCTTCCTATCCATGTGCATGAAGTATTTTCTCAGATCTGCAAAGTCCTGCTTGTAAACCTTTTGGCCGTGAGATGTGAGCACTAGAATTCTTGCTACTTCATGAATCTGTTTGGTTTTATCCCACGTGTGAGAAGGAGGCACGTTGAGTGGCTGCCCAGGTCTAGGTGGGGCCCGCTGCACGTGCCCCGCACACGTTTCTGTGGGAACACCACGCGGCTCCCTCTGCCCTCCTGCTTTCACAGGACGGGGGCCACATTCCAGCCCTCGCTCCCCGTGTCCCTGTTCCTGTTGTTTTTGGAAAGTTTACTATTAATAGATCCCTTATCTAAGAATCTGGATAAAAAATCTGCTTAGCAGTTGGATCTCGTTAAAAGCTCTCTAGCCATGCAATTGGGTTGTTTGTTCATTTTTAACAATTTTTATTTTAAGATAAATAGAATCATTGCCCTCAGAACTGAGGTCACCTCCAGCTGCAGAACTTGGCATTAGGAACAGAACTAAAAACGTTGGGTTCAGATTTATCGTTCCTTCTGGAATTGGTATATACAAGGAGTAGTGCTCATCACTTCACTCTTTATGCTCGTTTCTTTTGTTTTGGGGTCAGGTTGCACATTTCTATTTCTTCTGGCAAATACTATTAAATAATAATAAAAATGATCCGTGGGGCTGACATGGCCTGAATGCTTTCTGCGTTTTGGGAACCGCGTTGTGCATTTCGCGTTTATCATCCTCATTAATGCCATTGTTGTTAGCCCCATTCTACAGATGAGGCAAGTTGAGCTCAGGGACTTTGTAACTGTCCCCAGGCTGCACAGTGCACACGGATAGAGGATAGAGCTGAATTTCGCTGCGTGCCTCTAATCCTAGAGCCTGTGCGTTCGGAACCTCTTTGTGCTCATCATTTCACACCATCTCATTTTTATCACTGCTCATTGTTTCCTTCGTGCAGTGTTGCCAAGTGCAAATAGTCAAGACACCCCAAGGGAGAACATAAGGGAAGCAGCCTTTGAAAGATAGAAGCACATTTACGAAAAATTAAAAAATTTAGATTTATTCTGCATCAGTAATTGGGAGGCTGGGAAGATGTCGCTTTCTAAAAATTGCCAGCTCTGTGCAGTCAGCACATTCTTGTTGTGCAACAATTCTTCTCAACCAGCAATCAGTCCGTGACTCTAGGATTTCAGCCACAGATCTCCGGAGCTGAGGAAGCCGTGCACACCCTCCTGGTCCGGGTTACCATGGTAACACGCAGCAGCATCTTCCTCCCGTGGTGGTTCATGGCGCTCCAGTGGTTTAAACACTGCAGACACAGCGATGTGTTTGCCTGCTGGGATTCTGTGGGGTTTTTTCTTGCTATTTTTAATTTTCTAGACTTTCTCTAATAAGCATGTGTTTTAGAATTAAAACAATAAAACAAGCAAGTATGTTTATGTGTCTGCAGAAAAGAATTCTTTGGACACTGGTAAAAGGGAGAACATAAGGGAAGCAGCCTTTGAAAGATAGAAGCACATTTACGAAAAATTAAAAAATTTAGATTTATTCTGCATCAGTAATTGGGAGGCTGGGAAGATGTCGCTTTCTAAAAATTGCCAGCTCTGTGCAGTCAGCACATTCTTGTTGTGCAACAATTCTTCTCAACCAGCAATCAGTCCGTGACTCTAGGATTTCAGCCACAGATCTCCGGAGCTGAGGAAGCCGTGCACACCCTCCTGGTCCGGGTTACCATGGTAACACGCAGCAGCATCTTCCTCCCGTGGTGGTTCATGGCGCTCCAGTGGTTTAAACACTGCAGACACAGCGATGTGTTTGCCTGCTGGGATTCTGTGGGGTTTTTTCTTGCTATTTTTAATTTTCTAGACTTTCTCTAATAAGCATGTGTTTTAGAATTAAAACAATAAAACAAGTATGTTTATGTGTCTGCAGAAAAGAATTCTTTGGACACTGGTAACTATTCCTTGTTTTCCCAAATTGGCCATTTTCCAAGCCTTTCGTAGGTTCAAAGTGAGGCTTCTGCTGTGGCCAGTTGCTCGCCTGCCGTCAGTCACACTTGGCACACTGTCCAGATGTGTTTGCAGCTGCTCAACCAACGCCCTTTTTTTTAACCTCTTGGCGGATCTGGTGCGGGAGGCAGGAGGGGGGCTGAGGGCTCTCGGAGAGCTGATAATGTGTCAGTTTTCAGTGAAGGCAGAGCTGGTTTGCACAAGGTGGATGTAATTCACCCTTTAGCCCTCTCTCCTCTAATGGGTTTGGGGGTGGGGGACAGAGCAGTGTCACTGATGGGGACACAGTTACTGGTGCCATGCAGTTTTAAAGTAAGAAATAGTGCTTCTTGTAAATTATAGTTATTTACAAACCCGTGTCACATGCATTATCTCATTCGTCCAGTGAGGCTGGGAAGTCAGAAGAATGGTGTTAAATTCTTGTTTGCATCCTGTGGGTGACGCCACAGGGTCAGGTGGCTTTTCCCAGGTTCCTAAGTGCAGAGTTGGGACCAAAGTGAGTTCCCATGTCTCTAAGCAGAGAGCCACCTCTCCCCGACCCTGGGCTGTCCCCAGCCATGCAGGGGAGGATCCCAGATGAGAAATGGGAGATTTTATAGAGTAGAAGACCAAGGCATGATTTAGCCCAGTGATGGTGAACTTATGACACGTGTGTCAGAGATGACATGCGAACTCATTTTTTTGGTTGATTTTTCTTTGTTAAATGGCATTTAAATATATAAAATAAATATCAAAAATATAAGTCTTTGTTTTACTATGGTTGCAAATATCAAAAAATTTCTATATGTGACACGGCACCAGAGTTAAGTTAGGGTTTTTCAAAATGCTGACACGCCGAGCTCAAAAGGTTCGCCATCACTGATTTAGCCGATGGATACCTGGGTTCCAGGTATTCCACTGTATTCCTAAAACAGTGTGCTGGGATCAAGTTTATCTTCTTACTCATGGAGTCCAGCTTGTTATGTGGAAATCTGGCTGCTGTTCTATGGAATTGCATTTGTCTGTATTTAGTGCTCTCTGCAGGCAAAAGGGGACACACAGAACCCAGGGCAGGAGGAACCCATTCTAGGGGCCACAGGGGGACTCGCTGGGAGCCTGCAGGCCTGGCTGTTGACTGACGGAGGCTTCACCTGTTACCTGGAGGGGCTGGTCTCCAAGCCTTGTGAGGACCCTTCAGCTGGCAGGCTGTGGGGGACAGATTTGAGTCTCCCCCAGAACTCTGTGTAGGTCCAGCTCCCGGGTGGCGTCCTGGAGGCTTGCTTGCCTCCCAGGCTCTAGGACGTGGTGGTGGGAACATTCTTTGAGGTTGTATTAGTACTTTAGAATTTTTAAAGAATAGATAATATCTAGATGTTGTGCTTCAGCAAAACAAATATTGTTCTTTTGAAAATATGTTAGACAAGAAATGCACCCAGATATTCTCAGCGTTAGAGATGCCCTGAGTTGAAGGCCCCTGCGTCCTGGGTGCAGGGTGGCGGGTGCAGACCGGCCCTGCACTTGGTAGGGCGCCCTGGTGTAGGGGTTGCACAGCGGGTCGGGGCTTTGGACTGGGTCTCCTGCACACAGACGGCGAGGCTCTTAGTTTCACTCTTGTATTTTGGGCATCATGGTGGACTTCTCTGGAGCATCCCTGTTTTGGCCTCAGGGTTATTGCTCTGCCTGGTGCACATCTAGGCCCCTTCTTACTCTCACTGCCCTGCCGGAGACCTTCGCAACCAGAGCTGGCTGGCTGTGTTCTGGAAAATTCCATGGTGTGTGTTTTTTCCCTTGTAATCTGACTCTGGGAAGAGACCCACTGGTTGGAGTTTCCAGCTAAGAGGCTTGGCCGGGATTCGCTGGGCGTGACCCTCGGGAGGTGGCACTGTCCCAGGGCACTGGGATGCTCAGGGAGGCCACAGTCAGGCCGCCGCCTTGCCTGCTGCTCGCTGTGGGGCAGGTCTCATGTGCCCTCCCAGTGTGCCTGGACCTCCATCTGGATGAGTTGGGGGGGGCATGGGGAGCCATGGTGCTCTGAGAGATTACACGGTTAGGTGGCTCCTCCAAGGCCACAGACCCAGAAATGATGGAGCCGGGACAGGAATGGGGGTCCCTGATTCCTGAGGCTCTGCTGCTTTGGCTGCCAAACAAAGACTTGTCATCCTTTTACTTTTTTATTTTTGTGGGATAGAGGGGAGAGATTTTCTATGAGTTGTAACTGACCGGAGACCTTGAGGTCAGTGTGATGAAGGCCTGGGAGAAACGGGACAAAACAAAAGCCATGTTAGGACGTCAGGGAAGGTACCCTTTCTCGTCACTCTCCAGGTAGCCCCCTGACTGCGCACATTGATAATAATCACAGGAATTGTAGTAGATGCAGTAGAGCAGTAATAATAATAACAACAACAATAGCCCTGCCGATGTGGCTCAGTAGTTGAGCATCGACCTATGAACCAGGAGGTCACCGTCTGATTCCCAGTCAGGGCGCATGTCCAGGTTGCAGTCTTGATTCCCCAGTGTGGGCATGCTGATCAATGATTCTCTCTCATTATTGATGTTTCTATCTCTCTCCCTTCCTCTCTGAAATAAATAAAAATATATCTAAAAAGTAATAATAATAAGAAGAATAGAAATAGAAGAGCCGATGTAAAGGGCCACAGAGAAAGGAAGTGGTGGTTAAGTTCTGCTTAGAAGTGACTGCAGAGCTGTGTCATTCTGAAGCGTGCTCATTACAGAGCGCTTGGTGGTTTCCTTTCCCCCTTTCTCACTTCTGGTGGTTCTCTTTCTCGATGTGTGTGGAGATTTGTGGTCATGTCCTAGTGAGGCAGCCATCTGAGCCGTTTTCCTTGATCCTGATTATAATCCTAAACAGGCTATGGGAACATAGCAGTGGAAGCGACTGGTGAGGAAGTTGTACACCTGGACCCTGAGCCTGCTCCTGTCCTGGCTCGGACCCTGGGCCGGCCCCGAACCTGGGCTCCGCCCCATCTCTGCAGCCGGAAGCAGACCCAGCGAGGCCCATGTTCTCTCCAGCTGTGGGCACCGTGGTTCCTGATGCCGCTTCTGTTTATCCTTCTGTTGCTAAGCCTTGGTTTCCTCTGTCTCAGCCAATGGCATCTGCTGCTTTTTATATGACGTAAAAAGCCAGTCTTTCCTGTTACAGAATACTATGTAATCAAAACTCAAACAGGCTTGTAAACATAGACACGCATCTCCATTTAGCCAGGGTGTGATCACTGTGCAGGCCCTTCCTGCATTCCACCTGCTGGTGTTCACCAGAGCACCCGACCCTGTTCAGGGCCGACACTGTGGAGCCCATGGCCACAGACAGACAGGGCGCCCAGCTTGTCACCACCTTCGGCATCAGCTCCGGCCCAGCTTCCACTCCTCATCTGTGCTGATGCCACTAGCTGATGAGCCGCAGCCATGCTTTGCGCCCTTCCCGAGCCGACCCTGTTCCCTGCTTCAATGAACATAGCCCAGGCTTCCGAGCAGGATCTGCTGTGCTCTGGCGCCCAAGTGTCCGAGTCCACCGTGTCTCGGCTCCGGCTGCCGTGAGAAAGTACCACAGGTGGAGGCTTAGCCAACAGACACTGGTCTCACAGTTTCGGAGGCTGGAGCCCAGGATCAGGGTGCCAGCGTGGTCAGGTCTGGTGAAGCCTCTCGTTCTGGCCTGCAGAGGGCACCTTCTCACTGTGTCCTCCTGGTGTCTCACCAGGTAAGGGGACTGATCCCATCTTGTGGCCCCTCCCTCATGACCACATCTAACTCTAATCACCTTCCAAAAGCCTTTCTCCAAATACCACCACACTGCGGGGTTAGGGCTCCCACCTATGGATTTGGGGGGACACTACTTCCTCTCACATTCTGTCTGCAATCTGACGTCCTCAGGTGCATGCTCTGCTCCTGGGGTTCCCTGCCCTTTTCCCCAGTTTCTTTTCTGCTGTCTCCTGCCTGGACTCCTCTCCCAGCATCTCAGAGGGCTGCTCAGGAGGAATGGTTCACTGACCCTAGTTGGGATTCTTCCCAAGAGCTGCCTTTTGGAACCTAAACCCAGCACCACCCTGTGCAGCCTGCAGGCCACTTCCTCCAGGCCCTGTGGCCACGCCAGCTCCCCCGAGGCTGTGCCCCTGCTGGGCTGGTGCGATGACCGTCTGCTGCTCCGAGGGGAGGACTCTGCCCTTTCTTGGGCCTCTGCCCTCTTCCCACGGCCCAGCTTAGGGGCCACCCCTTCAAGCTGTTCCCAGAGTCGGGGGGGGGGGGGGGAGGACTCAGCCCTTGCTTGGGCCTCTGCCCTCTTCCCACGGCCTAGCTTAGGGGCCACCCCTTCAAGCTGTTCCCAGAGCCCCTTCTTGGCAGCTGAAAGGTTTGGTGCCCTGGTGACCCATGTAGCACTTTGGGGTCAGAGTCTCCCTTTCCGATTGCAACCTCTTTGAGAGCAGGACCCTGCAACTGAATGAAGGACCAAAACCACGTTCAGGTTTTCGTGTCCTGGTCGTCTCCTGGTCCAGCCTCAGGGCTTCCATGATGTGTGAGTGTGTTTATGGAGCTGACCTTTGCAGGAGCAGTTTGCCCGGAGCTGCCTGAGGGGTGAGAGCTCAGGGTGGTGGGTGGGTTGAAGCCGTGGTTTTCATGCTGTGTAGGTAACTGGGTGCTCAGGCCTCAAATACGGATTGAGACGTAATCAGAGAACTCGTCTGCGAGTGTGTCTTGAGCAGGAGTCGAAGGCTGGCCCGGCTGCTCAGTGATGAGCAGGAGACTGGACCAGTTGCAAGGAACGGTGTCGATACCCAACAGCTAGTGTCCAAAGTACGAAATTGAGTTTCTGTTCAAACCTAGAGTTGGTGGACATGTCTTCATTTCTTTAAAGAGCTTTCACTAGTCATAAATCTGATTTGAATTTCTCTACCTCTGTCGGCATTTTCACATAAATATGTTTGCGTGTTAGACAAAGAAACCGTCCCTCTTCTGTCCCAGCGTTAGAATACATGGTCACTGTTCTGTCACATGTTTGTTGGTCTGTCCTTCGGGGGCCGAAACCACATCCCCGGCTGCTGGCCAGAAACCCGGGCACAGCGGGCCTGCCCCTCGGACTTCATCGGTGTTGATGTTCATGGTAATAATTATGCAAAATTATTCTGGTCTGCGGCCTGCAGTCTCACTGGAGAACAGACACGCTTTATTTATTTTCTCATTGTCACCCTAATCCGAGCCCCATTTCAGGACTTTGTTTTCCAAATTGCTTGTTGTTTCATATTTTTCTCTGTGAGGCCTGTCGTCGGTTGCTGTGTTAGGGGGACTTTTGTGCTGGAGGGGAGGCTTGTACAGATGTGTCTTCCCATCTTGGTGGGACCTCGGGGTGCTGGCTAATTGATTGCACCTCTCACAGCCCCAAGCTGGTGCCTCTGGGTGGTGGCCTGTGTCAAGGGGGGCCCAGACGCCCTTCTTACAATATGATGCCTGTGAATGCAGGAGCTGCAGTAAATAATTCATGTCGCTGGGGCTCCTGCCTCTGGTAATGAGATCTCAGGGGCCAGGCCTTGAGTGCCGACCCCCCAGACGATCTGTGAATTGGTCTTTGCCTTGGTGCTTATTCACACTGACAGATACACACTTCCTCGCTAATTGCGTTCAGGTGCTGAGGGAGCTGAGCTCCGCTTTGCGTGGGTTTCCCTTCCAGGCCGAGAACCGACACTCCGGACATTAGTGTAAGAGGCCTCGTGGTTCAGGTGGGCCGAATTCGGGAATTCTCAGCCTCACATCCGGGGTCATTGGGGTGTGGTGGCCGTGCTGCATGGGGTGGACACACACAGAGCCAGGCTGATCTCTCCCTGAACACGTGCCACGCCTGCTTCTGCCTGGGGCTCGCCCTGCCAGCCACTGGGCTCTGGGGAACGTATGAGCCCACATCTCTGATCCCAGCTTCTGCCTCCACCTGAGACTCTTGGCTCAGGTGGTCTTGATGTCCTTTCATCTTATGAACATCCTGCATTCTTGTTGGTGGGCAGGTAGGTGGCATTGGCCCTGCTTCCCAAGGCAAGGTGAGCTAATGACTCTGAGTTGCATTTTGAAATAGTTTTACATTTAATACTCTTCCTATGGGATTTTGAGGCCAACAGTTTAGCAATGTAAGGCCATTAATTGGAAAACTCATTTTACAAGAAAATGGGTTCTGCCTTGTAACCCAAACTTGTTCGCATTTAGTGTAGGTTGCAATCCCTGCCCCCCAGACCTTTCAGCTTCCTTTAGTGGGACGTAGTACGCCTGTTTTCATCGAAGCTGTGGGTCCAGAAGCCAACAGAACGCTGTTCCCCTGAAGGAGGTGAAGGCTGGCAAAAGAATTCCCAGCTAAGCAGGAAAGCATGCTTGCCCCTGGACGGTCCTTCCCCCCGATTCTTCCGTAAAAACTACCAGAAACTGTAAGGAAAGGAAAAAAGGAGACTATATCACAGGTAAATAGAACCAGGTGATCGCATTTAAAAGAAGCATTTAAAATAAACTGGTAATTACTTTAAAATATTCCTTTGTGAATGTCCCTAATTGGTGCAGCCCTCCCCATAGGACCTCCAGTTCAAGGCATTGGTGAGTAGAGGCAGTAATTAACAGTGAATTAGCATATCACATCACTGTGTGTCCGCAGGAGTCCTTACCCATCTGCCGCAGGGAACTGGGGCGACACCTGGCCAGCAGCAAGAGTTCTTTGTCCTTTAGGAATGTATGGATGAGTCAGAATCTTCCACATGATTTTCTTTCAAATAAGTAAGTAAGTAAGTAAATAAATAAATACAATATTATAATATATATAAAATATATATTCTGGTTAAATAATCACGAAAGGCCCTAAGTCCCATGCCTTGGTATCTGTTTATTCATCCATCAAATATTTATTGAACATCTGAGACTGCTGGTGAGCCAAAGCAAGCAAGGTCTTTGGCCTTGGGGCATTTGGAGTCTTGAGGGAGAGGTGACATTGGCTAGGGTCACCCCAGGAACCATAAGTTAGCAGTGTGATCAGTGCTACTTAGGGGGCAGGAGGCTGGTGCTGGCGCAGGTGCCAGGAATGGGTTCAGGGAAGGACTGAGCAGGTGGGAGCTAGCCCCAGGCCTGTCCTGCTTTAAGGTCTCAGTAGGGGTGGGAGTGCTGAGCAAGGCCCCGTGATGGGAGGGGTGTATTGAGGAAGTGGAGGAAGGCTGTTGCTCAGGGGGTAGCGAATGTGAGAAGCATGGGGCGGGTTGGGGACTTTGCTCTCTATAAAGCCTGGGAGACTGGAGAACACTTTCACTTGTAGTGGGAGCATTGAAGGTCCCTACAGGAATGTGGGTCCCCTGCCCCTGTCATGTGCATCCTGGCTTGGGATTTGGGATGTGCCGGGCATGGGGGCAGACACAGGTGTCCACAGGGTTGGGGAAGAGGCTAAATCAGCCACCTCATTGTTCTCCATGAGGTTTTTATTTTATTTTATTTTTTTAATGTGAAATAGAACAAAACATTGGGTGCCATGATGTGTTGTCTTTTTCCATTTTCTTGGCCGCCTAGGATTAAATCTGATTCTGTAGCTGTTAATTGTTTAGCTTAGATGTTTTCTCTACTTAGCGCACATGCCATATGTGATATCCTTATCACAAATTCAGTTCACTGGGCCTCAGCAATCCTGGGGCCAACTTCCCGACAGCCAAAGCCAAGTAAGCGTCTGCCTGTGGGTGGCGTGTTCAGTACAGAACTCCATGCGAAGTGAGTGGCTTTTCTGTTGGATTATCACTCTGATAAAATGTACATGGTAGTACCTTCCTGTGTGAAGAGGACCAGAAGGGGAGGCGTGGTCTCTGCTACTTCATTTGGTCACAGGCAGGTGTTGTCACCTCCACAGTCCAGCTGTGGGGAGCCCTGTCCAGGGGTCAGTTCAGTCGTCCAGGGTCACATGACTGAGTCAGTGAACGGACTTCACAGGGCGTCCTGACCACAACACCCATCCTCCTTCTGTTCTGCCTCAGACTGCCTTTTAACTGACCCTACTGAGGAGCTGGCCGGGATCGTTAAAACGGGAAGAATCTCAAATGAACTAAAATTGGAAGGATCCCTTCCTTTACTCACAGCCTGAGCTGTGTTTTCAAAGCATTATCTCTCTAGTGGTTCTAGCCAGAGAGTTTATTACATTTTGCCTAAATTTATCCATGAATGTGACTAAAACCTGTGTCTGGCATTGCTCTCATCTCTGAGCCATTGTAACCTATTTTTTATGCCAAGAGAAAGTATTTTAAAGCAGCAGGGTCAGCTGTCCTCTGGTCCCCTGACTTCACAGGATAGCTATGCATTCTGCCTCTTGGGAGCTGGGTTATTGTGAAATTAGGTCAAATTATTGTTTTTCTCTTTTTTGCCTATAGCCATTCCAAAGATAGACTCCTTTCCCCAAAAACAAATTTTGAAAGTCCTATAGTCTTGGGATGGCCATCAAAGACAGAAAATGAAACAATGAGGTTTGCCTGACAAAATCTTTTGAACATCACAAGCACTTTAAGCAAAACTAAAAGGCAGATAGATAAACTGGGGAAATATTTACAATATAGGACAAAGGATTGTCTTTTATATGTAAAGAGTTCTTATAAAACAATAAGAACAAGAAATTCTCCAACCAAAGGAAAGACACAGATTCATAAAGTAAATAAAGGGACAACTAGAAGAACAAATAAAACAATGAGGTGACTTTAATTCTACAGACTGGGTGGCTTACAAGTAACAAATTTATAGCTCACATTTCTGGAGGCTGGAAATCTGAGATCAGGGTGCCAGCATGGTCCCCTGAGGGCTGTCTTCCAGGCCTCAGACATCTTGTATCCTCAGAGAGAAAGAGAGAGAGAGAGAGAGAGAGAGAGAGAGAGAAAGAAAAACATCAATTGGCTGCCTCCTGCATGCCCTCTACTGGGGATTGAGCCTGAAATCCAGGCATGTACCCTGATGGGGAATCAAACCAGGAACCTCTTGGTATATGGAATGACCTTCAGCCAACTGAGCCACACCAGCCAGGGCTTTTAGGTCCTGTTATAAGACCACTCATCCCACTCATGAGGGCTCTTCCCTAATGAACTAATCACCTTCAAAGGCCCCACCTCCTAATGCCATCACTTGAGAGTTATATTTCAACCCAGGAGTTTTGGGGGGCACACAAATTGTTTCATTAGTGGGAAGAATAGAAATTGGAACAGCCCCTCTGGAAGAAAAATTTGACAAAATGTAATAAAAGCCTTAAAAATGTACGTGGCCTTTGACCTAGCAGTTCCACTTCTGTATCAACCCTCACCCCTGGATTAATTCCACCCACTGACTGCAACACACCTGTGAGGCTGTAGAACCCTCAGAGGGTAATGGCTTCCACTGGGGGCTCTCCCTGCCCAGCTGTGGTCAGCTTGAGTGGACCTTTAATAAATGCTTTTGCCCTGAACAGAATTTTAAAAATTAATAGTGAAAAGAAAAATTCTGAACATAAAACCTTAAAAAAAAAAAGATGCCTTTGCCTCTTAACAAAAGCTGGAGAAAGAAGCCCTGGTGTTGCATCATTGAAGCGAGGGGTGTGTATTGTGTAATTGTTAAATGCCATTATTAACTTCCCTAGAGATGCTTGTAAAGCGAACAAATGTGAATCTTTATGTATTACTATTTTTTTAAAACTTCGAATGAATTAAAAACTCGGAGTCACACCAGTTCTCCAGGGATTGGGCAGGGCTCCCGTTTACGAATTTGTAATAAAAAAGGGAAACATTTGCTCTCATTTTTGGCCTGCTGAAGTGGCCTGAGCAGGGGATTGCAGCTTTAATTTTAAGGATTAATTGTAATAGAGGAAAAAAACCATTCTTAAAACCCAGAACAAGTAAGTGTGAGCAGATGAGGAACAACAGTCGAAAGAATATAATTTTTAAAAGCTAGGTTAAAATGTCCAGAGAATTAAATTTGTTCTGTTCAAGGCACAGAGAGTTGCTCATTGTACAAACATGTTCGAAACGCTCCAGTGTAAGAGGCAGGGTAATGAGATTTAGTGGCTGAAACAATAAGGCCCCGGTCCACAGTGGGGTTGTTTGTAACATTGGCTTTTGAGTTATAATTTCTCATGGTGACCTGGCTGAAGGTTTTGGTAGAAACATAGTTTACCTTCAAGAGGGATTTCTTGTTTTATTCTCTGAAAGCAGACTTGTTTTAGTAAGTGAATACAATGGCGAGTTTTAGAATCCGCATGAACCCACTTTTGAATTTAAATAGCAAAACAGTGGTTTGGGAATCTGGGTCTCCGAGGTGGTGGTGTGGAGGCTGGGGGCTGGGGAGGGAGTTCAGTTACCTGAGTTAAGGAACTGCCATTTCTTGGAGCATCCACCAAATGTATGCATTTGTCTAATTTGGAGAAAAGCAGCACTTGGAAGGTTCAGGTCTTGATTTACTCACACATCCTCGGTTGCAGGGCTGCATTCATTGCCTTGTTGATGCACACCTTTTGCTTGCTTGTTGCCCCTGTTGCCTTTGTGATATGGACCTGTCAGTAACCGTGTTCTTGTTGGGACCCAGAGCCTCAGGGTCACGGGGTGCTAGTCCTTTCTGTCTGCTCAGGACTGAGCCACAGGGGCTGAAAAATTCCAGGAGGCTTTGGTGGGTGAGTTTCTGAGCACATGGCTTTTGTGGGCTCCACACTTTCTCTGCCCAGTGAATACATTCTGTTATCAGGCACCTGGTCTGCTCTTGCCATGGAAGCCCCCATCTATCTGGTTTAATCGGCTCTTTCCTAACATTTACTTTCCTGTAGACACATTGTACACGGATGAAGAACTTTCCAGGCACCCATCAGGCAAAACAAACCAGCCTCAATTAAGGATTTATAGACTAAAAAGGCCTTAATTATCTTATCATTTCTTTTCATTAATAAGATTCATCATTAAGCTTATATTTAGATAATGTACCATGAAAGCTTGAAATTAGAAGACTTTGAAGAGTGGCAGTCACTACTGTTAATAAGCTCTTAATAGTAATGTTTACATGTTATCAAGCCCTGGGTGAGTGGCATGTGTAATCTTATTTAATCCTCATTAACAAAACCTGGGAGGTAAACATGCCGGGCCTCATCCTCTGGAATTTCTGTTTCTTTGTTATGGGGTGGGGCCACAACATTAGTAACAAAGAAACAGAATTTCCGGAGGATGAGGCCCAGAAATCAGGATTTTAAAAAGATTCCCAGGTGATTCTAATGTGCAGCCAAGGTTGAGAACCACTGCGGTAAAGGCTCCCAAAGATGCCTGAATCCTAATCCCTGAAACCTTCGAATAGCTGGCTTCCTGCAGTAAATGGGGCCGTGCAGGTGTGATCAAGTTAAGGCCTCACCAGGGGTTATTCGGGATGATCCAGGTGGGCCCAGTGTCATCACAAGGGCCTTTGCAAGAGGGAAGCAGGAAGGTCAGAGTCAAACAAGGAGACCTGAGTACAAAGCCAGAAGCTGGAGTGAAGGAATTCGGGTGGCCAGCTGGAAAGAGCCTGAAAAGGTTTGGACTCACCTCACAGAGCCAGGTGAGCGTGATCTGCAGCAGCTCCTGGACAGCACAGTGCTGGCCCTTAACTCCTGTGGTCCAGTGCTTCTGTTCATGGACAAACCAAAGTCAGCCTTGAACCTTTGAAAACCAGACCTGGAACACTAGGAGCCTTGGGCAGAATGGACTCAGTTCTGCTCACTCACATGTCTTATGGGTTGTTTGGGCCATAATCCTAAATAATAAAAGCCTAATATGCTAAGTGTCCTACTGTTTGACTGTTCGACCAGTTGCTGTGACATGCACTGACCACCAGGGAGCAGACATTCCGACTGGTAGGTTAGCTTGCTGCTGGGGTTCGGCTGATCGGGACTGGGCGAGATAGGCCGGACACGCCCTGGAGCCCTCCTGTGGTGCCTCCTTGGCTGGCCAACCTCCCATGTCCCTCCCCAGCCCCGATCATGCACCGGTGGGGTCCCTCGGCCTGGCCTGCACCCTCTCACAATCCGGGACTCCTTCAGGGGAGTCGGAAAGCCGGTTTCGGCCTGATTCCCGCAGGCCAGGCCGAGGGACCCCACCAGTGCATGCATCTGTGTACCGGGCCTCTAGTAGTTAATGTTTATTGAGCACGCACGTATGTGGGCCAGGCTCTTGTTCTTAGCACTAACTTATTTACCTCAAACTTGTTACAGGCGAGATTTGGGAATTGCACACCTGTTGCTTCCGGCACATATGCACTGGACAGTCACTGTAAGAAGTAAATTGTGATGTTTCTGGTCTCTTCTGTCGGCCAGCGTTGCTTTACGAAAGGGGCATAGGTCTGGGTGGGCTGGGACCCATGCTCTCGGCCCTTCCCACCTGCACCCTAGAGGGAGGGGGAGAGCAGGGAGTCAGCAGCAGTGCCCATCCGGTTGAGTTTGAGTTTGAATACAGGCAAATTCACCGATAGTGTGGGCTTAGTGCCAGACCACCACCACCGCAATGAAGCAAATAATAGAGCGAGTCACACGAATGTTTTGGTTTCGCAGTGCATATAAAAGTTACATTAACACGATACTGTATTCTATTAAGTGTGCAATAACATGCTTAAGAAAACAAAGGACATACCTTAATTTAAAAATGCCTTGTTGCTAAAAAATACTATGAGCCTTCAGTGAGTCATGATCTTTTTACCTTCACTTTGTAAAAAAACAGTATCTGGGAAGCACAGCAGAACGCCTGCCTGTGTGTAGTAGGTCGAGCTCATTTTCCTGTTGATCACCGATGTTCTCCAGGCTGCCAGAGCTATGGTATTTTTACATCAATGGGCCTTTCCTTTGGAACTTCTGACGCAGCTGCAGAAGCCGGCATCTGCACGGGTGGAGCGCTGTGGGGACCCGTGCACGCTCTGTGGGCTGACCTCTGCCCGTCCATGTGCAGTGCTGCGCACAACACAGAAATAAATCCACGGGCAGCAGCTGCAGAGCAAGCTCTGCTTCGCCTCATGCCAACTTGTGTAAACATTAGCAAAACATATTTTGGGGATGGAAAATTAGTTAATTTGGAAATGACGGGTAATTAGACTGCACTTGCTCTGCACGTGTCGGCTTCCCGCGTTGCTGCTTGGAAGTTTCCAGGCGCCCTGAGCCGTCCTAGGCCAGGGCCTTGGTCTCAGCCCCTTGCTCGGGGCTGCTGGGCTGGCTCTGGTGCCTGGGCCTTCCCGCAAGGCCGGGCGGGAATGGAAGGTTAGGATGCTGTGCTGTAGACCTGTGATGACACATCTGGGTGTATTTCTTGACTTGTGGCTCTTCACCCCGCCCCTCACTTTAGATACTTTCTGTGAATGAATGACAGCGTCTGCTTTCAGCCACTTCAGTCATTACCTTCTATGTCAATTTTTGTTAGTATGGTGGTGTTTCCCACTGATTATGGAACACTTGTAATATGACAAAAGGTCATATTTAATACGGTATAGTCCCCAAGAGGAATATTTTGTTTCCGTTTGAAAGATGATTCCAGTGGGAGCTGCCTCATGGATAAGTTAGATCACACCGAGCGTGTCCATGAGCGGGGCCCCCAGGGGGCTGTACCGCCACTAATTACTAACAGAAGAACTCGGAGAGGTGGCCAATGCGTTCTGGAGCTCCTGGCCAGATCTCAGCTCTGCAGCCGCCACGCCCAGGGACCCATTGCTGGAAGGCAACTTCTTAACTGTTGAGAGAACCTATGTCTTCATGGTTAAAGTATTAAATGGTTCAAATCCTAAAATCCACAGAGAAGACCATGATGGGTGGTCATGCATCTCCCTGATTTAACATTTTACCTTATTTGCTTTTGCTTTTTCTATATGGTGTGTGTGTGTGTGTGTGTGTGTGTGTGTGTGTGTGTGGTATTATTACCTGGCAGGGGAGGGGAATGGTGGGTCTGATTGTCCAAAAGAGAGAGAGAAAAGTTTGCTTTGACAGTGTGCTATTATTCACCCAAACAGCTAGTTTTTCCATTACAAGTCACCAAATTTTCATTCTTTATAAACCTCCACTTGAAAGGGAATTAAAAGATAACATAAATACGGATGAGCGTGGTAAGGTTGTTGACTGTGCTATGCTATGCTAGAGATAAAACCTGTAATCCAAAAGACAAAATGACCCGTGTTCAGTTTCAGCAGGGGCTTTTCATTGGAATCATGGTTTAAAGAGGTTTCCAATAGAAGATTAAAGTACAGTGAGTTAGGACGTTGCCAGGCACTAGAGGTAGGGGTATGCATTTGCCAGTCCTCCTGGAAGGCCAGGTGACACCATGTGACTGGAGCCTTAAAAATGTTCCATTTGATCTAGAAATTCTGCGTGGAGAAAGGCAGTAAAGGAGAATATTAGCAGAGATGTTCGTGAAAAGAATGCACAGGGGCTGTTTCTGTTTTATGAGCGTGAAAAATTGGGACAATGTAAATGTCCAGGTGTGTTTCTATATTGTGGGCAGACGTGACTGAACAGAGCATGTGTGCTCTGCCTGGTAAGGTTTTTGATGGGTTGATGGGGAGACTCAGGGAAGGCCCATGGTGCAGGGCTTGGCGCATGGGGAGTGGGTGTCGTTGGATGCCACCAGTTTTTAAAAGAACTACCTCTGTATAGGTCCTGGCTGGGTAGCTCAGTTAGTTAGTCATCCCAAGGTTGCAGGTTTGATCCTCGATCAGGGCACATACAAGAATCAACCGAGGAATGCATAAATAAGTGGAACAACAAGTTGATGTCTGTCTGTCTCTTCCTCCCTCCTTTCTCTCTCTCAAATCAATAAAACAAATATATAAATAAGTGGAACAACAAGTTGATGTCTGTCTGTCTGTCTGTCTCTTCCTCCCTCCTCTCTCTCTCTCAAATCAATAAAACAAATACGTATGTGTATATAAATCTGGAAGGACACATACAAGAATGTTAGTGGTAGTGATGGTGAGGTTATTTTTTATTAAATAATTTATTACATTTATTGGGGTGACATTGGTTAACATGAACATACAGGTTTCAGGTGTGGGTTTCTAGGTTACAAGTTCTGTATATAGTACTGTGTGCCCCACACACGAAGTCAGGTCTTCTATTGTCACCTGATGGTGAATACAGGTTTCAGGTGTGGGTTTCTAGGTTACAAGTTCGGTATATAGTACTGTGTGCCCCACACACAAAGTCAGGTCTTCTATTGTCACCTGATGGTTTTATGGGTGTTTATTTCCCCTTTAATATTTTTCTTAAATATATATTCCTATTTTTCTCAATGAGCACATATTACTTACATAAACAAAGTTATTTAGAGAAGAGTAATTTGAATGACATTAAATTTTTTTTTCTAAGGGGCAAAACAGAGTTGAAGTGAGAATTTCCAGTGTGGAAGCCACCAGACACTTTCCGGAAGGGGCCGGCTGGTGAATGTTTCAGGCTTCGTGGTTGGATGTCCTGTGGCAGTCCCTTAGCTGCTCCTCGACACTCCAACAAGTGGGCGTGGCTGTGTTGCAGTAAAACTTCCCTTACAGAAGCTGGAGTCGGGCTGGAGGTGGCCCACTGGCTGTAGTTTGTTGACCTGGGTTCTGATAGCTTCTAGCAGATGTAATATTTGAAATCCAGTCATATTGGGTCAAACCACCGTGTAGGCATATTGGGTTTATTTTCATTGTTCTCATAAAGCAGAATCTCACACTAGTCTGTGTGAGGCTAAATGTCCGGTGGCTGGAAGGAGAAGGGAAGCTGGAGGTGGGTCTGGGAGTGCAGGGCCTCAGGCAGATCGAGACTGGAGACGGGAATGTGCTGGGAGGTGGGCGTGCCTCGAGGGTGTCCTGAGTGAGGTGTGAGGTGTGATGAGCCCCAGGAGCTGGGAACCAGGAGGAGTGGGGCTGGTTAGGATGCTGTGGTCGCAGCCAGGAGCTAAACCACACGAGGAGGACAGACAGACAAGCGGGAGGAGAGTCTCCAGGCTGGGGACCAAGTATCCAGCGTGGGGACCGTCATTGAGGAGCTGCCGTGAACAGACTTCATGGGCGGCAGGAAATGACCATGACTGGGGGATTATAACGACACAATAGTAATCAAAATCACCTCCTAAGGATATACACCCCATTTCACTTTATGTGGACTATTTCATTGTATTTTTTTCCATCAGGAAAGTAATTCACGAATAAGAAACTTCAAAGCAGGGAACTGTGGAGAGATTTTTGTGCCAAAGGAAGCACACATATTGAAAGAAAAGTTACTTTTGGAAAACCCGGAGTCCTGTCACACATCCTTGTTAGGATTTTGGTGGAATTTCTCCTAAACATTTCTCTGTACGTTACTTTGTTAAAGATGTGTGCCGTAGGGTTTTGTAGCCTACGGCGTGAGCGTTTTCTGCGAGCTGTGAAGATGCAGCACACCGTGTTAGGTAGACTGTAAATTTGATAAAGAATACGGGCAGGTTTGGGGGATTCGCTGGATGCATTGTGTCTCGGTGTTCACAGTAGGGCATTGTGCTCATCCCTGTGGCTGAGGCCCTTTGGCTTGCCACCGGCTCAGGTGGAGGCACATTTGTCCTTCATCCCAGTGCGACCACCTTCCCTTGCCGCCGCCATGGCAACGCTCAGCCCCACCGCCTCCGACCTGGGTCCTCCTCCTAATTACTGGAACCAGGCCTGTGCTGCGCGCTGCTCGGTGCCGGGTCTGCATAATGCATGAACCCCAGTGACAGCGCGCACGCCGCCTGATCAAAGCAGAGAGCCGCCCCGGGAGACGGGCAGATTGTGGGGACATATTGTGAACACACTCTCTGCTCACCGAGAATCGTGCCCTGAGACGCGTCATGGCCTGTCAGAAAATATTGTGACAGGGCCTGCAGTCTAGCGCCTAAGCAGGCAAATGTGTCAGCAGTGCCTAGATACACCAGGGCCACACGCAAAGGAAAACCCACAGAAGGGACGACTGACATCGGCGTCAGGGTTCCACACGCCTGCAAACAAACACATCCTTCTGTGTATGTAGCCGGTGTGGTGATGGTAATGCAGTCAGAACCTGGCGGCAATGCAAGGGGGTCCCCGAGACTTGGAAAGGCTGCTTTACACTGAAGAGAACAAGGGGGGTGGGTGATGGATTGGCCAACCATGAATGGCCAGGCTGTGGAAATGGCCAAGCAGAGGCTGGGCATAGGGGGCGCCGGGGAGGAAGGTCGAGCGGGTCCTGTGTCCAAGGGCCAAACCAGTGCGGTCCCCGTTGTGCCTGTGACTGGGCTGTACACCGAAGGCTGGGGAGGGCAAGGAGCACCCTTCCTGGTGGCCGTGCCTCCTTTGGGAGGGGCTGAGACCCTAGGTTGGGCCCTCGGGAGCCAGCCTCCCTGGGCTGGGCTTTGGGAGTGTGGGCAGGTGACCTAACCTCTCGGTGGTGTGGTGTCCTCTGCTGGGGAAGCGGGTAGTAATACCTACGGAATGTGATTGTATGAAAAGTCAATGAGGGCTGCGTGGAAAGTGCTTAGAAATGCTTGTGGCAGATGGAAAACGCTAATTAAGTTCCGGTGGTTGTAGTACCCCTCCTCGGTTGGGGTGCCCAGAATAAAGACCCCGCCTGTTAGGTGGCCGAGCCCTGAGATGCTCTGGGAGGTGCTGTGTGGTGGTTCTGGAAACCGCATCCCACGAGAGCAGGTGGATCCCTCCACCCCGTCCTCCCACTCCCCCTCTTGAGCCTGCATGCACTCATCTCGGACCCCCGATGGCTACGGCCACGCAGGAACTGGAAGGGGCCCAGGTGGGTGGAGCCATCAGCCCCCTGGGACAGCCCTGCTGGAGATTTCATGCACATGCGAGAGAAGTACCTCCATCTTGTGAAAGCCGCTGGTATTTGAGGTTTTCAGTTACACGTGGCCAAGTGACCTGAATTAACACACAAGCTGAGAGTGTTGTCTGTAGTACCCCAGAGGTTAGCCGCCCAGCAGTTAAATGTCTTCAGGTGAATTCCCAGACTGGCTTCTGACTTCAGATCTCACCGCCTGAACATCCTTCCCAAGAGACGGCCTGGCTGCGGGGAGCCACCCACAGTCCCTGCTCTGGACATGGGGAGTTGGGGCACCCTGGGGAATCCCGAGCCCCCAGGCTTGCCTCCGCCTGGGCTCCCTGGTGGCGCACCTGCTTAACCATCTCCATGACAGTTGCAGCGGCTTGCACTTTGCTTATGTGACGGGCTTTGGTGAACTGGCAAATCCTACATATACCCAGGGCTGTCCCACGACCACCTGCAGATGGGCAGGCTTGTTTTCTGAGCTGGAATCACAGAGGCACGGACAGGTCGTGGCTGCACACGACGATCTTCAGAGGCTCTCGGCTTTTCTAGTTAGTTCCACCAGGCTTCTCTCTGGGGTCTGTCGTCTCTCCTGCCGTTCAGGTGGTGGTGTTTCTGATTCGAAACAGTGTCTGCCCATGTAATCCGGGGACATGAAGGCCAGCCGTCACCTGCTCATCCATCCGGTGTCCCTTTTGTGGCATGTGGTGGCGTGTTGGTGTCGGTTTGTGAACCGTGCTCTGTTGCTTTGACTTTCCTGATTAGATGGACATACTTGTGTTAGGGGAAGTGCAGGAGCGCACCTGTTGGAGAACGAGATGCAACTTTGGAAGGCCTGGCTGGCCTGACTGGGTAGGAGGGCATCTGCTGCCTTAAAATCAGAAGCCTGCCCTGGCCGGTGCGGCTCGGTTGGTTGGGCATTGTCCCGTGCACCGAAAGGATCGAATCCTGGTTCGATTCCTAGTCAGGGCACAGGCCTAAGTCGCAGGCTCGATTCCAGTAGGGGGCATACAGGAGGCAACCCATCAATATTTTGCCTTCGAATTGATGTTTCTCTCTCTCCCTTCCTCTCTCTCTAAATAGTCAAATAGTCAATTAAAAACATATATTTGAATCAGAAGCCCATCATGCAGTCATAGTCCTTCACTGTGGGCCGCTTGGTGGGCTTTGAGCTGTGTTTGCTGGAGCCCCTCTCGGAAGGCCTGCCTTCTGATGTTCTCCTAGGCCGTGGTCGGCTAACTGCGGCTGGCGAGCCACATGTGGCTCTTCGGCCCCTTGAGTATGGCTCTTCCACACAATACCACGTGCGGGCACGCGTACAGTGCGATTGAAACTTTGTGGCCCATGCGCAGAAGTCGGTTTTCGGCCTGGGCGAGTCTATTTTGAAGAAGTACTGTTGATATTTGGCTCTGTTGACTAATGAGTTTGCCGACCACTGTCCTAGTGGACCCCTGTGCATGAGCTGAGGCTGGGATTAAAAGAAGCAGTTGTGGCTTTAAGATGAATGGTGGGGGTTTTCACTTGATTTTCTCACAGTTATGTCTCTCTTGAATTTCCTCTCTCAGTCCTGATAATAACGTATTATGCGTGTTCTGAAGTACACGTTTGAGTTTGCATTGGTGCGATGCTAGATGAAAGCTGGCCTTTGAGAGCTCTGGGTGTAAATAAGGTGACTGTGTTTGCATTTCATCTGCACGTCCTTGGGGTCTTAGTCTCAAGCAGCAGCCACATCTTTGCAATAATTACACGGTGTCAGCGCTGTTTAAAACAATAGGGAGACTTGACTTGGGAAGGTCCCCTAGCTGTTTACAACTTCTCACGGGAACTGGAGCCCAGAAACTGCCCATCAGAAAGTTACGTCTTGCTCTAACCGGTTTGACTCAGTGGATAGAGCATCGGCCTGTGGACTCAAGGGTCCCAGGTTCAATTCCGGTCAAGGGCATGTACCTGGGTTGCGGGCACATCCCCAGTAGGGAGAGTGCAGGAGGCAGCTGATCGATGTTTCTCTCTCATCGATGTTTCTAACTCTCTATCCCTCTCCCTTCCTCTCTGTGAAAAATCAATAAAATATATTAAAAAAAAAAAGTTACGTCTTATGTGGAAACCGATTCTGAGTCTCAGGCTGTGAACTAAATGCGTCTCTCATGGATCCCACCACCTTGACCCTGTGGTTGGTCAGAAAGGTGTCACCGTGTGTGACAACCAAAAATGTCCCCAGACGGTTCAGATCAGATGTCCCCTGCGGGCGCAGTGGCTCCTTGAGCATCACCGGCGGCCTGAGATAGGCCTGAGATAACGGCGGTGGGGCGGTGGGGCGGTGGGGATGGAGTGAGGGGCCAGACTGCAGAGCTGTGAGAGGGAGCTCGGCTGCATTTGCTGGAGGCAGGACGGGGTGGGAGTGCGGCGTGAGGGACGGATGGGCGGATGGTGGCATTCAGGTTGGGGAGGGATGGGGATGAGTTCCCCTTTGGCCGGGCCATGTTGAGGGTGACGTCCGTGTGGGACCGTTGAGTGGGGGTGTTTGGAAGGCTGTTGGGCCAGTGGCCATTGAGCTCCGATCTGAGCAGGCTCAGCTGCGTGATGGGCAGCAAGCCGTGGGGCGTTGAGCACGTCAGGGTGATGGTGTGAGTGAGAGGTCGGCCTGGGACAGGGCTCCGGGGACTCCAGAGTTTCCAGCGTGGGCAGAGGCAGAGGAGGCTGCGAAGGGAATTTTCTTCTCCAGCCGGAGCTGCTGCGTAGGGACTGCCAGGCGAGCGGATGAGGCTCCCAGGCAGATGTGGGAACGTCTTGGATGATCTCATGCGGGAGAGACTTTCCCCGTCGCCCACGCGGTACCCCCGCCTGACTGGCTAAGCTGTCTGCTGTGTTTCTGGCGGTGTCCGGGGGGCCTTTCTGTTTGAGGAGGAACCGCAGGGCGTCTCTGTCCCTCTTAGAAAGTGCAGAGCTCGGCTCCCTACGTCTGTCTGTGTGTCTTGTCCTGTGTTGCCCAGTTGTTGCTTCTGCTTCTCAGCTGTGAAAGCACTTCCAGGGCAGGTGAACTGTTCTGGGATGTTGTTTTTGGACAATTGGTGTGGCCTTGAGGGATTGACTGTGTCCTTCTGGGAGACCAGCGTTGTCATAGCTGTGATGTGTCGATTACGGGGTTCGGAGACCCACAGTTGCTCAAGGCATTTCTAGTTTTCCTCGAGGATCTCCACTGGCTTGTGGTGGCCCTGCAGGAAGTGGTGGTCAACCTACTGGGCAATCTACAGACGTGTCTCTGTTCATGGGCACTTAACCCCTCCCTCCCCATCACCCCCCCCCCCCCCCCGACGGGGGCCGGACAGTCAGGAACTCCAGTGGACATGGTGGACATGGATATCGTGCTTTAACTCTTCCTGCCTCTGTGTGATTCACCCTGGCACATCTCCCGAGAGTCTGGCTGGTTTACTGGTGTAGTTTGAAAAGAGAAATGATTCCTAATGGCCATTGTGGCACCAGGCCAGGAGGGAAGGGTCAGGACAGGCCGGCCCTGTGCTGGGCAGAGGACTGACTTCCAGAAAAGGAGTGAACTGTGTGTTACCTCCCGAGTCCCCACCTCAGGACTCAGAAGCAAGGAACCCCTACAGCGGCACACATCATCTTCCCACTGGCGGGGACGGCTCGGCTTAATTAGAGAGCAGTGCGGAGTTTGTGTTTCCTGCTTGTTTGCTGGCTGTTCAGTCCGTGAGGAGCCAGGGTCTGTAATCAAGCCGCCTAATTGGGAATGGCTGCAGCGAGGGAGGGCGGGGAATGGGGCAGGCCGACATCTTTAACCCATTTGTCAGCCCCCTCCCACCTGCCACCGTTTGTATTCCCCTGGCATCTTTTGAGAGTGTCTGGGGGCAGATTCTGAGAGCAGTGGCAGGCGGACCCTTTGAACTCCAGGTTGGCGAGCCTGCTTGCGAGGGTGAGGCGAAGGCAGGTTCTCGCCCTCCGCCTGAAGGAGAGCTGTCGGGAGTTTGGTGGAGCGGGGAGGTGGAGAGGAGCCCCCATCTGTTTCAGGGAAGCAGGTCTGTCCATCTCCAGCGAGGCCTTCCTGTAATGCCCGGCCTTCTGCATTTATCTGCGTGTATTTTCTTGCCTAATCACAGGGTCTCCAGCTAGGCCTTCCTGACGCCTGTGCACAATGGCTCTTTTTTCCTCTGGGAGCTTAGTCCAGGCTGTGATTGGAGGGTATTTCCCATAGATCACCCAAACCACATGTTCTCCCCACCCACCAGTCACAGACACGAAGTCAGGCGGACCTGCACATCACCCGAAACAGTGTATCCTGGGAGCTTTTAATTTCAAAGAACAAAAACCCTCTAATCTTATAGTTCAGGCAAATGAAACTCTACAGAAGTATGTGCATGTCCTGGTTGTGTTTTAGGGAAACTTGTAATCAGAAAAGACGTCCTGTGCTCGTGTGTGTGCTCTGTGTGTGTGTGCTCTGTGTGCGTGCGTGCGTGTGTGTGTGTGTGTGTGCGTGCTCTGTGTGTGTGTGTGTGCTCTGTGTGCGTGCGCGTGTGTGCGCGTGCTCTGTGTGTGTGTGTGTGTGTGTGTGTGTGCTCTGTGTGCGTGCCCGTGTGTGCGCGTGCTCTGTGGTGTGCTGGTGTGCTGTGTGTGTGCGTGCTCTGTGTGTGTGTGTGCTCTGTGTGTGTGTGCGTGCGTGTGTGTGCTCTGTGTGTGTGTGTGTGTGTAAGTGTAATGCCTTCCTTCGCGTTCCAGGGCAGCAGTGGAAGCAGCTCTTTGGTAAATGTCAAGAAGTTGGAGCCGAGGAGGTGCTTGTGTCACTTTCCTGGATGAGTCCTGGGGCTCCTTTCCTGCCCCCGTGGCCGTGGGCTGGTCTTCCTCACAAGCTTTCTGCTCTGTCTTTGTCCAAAGGCTTTGCTTTTCTCCCTCACCCTTTCAGCCACGTTGTCTTTAAAATTTAAAAATACACACTTATTTCACAAACAAGAGTATTGCCATAGGGAAACGATGCCACTGCACTATAGGACAGTGATGGCGAACCTATGACACGCGTGTCAGAGGTGACACATGAACTCATTTTTTTGGTTGATTTTTCTTTGTTAAATGGCATTTAAATATATAAAATAAATATCAAAAATATAAGTCTTTGTTTTACTATGGTTGCAAATATCAAAAAATTTCTATATGTGACACGGCACCAGAGTTACGTTAGGGTTTTTCAAAATGCTGACACGCTGAGCTCAAAAGGTTCGCCATCACTGCTATAGGAAATGATCATTGAGGGACGATTCCAAGTCTAATTCCACCAGCCTGACATCGTGCCTGAGTTCCTTTTCCCAGGTCCTGCTCTTCTGTGCAGAGATGACCAATATGAGGCTTCTTAGAAATTAGCGTTTTCTCCATTGCTGCTTGGCCTTCACAGTTGTCATCCTAACGGTGGCATGAGACCCTCTCGACTGCTGTCTGTCTCTGCCCCCTTTTGTGAGCATTGAGGTTGCTCATCAATGATTGGCCATTTTTTCAGTCATCGTCCTGCACCTCGTGTTTTTACTCAGCATGAAGCCCCATGTTCCTGTGTGTTCACATCCATTCCCAGAGGGTCGTCCCACATGTCCCAGCCGCTGGGTGCTCTCCCCTCCCAGCTCAGCCTTCCTCACACCAGGGAGCCATCTTTGCGGCTGGTGGCTCCGTGCATGTAAGATGGGATTTCCTTGCCAGTGTGCCTTTCTTTCATCCCTGAGGGTGGGGCATCGGTGGGAGGATTTACAAAGAAACCCCAGGCTGGGCCTCCGGGCCTTGGGGCCGTGGCCGCTCCCATGGACAAACCCAGGACTCCCGGCCTTCCAGCCCTTGAGGATCCTTCTGCATTTATCTGCAAAGACCGACCCCAGGAGGCCTTCCTGCAGCCAAGGCATCTGGACAGGGCTGCGGTCCTGCTGTTGCCAAGACTGCAGTGGACAGGCCTGAACTTGTCCTTCTCACCCTCCATGTGTCCTCACAGCTGTCGGCAGAGGCGTCCACAGGGCCCAGCTGTCCAAAGACAGACCCGCCCTGGGAGGCGGGCGGGCGGGCCGGCCTCAGTGCTTCGGCAGCCAGGGTCCAGGCCGAGGGAAGTCACATGCGGTGGGCGGGGGGCTCTAGTCAGGAGGACGCGCAGGCATCACGCTTGCTTTTAGAAGAAAAATGTGCTCTGAGGGTCAGTTTCAGCTTCCCAGCAGAGTCCCTCGGGAGGACAGGAAAGAAGCAGAGTTGGACCAGACCATGGCAGCCACCTTTCCCACCCGCTTCCTGCCGCAGAGGAGGAAGCCCAGGCCTAGGCAGGGTTGCCATGGCCACGTGGGTTCTTGGAACATTTAAAGGGCATTTAAAGATTTCCCACATTATCTTTTAATCGTGTTTGTCAAGGTGGAGTGGTCTTAGTGACACGAAGGAAAGGAAGAAACTGGAAAACCCTCTTGTCTACCTGTTCGGTGTTGCTGAGTGACATCCAAGCATCTCCCCTGGGCACCATCACCTGGTCCACCTTCAGGGCCGGAGGCCAGGTTCTCCCACGTGTCTGTCTGAGCACAGTCCCGTGTCCTCTTCTTTGACTAGGAAGCCAGATGCTGAGATGGTACCGTGTTGAAACATAGCTTAGAAAGAGATTTGTACAAATCTACTTATCTTTCCCATGATGCTATCTCTTAATAAGGCCCCCAGTATCTGAGTCAGCATGCACCTCGGTTTTCCTGCATCCTGTGATCTTCCTCGGAGAGAAAACTGATTATCTAATCAAAAGCTGCAGCCGGCAGGGCCCATGCGGTACAGCCCCCGCCCTGTGCCTGTGCAGCGGTGGAGATCTGGGATGAGGAGGAAGATGGCACCCCAGCCACACATGGGGGTGGGGGGGGGTGGCGTATTGCAAAGCAGCCTTTAGGCTCTGCACGTGGTGAGTGCCGTGAGCCTCGGAAGGCCAGCCTCGCAGATGTCACAGTAGTATTTGAGCAGTTTCTGCTGCAGGTGGGCGGGGAGTGCTGGACGGAGTCCTTGGAGGCCAGACGGGAGGATGGGAGAAGGAAGTCTGGAAGGGCAGTTAGATTTCTTCCCGATTAGATAATACCGAGGAGGAGCGGGCGGAGGGAACCGAGCCAGTTGCCAGTGGTTCTCGTTCCCATTTCATTGTCATGTGGCGTGCTCATAGCTCTGTGTGTCCCCGTGGGGACTTCTCCGAGAGTTCAATGTTGATGTTTATCTCTTGTCCATGCTGGTGCTTACATAGGCGTTTCCAAGGAGTCGACACCCGGAAACCACAGAGAGTAGCCTGTCATCCTTGTGCTCTGGGATAAACAGTCTGCCTGCGGAGCCGAACCCCCAGCTGGTCAGTGAGTCTCCACGGGGAGGGGATCGTGCAGACGGCCTTCTGATTAGCGTGAGGCAGACATGCAGACACGGGATGACCCGTGAGAAGAAGGTGGCCGAAGGGGCCTGGCGTCACGGAGTGCCGTGAGATGGATTGTGGTGACCTCGCGTTCGGTGGCTCACTGGGGTGTGTTGATTGAGAACCCGGTTTTTGACATGTATAGAAATATTTTTTATAGTGTTTCAGCTTTGCTAACTTTTAAGAACGACTTTTGTAAGGGTAATGGGGCAACACCACTCGAGGAGTAGGCTCTGAACCATAGCCCCGTGCGCTGCCTTATGCCAGGCCAGGCAGAATTAGAGCCGGAGCTGCCCCCAAAGAGAGATTTAGGGCAGGAGGCGAGGAGGGCCAGCTCTTTCTCCACCTGGCAGTCAGCTGAGTTTGTGTCCGGACAGGGACTGTTGCCCTGTGACCCCAGGGGCAGGGCAGCCTTTTGTTTGCTTTTTCTTTAGCTTCTGGTGAAGTGTTTGATCACCACTGTGTGGAAGTGAGTTTTGTAATTGTCATCTTGACAATGGGTCACGGTCTACCGGCCATGAGAGTATGGGACGATGTGCTGAGCAGAGAGAAAGTGTTTTCCCGAGGCCCCGAGTCCATGGATGTCACAGCCCACAGAGGCCTTGGACTTGCTCTGTGGACATGTTCAGTCCAGGGATTGCATCTCCGAGCCCACAAAGGGAATCCTGGCTTGAACATGCTGGCATTTTAGTCCTGGAATGACCTTCCGTAGTGGTTTTAGTCTGATCTCATTACTTTGTGTTGAGAGGGGCCCAGGTGGAGCCTGGAGGGTCCCCCTCCCAGTCCTCAGCGTGGCCAGCGTGGCTACTTGCATCAGTCTGGATTAGAGTAATGGTTGCCATCTCAGAAAAATTTAATTTTCTAGTTAATGCACACTCCACCCTCCATACAAGAAGGGCAGGAGTCCTGGGGTGACTGACATCACAGGTGATTTCTTTTTTAAATGATTTTAGAGAGGAAGGGAGGGAGAGAGAGAGAGAGAGAGAGAGAGGAAGAGAA
>NW_005363609.1:752081-759642 GCF_000412655.1 Myotis brandtii | reverse complement strand
GAGAAACACCAATGATGAGAGAGAATCATTGATCAGCTGCCTCCTGCATGCCCCCTACGTGGGGTCGAGCCCACAATCCTGGCATGTGCCCTGACTAGGAATCAAACCGTGACCTCCTGGTTCATAGGTAAGTCACACCGGCCAGGCACAGGTGACTTCTCATCTGGAGAAAGTGGGACACGGTTGTAGCTAATCTTGAAGGAGACTGCTGTGGGCATGTCCCATGTCTGCACCATGTCACCTGCACCTCTTTCTTGTCTTCTAGCTACTTCAGGTCACTCCCAACCCCTCTTCCCCACTCTCAGCCCCACTCCACCCCCGTCTCTTGGGCAGTGATCCTAGGTTTCTTTCCTTTCCTTTGCCCCCACCCCCATGTTGATTAGGGAGGGTCCTGAAGCTGACAGTGCCCTTGTCCCTATGTCAGGGCCAGCGAAGGGCCACCCACGGGCCAGCTGGATCCCTCCGCACGTGGAGAGCTGCGTAATAAGGCCCCACGAAGAGTCTGCAGAGGGCACTTCCAAACTTGCTTCAATTAAAGTGCCTTCCTCAGAGGTTCCCAGGTCGGCGGTGAGGCCACTCCTCCTTCCGGATGGTTCTCCCCTGGAGAGAGGGTTCCATTCCTAGTATGAATTCAGCCCCAGCCTGGAAAGTGCCTCCTCTTCAGGATCACACCCTCGTCACCATGATTGCCTTAGAGCTGCAGCCACACTCAGACAGGAGTGCGGGTGTCAGCTCTCTCTCGGGACCTGAGAGGAGGGCACCCCTCCCGTGCCAGTGCCAAAGCCAGGGAGCCGGAAGGCTGCATTGGTCTGCGCCAGGCAGTGCTGTCCGAACGTCCTCCCCTCCCACTGGCTCTCCATTTCCTGGGTCAGGAGCAGGGGAGCCAGTCTGACCTGGGTCCAGATTTCTGCCTCCTTCCACCACTGCTTTGTGGCCGAGTGAGCCTCTGGCCCTTTATTTAGAACAGTGGTTCTCAACCTTCCTAATGCCGTGACCCTTTAATACAGTTCCTCATGTTGTGGTGACCCCCAACCATAAAATTATTTTCGTTGCTACTTCATAACTGTAATGTTGCTACTGTTATGAATAGTAATGTAAATATCTGATATGCAGGATATATTTAGGTGACCTCTGTGAAAAGGTCATTTGACCCCTCAAAGGGGTTTCGACCCACAGGTTGAGAACTGCTGATTTAGAAAAAGGAGAGGAGACATGGTGCCCACCTGTGAAAGGTTGCTGGGGACTAAATGCTGGGGACTACATCTAACAAGTATGCGCCCAGTGCCTGTGGTGTTCTGAGCACCGACCAGCCTTAACTGGCATTGGGATTATTTTTTATCCCATCTGTGGTCGTCTTGCTGACACGAAGCCCCTGCAGTGTCCCCTCTGATGGGATCATGGAGGACACAGGACAGTGTGACTTCTGTGGGGGCCCCAAAGGAGGCGTAGACATTTCTAGAAGGCTTATTTAAGACCCTCAATTTGACATGCCTTGGAATTCAGTTGTGTTGCTGTTTAGGGATGGGTGGTGGAGGTGGGCTCCCCGCTAGAGGTGGGCTCCCTGGTGGAGGTGGGTGTGGTCTCCAGGCAGAGAGCCCTGCCTGAGGACTTGGTGGGGCAGAGGGAATGCCAATTTTCCCTAACCCAGGGGTGAGTCTGGAGGAGACGTTTATTTCTCTACTAGAGGCCCGGTGCACAAAATTCGTGCACTGGGGAGGGTGTCCCTCAGCTAGTTTGCACCCTCTCCAATCTGGGACCCCTTGGGGGATGTCCGACTGCTGGTTTAGGCCTGATCCCACAGGGGCCTAAACCGGCAGTCGGACATCCCTCTCACAATCCGGGACTGCTGGCTCCTAACCACTCGCCTGCCCGCCTGATTGCCCCTAACCACTCTGCCTGCCAGCCTGATCACCCCCTAACTGCTCCCCTGTCTCCCTGATTGACACCTAACTGCTCCCTTGCCGGCCCGATCACCCCCAGCTGCCCTCCCCTGCAGGCCTGGTTGCCCCCAACTGCCCTCCTCTGCCGACCATCTTGTGACAACGTGGGGGCGGCCATCTGTGATGATGAGGGGGTGGCCATCTTGTGATGCGAGGGCGTGAGGGTCAGTTTGCATACTACCTCTTTATTATATAGGATTACAAAATAAGTCCTAGTGGCATTCTGGGTGCAGCTCTGCCTCTATTTCCAGAAGATTGTAATCTTTCCATTATTCCATCATTGACTTGTTCATACTTTAAAAGCCTCTCACCCTTGTATACATCTTTTTTAAAATGTTATTTTGATGATTTTAAAAAAAATAGTGCACCATTCTTCCACAGTTGGGCAAATATGAAGGGTGGAGAAAAAGAGAACATTTGGTTTTTTTACTAAGTCAGTCATTTGAAGATATTTGAGAAAAGTGTAGCTGTTACATCTGAAATGTCAAAAACGATAGGACACTCCGTGCCCCAGAGCAGAGCTCCGTGCGCCGTTGCAGAAATGCAGAGACAGCTGGGAGCTTCAGGGAGTAGCCTCCGGGGCCCCAGGCCCAGAGATTCGGAGCCAGTGGGTCGGGTGGGCCGGAGAGTCTGCATTTCTAACACCTGTGCCTCGTTCTGTGCTGATGCCCCTGGTCCTGGGACCAGGTGTGGAGGGGCCGCCCGGAGGCTGCGTGAGGTGGAAGGGAGCTTGGGAGCAGGCAGTGCATCAGGTGTCGCTCATCCAAGGACCTGGGATGAGCCTAGGTCAGTAGTCGGCAAACTGGGGCTCACGAGCCACATGCGGCTCTTCGGCCCCTTGAGTGTGGCTCTTCCACAAAATACCACGTGCGGGCGCGCAAGTACAGTGCGATTGAAACTTCGTGGCCCATGCGCAGAAGTCGGTATTTTGTGGAAGAGCCACACTCAAGGGGCCAAAGAGCCGCATGTGGCTCTCTAGCCGCAGTTTGCGGACCACTGGCCTAGGTGTTATGGGGGTGATGAAAATGAAATCGATTAGAAATACTTTGCTTCTTCCATTATGAGATCATGGCCTGGCTTCTCTTATTATTGACTCTGGAGAGCCTTTTACATCCAAGTAGTGGCTTTGTAGTTTCCAGCTCCCGTTAACTTAGGGAGTTTCCATGGCAACAGATCTCAGTAAAGCAAACTGGGTGATGACCATGCTGGGGGCCTGTCAGAAAAATGTCTTTTTGATTGGAAAGTGATCTTTGGATGGAAAAGACGAAAATAGGCATCACCAGGCCTACGGGGAGTGATGTGAGGGAGCCCTTTGCTGCTCTGGGTGCTGGGTGTGTTTGTGGGCTCATGCATCACTCACCCCCCTCCGGCTTTCCCTTCCAGCCTCCCTGTCTCCCCATTCTGCCATCTCCCCATGCATCCATCCATCCATCCAGCCCATGTTAGCTGTTCTCCATGGCAGCTCTAGGCCCTGAGGACACAGCAGAAAAGAACATAAGCGTCTGCAGGCTCATGCTGGGCCAGGCAGTGACCACTGCAGTCCTGGGGGTCCTTGCAATGAGCTTGTCCCCCACCTTCCTGCTCTGAAGAATGTCTGGCAAACAGGACATTGACAAACTCAACCTGAAAAAAGGTACTGAGTTTCAGAATAGAAAAAGTGTAGTTTCTGCATATTAAAAAGCTGTGAGCATCGCTTCAATGCAGGTAGAAGTCTAGGAAGACTCAGTAAAGGAATGTTTTGTGGAAAGAGATGGCATGCGCCTCAGAAGAACTCCAGCCTCTGGGACTGTGGGCAGTGTGAAGAGCCGGCCACGACAGACACCTTCGTCTGTGGACAGGTGGGACCACTTGATGGGTAATGCCAACCGGCAGAGAGGTATGGTATCATTCGGAAAACTGTGCTCCGGAAAATCCACTTGTCTTAAAATTCTTTGTTTTTCATGTACTCTCATCCCCATTTGACAGATGAAAGGAAACCTCTGTGTAGAGAATGGTACACACAAATGGCTCTTCCTGATGTCTGAAAAGCTCAGACAAACAGATTACAAAAACATGAAGATTCCCAGAGGTAAAGGGAAAAGTGCCAATTAGCCTGAGATGCCACTGATGACAGTGACATGGAAATATCCATCCCTATGACCAGTTGTCTTAAAATTCTTTGTTTTTCATGTACTCTGATCCCCATTTGACAGATGAAAGGAAACCTCTGTGTAGAGAATGGTACACACAAATGGCTCTTCCTGATGTCTGAAAAGCTCAAACAGATTACAAAAACATGAAGATTCCCAGAGGTAAAGGGAAAAGTGGCAATTAGCCTGAGATGCCATTATTTGAACAAATAAGCAAAGGTTAAACCCTCTGATGACAGTGACATGGAAATGTCCATCCCTATGACGTGTGTGTGTGTGTGTGTGTGTGTGTGTGTGTGTGTGTTAGGGGGGCTGTTACCAGAGGACGCTTGTGTGTCTGTGTGTAGGGAGGGGACGAGCAACACTTAAGTCTCCAAAATAATGACGGTGGGAGTCAAAATCATTCATTCTTTCTAGAAAGCAGTTTGAAAATGTGAACGGATAAAATATTGGTACACTTTGACCCACAGAGTATGCTTCTAGGAATCTAAGGTAAAGAAATGGCAATTTTCACCGGGATGGGTGGGTTGATTTATGTTCCCATCCTTCCTTGCTCCAGAGAGGAAGTAAAGCAGCCTGCAGACACAGACAGGTGTTGAAAGGCAAGGGTCCCCCTAAGAGAAGGTCTCCTCTCCAGGAGGCCGCCTTACATGACGGCGTCTTCTAGTATAAGACGCTAAGGTTTGGGCACCTTGTTTTTGGAACTCAGTTTTGTAATGGTTGTTTAATTGGGAGAGAAATACAGAATGATGCTCCCTGCAGGTACTAAGGGGGTCCATTTACCTTCATTTTAAAACATACCTGGACTGGGCAGGAGACCATCTGACCAGCTTCCCAGATGGCACAGTGAAGGGTCTGTGGTAAGCTCCCTGATTGACATGCATCAGCTTGTCTTTCTAGGAGCAGCCCATCCAACCTGTGGGGCATCATCACCCAGGCCATCTGGTCACCCTCCAGCCTCTGTCCATCACAGCCTAAGGCTCTGCCCTCCCAGCCAAGGCCTCCCCTGGGTTCCTGGGTCTCTGAGATGCCGTCTCCTACACTCTCCTGGCTGGTTCACTCAACCCTGAAGAACTGCCCTAAGCAGGTTACCTGGTCACACATGTGTGGGGTGACAACATGAATTACACCTTCAGAGAACAGCTCTCTTCTGGAGGCTGGGGGAGCCGTGTGCATGTGAACGCGGCCCCACCCATCCCAAAGCCGCAGGGAAGAGGGCTCGGCACTGGAGAGGAACAGAAGTGGGAAAGGTATCATATCCATTCTCCACTGACCAGGAGCAGCCTGGCTTTGCAGGCAGCGGACCTGCCTCAAGACCCTCATCACTCACCAGCTCGCCGGTCTTGGGCAAGTCACATGACCTCTCAAAGCCTGTTTTCTCCTCTGTGAAAAGGACATAAGACCCAGCTGTCATGTGTGTCACCCCTTGCTGCTACTTAAAGGAAAGGGGTGTAGGTTCACTGGGCTCTTCTTCCTGATTACCCCAACTTTGTTCACTCTTTGATGGATTAAGTAGTAAAGGGGAAACTCTCCAAGAAGGATTTAAAGGCTTGAGCAGACCACGAGATAGATGTAAAGATAGATTTTAAGAATCATTTCTAGTTTGCTCAGAGCGTAAACAAAATTGTCGAAAAGCCAGCCTACACCCAAGTGTAAAAATCAAACATAGCCTTTCTCATGTAAAGCGACACGCGTCCGTGTTAGAGAGTAAGATAAAGGACCAGAGGAGAAGCCTGACGGTTGCCCAGCGGAGATTGTCATCAGTGTTCTTAGCTGCTTATTTCGGGCTGGAGTGTGATGAGTGATAAAAGGCAGTGGAGGGATTTTAATCATAACTGAATATTCAGTGTAATGCACACTCCCCTCCGTCTCTTTGCAACATGTGAAATGTGACAGGGACGTGAATTGCTTCTTCTCTGCCCAGTGATGTGTTCATTGCGGTGGTATTTCCTGGACAGCTGAGGTTGCTTAGCTGTGGAACTGCAATAGTGAGATGAAGGAAGCAGATTTTCCAATTGAGTATTTCAACGCGTGATGGGTTGAAAAGGGGCATCAGAGTCTCCGTCACGTACAGAGTTGGCCGAATGATGACAAGAAGAGATGTAATAGGTACACCACTGTCCCCACGCGGGACGGGCGTACAGAGTGGTTTGCCCACTTGAAGGTCATCCTCAAGGACCTTGTGTGGGTTTAGTGGAGATGAAGTGGTCTCAGGACAGTGACACATGGGAAGTGACATGGCCCCGATGCTGGTAGTCAGTCGACCCCCTGGCCAGTCCTAAAATTGGCATGCTGTCATCCTGACCCACGGGACTTCGTAAAGACCTTCTCTTCTGTCCCCACGTGGCAGTGCTTGATGATAATGCCATCTGAAAAGTGTCCCTCACGGTCTCAGCTTTATTTTCCTGGAGGCAGAGGGGCTCGAGAAGATTAGAATGGGAATATCCAGCCTATTCTATCAGAATGTCTGAGTCGCCCTCCTGGATACCTTTGACCACAGCTAAACATTTATAAGGTGTAGGCGGTGCGTTTCAATGCCAGCGTGTGGTGTCTTTGCCACTGTGATTGCATTCATATGGGAAGCCCAGCACACTCGGAAGTAAAATGACTTTCAGATTGCATCGTATTTCAAACAAAGCTCTTTCGTGAGTGAAGAGTGTTAATTTCTCTACCCTGAGCATCCCCAGCTTCTCTCCTTTGCTTGAGGTGTGTGCTAACAGAAACACTTGTTGTTTCCTGCAAGGTCAGCACTGATCTAAAAGCAGACGTGTGCTTTGGGAGTGCATGCGTGCTGGTATTGAGAACGTGGCGTTATGTGTGTCCAGAAGCTGGAAGACAGGGTCACCGTCTTCATCTTTGTCCCTAAAGCACTTCCTTCCATTTGGAGGTCATGCTTCGCTGTTGTGGCACATGCATTCTCAGGTGTGTATTAATAAACCGAGTGGTGAGAACCACAGTGGGTGTAAAACTGGGAAGTGATGTCTTGAATGTGTTGCTAGGTGAGCTGAATGCTAATGAGGCCCAGGGACCTGTTTCAGAGTCGCAGCATCATACCTGCGCAGCCTGGGCTCCCCGGCCTTGGTCGCATCAGGGTCTCACTTCTCTGTTACTTTCCCTTTATGTCCCCAGGGTTGTACTCCCCTCCCCCAGTTTCCAAAGTGAAAGTGGTGGAGATAACACACCTGGGCCGAGAGCGGTTCTCTGATACCTGATGACAACTGCATTGTGTCTGAGGCTGGGCTGTGAACGAGTCGGGTGGAAGCCGAGAGCAGGTGCAGTTGAAGGAGCAGGTGGCTCCTATGTTGCTTTTCGAGTCACCTTGGAGCTGGACGCCTTACTTTGTGGGGATGCCACCTACAGGACCATATACATAGAATATAACACATTTCAGAAGTATGATTTATTCGTGCTTAGTCTGCTCAGTGGAGATTTCAAAGGACCCCTCCCCACCCCACACCCACACTCCCATCCCCCTAGTTCAGCTTTGTTAAA
>NW_005363609.1:749461-752030 GCF_000412655.1 Myotis brandtii | reverse complement strand
GTTGGAATAAGATCCTGGTTTTAAATCTGGAGATTTATGGAACGGGGAGGGCGATGCAGAGTGAAGCCAGGCCTTTGCAACGTTGAGAATTCCAATAAGTGATGAGAGAGCGAGCTGGAGGGGTGAGCTTGCCCTAAGATTGTGGTCCATTCCCACTGGCCTGGAGATGGGGGCGAGGGCACCGAGGGAATTGCTGTCATTTATCTGGAAATGGACATTTGGGTTTGAAGAACCTCTTTTGCAGAGTGGTCATGATATATGTGTGTTATGGGTACATTAAAGTAAAAGTGTAAGGAACAATAGAATCTTACACCGCAAGTCTTGACTTCTGTGAAGTTAGGGATACAGTCTTTACTGTAACAGCTCTCGGGAGAAGCAGCATTCACGCAGCTCGGAGCAGGGGGCCTTGGGTTGAGATTGCTGACCTCAAGCACACGGAGTCTGTGTTTGAGCGAGAAATCCACCCCTCAACGTACTCCATGGGAAGGTAGGACAGAGTCCAGGGTGGATCCAGCCCACCGGGCCTTACTCTTCCCAGCTTCCCAGACAGGATGGCCTTGAGACTGAGGGTGGGGACTCTGCTTTCTCCTGTGGCAGCTCTTCTCTGAGGCCTTCCTTTGTCACCTGCTGGTAACTGTTACTCCACGAGGGGCGCCGCGGGGACACCAGGAGCCCAGCTGTGCCTAGCAGGGCCTGGTTGATGTTCGGCTGCTTTGAGTTTTCACTGAGAACAATGCCTTTTGTAAGTCTAGACGTGACTGTCACACATTGAACCACTCCCATTACTTTAAGAATGGTGGTTATTATTTGCTAGTCACGATGGCATCTGTTGGAGCTGCATTGTATTCCCCCTGAACTCCTGTGCGGGAGTCCTAGCCCCCCGTGCCTCAGGATGGTACTGTTCTGGGAGACGGGGTCTTCACAGAGGTCACTGGGTTATATTGAGATCACTAGGAGGGACCCTGATCTGCGTGACTGGTGTCCCTATAAGAAGAGGAGATTAGGACCCAGGCAGGCACGGAGGGAAGACCCTGTGAGGACACAGGGAGAAGAGGACATGTACACGCCACGGAGCGAGACCTGCCCACACCATGACCTCAGACTTCTCACCCCCAGAACTGGGAGAAAATAAACTTCTGTTATCGAAACCCCTTGGTCTGAGGTATTGTTACAGCAGCCCCAGCTGGGCTTCAAACATTATGAACTTCAACATGTTTGTCTGGATAGTCAAGATCATCACAACCTCAGTGGCTGGTGCAATATTAATGGAAATTTTTCCTTTATACTTTACCCCTTTTGTAAACTGTTTTTGCTTGTTTGTTAACACCTCCTTTTTCTTTTTTATAAATATATTTTTATTGATTTCAGAACAGAAGGGAGAGGGAGAGAAACATCAATGATTAGAGAGAATCATTGATTGGTTGCCTCCTGCATGCCCCTCACTGGGGATTGAGCCCCCAACCTGCCTGGATTCGAACCCAGGACCCTTCAGTCTGCAGGCTGATGTTCTATCCACTGAGCCAAACCAGCTAGGGCTGAACACCTCCTTTTTCTATTAGCAAAATGTCTTGTTGCTAGAAATGAGATTTTGCTTCAGAAATAACACTGCTAACACCCTGTGAGGGCCTGGGTAGCTGAACCCGTGGAGGTCTGGCTGTCTTCTCAGAAATGTGTGGTTTTCCTAATGCCCAGGCCCTGGTACTGATGGAATTGTATCTGGAATGTGTCTGAGGGTAAGAATGTATGGCTTTATAAGTGAGTATTTCCGTCTTAGGGAAGGAGGGTTACAATGGATTGTCTTTCCTGCTGCCTTTCAGGGTTAAGGTCAAGGTCTGGGTGGAGGAGGAGTGACGGGGCACTGGGGGCACCCTGGGTGGGGCAGGCAGAGGCGGGAGAGGGTGCCCAGGGGCTCAGGGCTCTCTGGAGGGGGCGGGTTACTGTTAGATTGGGCAGTGGGTGTGGCCATGTGGCTTTCAGGGAGGACTGCCCTGGAGTCTTGGGAGGAGGCAGAAGCCACCTGCAGCCTGTGAAGTGGGTGGAGAGACCAAGGGCTCGCGGGGAGGGGAGGGGCTGAGGGTTTTGCTCAGCCTTTCCAGCAACTCTAGAAGGGAATGGAGTCTCAAGAGTGGGTTTGTGGGGGGCAGGAGGGAGGCGGGTAAGAGATCAACAGAAGGACTTGTATGCATGCATATAAGCATAACCAATGGACATAAGACACTGGGGGGTAGGGGAGGCCAGGGGAGTGTCAAGGGCGGGGAAAAAAAGGGACACATATGTAATACCCTTTGTAATACTTCAAGCAATAAAAAAAAAAAAGAGTGGGTTTGGCATTGTCCCTGGAGATTCAAATGAAATGGGAACCTGTTTGACCCCAATGTGCCTTGAACTTTCAGCACCCCATTCCTGGGAATTTAGGTGGGGAGCACCTGTGTGTTGAACCACCATATCTGCCTACCTGCTCCCCAAATCCTTACCACTTGACTTCCATCTTTTCCTTCCCCTTTTCTCCCCGCACGGGGTCAGAAGCTGAGTGGAGTGTAGAACTCTGGCTCTCTCTCAAAGCCTTTTC
>NW_005363609.1:738268-749437 GCF_000412655.1 Myotis brandtii | reverse complement strand
CTGCCCCCCTTTGCTTACCCCTGCAGGGCTTCCCTTGGTCGGTTCCCAGCTTTCCTGAGAGTGGAGTAAGGTTGGGGAGGTTGACGGAGGCGGCGGCACAAAGATTGCTGGACCCTTTGCTGTGAGATTGGGCACCTTTTCAACTTCCCTGTGACTTGCTTTCCAGCATAAAATAGGGATTATGATAGTACCTGCCTCACCCTCACAGGCATTTGGGGAAGAAAAGGGAAGAACTGACGAACATCTGTGAAGTGCTCCAGCTGAGCCTGGCCTTCCCCAGTCACTGCGGAGGGAAGGGCATGCTTTCTCAGGGGTGGCCACCCAAGATCAGCTCATTTTTATTTTTTTATTTTTTGTGGTCAGGGAAGAAATGAATCACCCTCTTTCCTGTCTTTCCCTAATCTTTGGAGCTTCTTAGATACACTTGAGGGGGAAGAAGTGGGGGAGGGACGCTATGGTGTAGCCTTGTAAACAGGGTGTTAAAGTGGGCGGGTCAAGCAAGTCAGCAGACCTCTGCTGTTACTTGCAACTTGACCCAGGCACTACTGAGCCCTTTCAGAATTAATGTCGAATCTGCCCCCGGGATTGACAACGCTAACCATCAGGCAGTATTTATTAAGCAGTGCCCAGACAAGGGCTGGGATTTAGAGATAAAGTTGGGTCCTGTGTCAAGGACCCTGGTCTTCTGGGGGGCGTGGGGGGTGGTGGCTATGTAAATTACAGGTGTCAGGTCAGTAAAACAAGGTGATTGATACTGATAAGGGGTGCGCTCAAGCGTGCACAGGTGTGTGGGGGGTTGGGGCACTCCTGAGCCCAGGCTCCTGTGATGAGTAGATTAGCTGGTCCTGCAGTCAGTCGCCAGCAGGAGGCGGTGGTGAGGCTGGGTATGGTGAGTTCAGGACTAGAGAGTGGCCTGCTGTGACCGAGTGAAGAATCCAGGGACGCAGCAGAACGCACATCGGTTCTGAGCACCAGGGCAAATGCTCCTGTACATCATCGCGTTTCTTTCTGAAGTTGCCGAGCTTTATTTAGATTGTAATGGTTACAGATTCCCCATCTAACCCGGTAGCCTGCCCCGCTGCATCGTCACATGTGACTGTCACATCTTCCCTGTATTGTCATCACCGTACTGCACACGTGAGACGGGTCACAGAGACTCGGGTCGTTTTCCGGGGTCACACAGGGCTTGCATCACCCTGGCCCGCTGTGGAGCCCAGCCCCTCGACCACTCCCTGCAGCGGGTGGGCTGGGCGGGGCGGGGCCTGGGATGCCAGTGAAGGAGTGACAGGGAGTCTCATGGTTGGAGCAGAATTGAGAGGGTGGGCAATGGAGGGAGGAGTTCGGGCTGTTGGGAGGTGACTGGTAGAGGCCGAAGGGCATGCAGATGGAGGAGAGGCTTCTGCTTCTGTTTGTTGTTGTTTGTAGTATTAAAGAGAAGATAATTGAGTATTTTTCTGTGCTGGCCCAAGGAGAGATGATGGTGACTGATGGTACCAGGTGTGTTTGCCAACTGTGAGCAGGAGAGACGGTGTGGTCGGAGGCCCCAGGGAAGCCGAGCTGAACGCATCTTTGCAGTGATGTTCTCAGGGAAGGCAGCCAGCCTGAATAGCTGGATAGGTCCGTGGGCACCAGGGCTGCAGTGGGCCTGCAGGGTGCCAGCGCCCAGCCCCTCAGGTGGGGCTCCTGAAGTAGACCAGGGGCCTCCCACCCTTTCCTGAAGGTGTGGAGGGTCAGTCGGGGGCAAGTTCCCAGCTGATGCTGCTGGTCATGGACACATTCTGAGGAGCACCTGTCCGTTGGTCTGGAGTTGCGGGGGAGCCCAGGTGGTCTTAGAGACAGCAGGGGCCTGCAGAGTAGTGGCTGAAGTAGACAGTGTCATGCCCCTTGGCTGGTTAGGGATGCACCCCAAGGATTGGGAAGGAGAGGATGTGTTAAACGAGTCTCCTGACAGGTGTAGTGGAGTCTGGACAGAAAGGATGGCCAGCATGGGAGGTTGTGGGCAGAGAAGGGGTGGTTGGAGCCCTAGATTGCAGAGTAGACAAGTCAAGGGCATGGCCATGGGAGGAAGCCCTAGGAGCACAAGGAAGGGAAAGACCCCTGGAGCTGAGGAGACAGGTGACCTGGGTCCCCATGGATGCCGAGCGCCCCTTTGGGTGGGGTGGCTGTGAGGGAGTGGCAGCAGGAAGCAGGGGGCCCAGGGGGTGGCCCGTGAATCCTGGCTCTGTGTTCACTCACTGCCAAGCCAACTCGTAATGTCTCAGACGGTTATGGGACTGACTCATGGACGGTAGTTCCCAGAGCTGGAAGGAAGAGGCTCATTAACCTCCTTTCCAGACCTGGGAGGTCTTGTTGGTTTGTCACCAGCCAGATCCCTCCCCGGGACAGAGATGGCATAGGAGGGGAGTAAAGACTGAGGTGGGGAAATTGTTTGGCCGTGGCACGTGTATCTATCAACCCCACTTCCTCCGTGGACAATTCTGATGTTGGTGGTGAGTTTTTTAAAGGAGGCAAGCAGAGCAGAACGTCATGACCAGATGAAGGAGCCCAGTAACCGCCCAGCCTCTGTGTGTGTGTGTGTCCACCCAGCGTCTTTCCCCTGCAGGAACGCCTCCCCTGCTCCTTGCAGGCTGGTCGCTGATAAGAAGACTCGGATGTTTTATTCCTCTTTATTGTGTCAGATCTGATCCCCGTGACCCACTTCCCCTGTCTCCCCAGATTCTAACGCAGATTGTAACTACCCAGTGAAGTAGGAAGCCTGCTGCCACCAGCCACCGGGCGGTTATCCTCCGAGCCTGGGACACTGAGCGGGTGACAGTGGCTCCTAAGAGCAGGAGGTGGTCACCTGTTCGGGGTGGGGAGTGGTGGTAGGGCTTGGTCTTTGAACAGGCATCTTAGTCATGTTGCTTTCGACATTTAGAGAAAAACCTATCAAACCTTCAAGTCCCCTGGGCACAGATAGATTCCCAGATATCTCTGCAGGAAACGCCAAATGTGATGCAGAGGTGATAACTGATAGCATTGGCTTTTCTTGATGGTGACTTTTGTCACAGTACTGATTGAAATTCCCGGGGCATTCTTCGTGACCTCGATTTTTATTTTCATAAAAATCCAGGACCTGGCAAACCTTTGGGGTGAGTGACTCTGAAGACAAGCCTGGTAAACACCAGATGTCACACACAGTTAATTGGCAGTGTCTGAAGTGGGGCTCCGGGCCTGCTTTGAGGGGCTGGGCAGACTCGTCCCTGTGTTTTGATGTTCGAGTGTCTGGAAGACGCTCCTGCAGATGTTGTTATTAGAGGCGGCCCTCCAGTGGGTCCCGAAGAGGGAAATGTGACCAGGTCGGCCCTGCGTGCCCTCAGAGACCGGGAGGCTTAGGCAATGGGTAGGAATTTCTTGGTTTTTCTCCACACAAATCCCAGAGCTTCCTTGCAGCTGTCCAAGGGACAGGTGCAAAGTGTGTGTTGCCCTAGATTAAATCCCTCTGACTCCTCAGCTGAATCTCTGCAGAGAGCTGGGCCGGATGGAAGAGGGGAGAGGACCACAGGCAGTTTGTGTTTGTTTCCATAATGTGACAGTTTATACATTTGGTTTTAATTTTATCTTCAGACACCTTTGCCTGACACGTAGGAAGAAAGGCCATCAAGAAACTGCTGACATTTTCCTTTGTTTGCGAGTGAGGATCTACTCATAACTGACACTTATCGGCGCATCTTAAAAAAATTAAGACTGAGCCCAGCTGGTGTAGCTCAGTGGTTGAGTATCAACCTATGAACCAGGAGGTCACAGTCACAATTTGATTCTCTGTCAGGGCACATGCCTTGTGGGCTCGATCCCCAGTTTGGGGCGTGCAGGAGGCAGTCAATCAATGATTTTCTTATATCATTGATGTTTCTATCTCTGTCTCCCTCTCCTTTCCTCTCTGAAATAAAACATATTTTTTAAAAAATCTGGACTTCTCATTGGCATACTTAAGTGGATTATGAAGTCTCAGTATGGGTGTAGATGCTTCCTATTGGCTCACGGTACCAGGTGTGTGCAGGAAAGAACACGGGGCTGGAATTTCTCCGATCCCCACTGTGGCCTTGCCAGGTGGCTCCCACGCAGTCAGCTTCTTTATCTGAAAACTAGAGGCCTGGTGCACGAAATCCGTGCAGGGTAGGGTCTCTATGCCTGGCCTCCCCGCCTCTCTGCCTTCCCTTTCCCTTGCTCCCTCAGCCCCCTGCCGCTGCCACTGGTTGCTCGTTCCCTTGCTCCCTCAGCCCCCTGCTGCTGCCACTGGTTGCCCGCCCCGGCCCCTGGTGGTCAGCGCACGTCATAGCAAGCAATCAAACTCCTGCTCTCCTGGTCGAACTCCCGAGCGGACAATTAGTGTATTACGCTTTTATATATATAGGTGGGTTTTGTTAAACCCTAGCTTGCAGTAATTTACATGGCTTTTCACATTTGCAGAGGGTGGAGTCATGCCCCTGACCTAGTGCAGGAGTGACATGGGAGGGGATGGTGTGATAGGCAGCTCCAGCCCTGGGCCCATTGGCCTGTCCATACCGGAGCCCAGGTCCCTGCCGGGGCTCCTGGAGGGTGACCCAGCGAGCTTAGCCTAGGTCACAGGTGTTCTCGGTGCTTTGTCTCCTCCACAGGGGGCTCATGCTCAAAACCTTCATGCACCTTGCATAGGACATTTTCTAATTGAAGGTAACATGCTGCTTTAGATTTTAAAGATTTAATGGTGGCAAAACTTAATTTTTTTTCCTTCCAGCATTCACGTTCGATATTTTACACTAAATATCATTGGTGATGTGTCTGTCATGGAGTGAGGACCCACAGCATTCTCATCTATCATGATAGTGGTTCTTCCTGTTTTGGGAGGGATTCCTGGAAATAATTGCTTCTCTTTTCCACTGGGAGACCTTTGGGAGCTTTTTATGAATATATTCAGAGTCAGGGATTCAAGGAATGTTTGCATTAAAAAAATGAAAAAGTGGGAAGTTAATGTAAGGACGGGGAACCACTCGCCCCTTCCTACGCGTGTCTTGCCTGTCCCTTTGAAGTAGTGCTTCTCTACTGGTGGCATTCCGCTGTCCCCCCACCCCCACCCCTCCCCCCTGGCCCAGAGCTATTTGGCAATGACCACACATTTTTGGCACAGAACAATCCCTGACAAGGAGTGATCCAGTTTAGCATGTCCACAGTGTGAGGTAGAGATGTCTTGCTCTGGATGAAGGTCAAATCCCACCTCCCTTTCTGAAGACATTTTTGAATATTTTGGTGAGAAATAATAATTTTCTGTCTGCGTCTTACCTACCTCTTTTTTACATAACACTTTTTCCTAGATGTTGTTTATTTGTGACACAGCCCCACTCTCACCCCCACCCCAGCACCCTGTCATTGTGCAGGGTGCTCTGGGCAGGGTCAGGGCAGTTCACACCACTGTCTACCTGCTGGACAATGGAAGACTGTCGAAGCAGGTGGGCCTCTTGCTGAAATATTGCCAGTCCATTGACTGTTGGGGCAGCATTCCCCATCGGCCTGGCGGGTGAAGTCCTCTGTGAGGACCGTGTGAGCGCCACGCCGCTGCCCCACTCGGTGCACGACTGTCAGCACCTCGTAGTGCTGTCTGTCCTCTAGGAATCCCTGGGAAGACAGCCCAGAGATGACCGTTGTGGGCGGGACACTGAGCTGGACGCCAGGTACTGCTGCGGGTGGTTCTCTGATTCCTTCGCTGCCCACCCCACCTGGTCACCCAGCGCCCCTGGCCTCTCTACAAAACTGCCTGATCCTCAGATCCAGGGATGCCTTTGGACAGGAAGTGGACCAACGAAAACCTTTTCTTCTAATCTAGGTCAAACCAGATTGGGTTTTGACAAATAGTGCTGACCTGCTGTTCGTCTCACTTGCGCCTAGAGCACACCGTGAATGGAAAAGGTGTGGAGGGTGGGTGCTGCCTGTGATGTCTGTGTCTCTGTACACGACACGCAGCCCCGTGGCCCGGTGGGTGGAGACTGCACTGCTGTCCTGGAGGAAAAGCAGGCGGGATGCGGGTGCTCAGAGGACCTCCCGGCCTTCCTTCCTGCTGGGTCAGCATGTCCTGGCCCCAGACCCACACTTGTCCTCCTGTGACTCAGAGACTAGGGTCAAGTCCTTTCCTCTTTTACTCTTCCACTGTGGCTTCCAGTTTATGAAATGAGGAAAATGGGCCCCCAGTGAGTTCAGCCCAGGCTGGGGCGATTGCAGGAGGGCTGTCGGTCTGCAGAGCTGAGCTCAGAAAACTTTCCTCCTGAAATGACCCCACTGAGTCTCATGCCAAGAGGTAACACATGAAACTGCTTGTGAAACGTAAATATCTTTCTTTTTGCTTTTTTTTAAAATCCTCTCCCGAGGATATTTTTCCATTAATTTTTAGATAGAGTAGAAGGGAGGAAGGGAGGGAGAGAGAGAGAAACATCGATGTGAGAGAGACACGTTGATTGGTTGCCTCCTGCACACGCCCTGGCCAAGGCCAGGGATCGGACCTGTGACCCTTGGGTGAACGGGCTGACGTTCTAACCCAGTGGTTCTCAACCTTCTGGCCCTTTAAATCCAGTTCCTCATGTTGTGACCCAACCATAAAATTATTTTCGTTGCTACTTCATAACTGTGATGTTGCTACTGTTATGAATCATAATGTAAATATCTGATATGCAGGATGGTCTTAGGCGACCCCTGTGAAAGGGTCGTTGGACCGCCAAAGGGGTCGCGACCCACAGGTTGAGAACCGCTGCACTCTAACCACTAACACTGGCAAGGGCTCTCTTTGCTTCTTACAGTATCTGTCAGTCATCCCGATGCCTAAAAATAACCTTTCAGGGGGTGGGGGGTGGGAGGGGCTGACCTGGAGGAGGGACTCTTTGCTGGTTCCTGGATGGACCTGCAGGGGCCAGGGAAAGCCACTGCTTGGCAGCTTTCTGTTGCCCACAGGCTGGGTTCTGCTAATACTGCAAGCAAGATTAGTAACTGAGCTCTGTTATTGGAAGTCAGGTTGAGTTGCATTTGACTCTGCTGACTACCCGTGGTTTCCTTTAAATAAGGCTTATCAGCTGTAGTAACACTTGTGAAATAGCATTCTTGTGCAGGGTGTTGAATTTATAGGCAGTTAGAAATGGCACACAACAGGGAAGTCATGGAAGGGTGGCCAAAGGATCTCATAAACTTGGAACTGGGAGAGCGAAGCCAGCTGCCAGGGTGGTGAACGGGAGGAGACAGGCTGATCCCTGTCCTGGACCCCTCTGCAGTCCTTCCTCCCCTCCACCATGGGGTCCCAGCAGCACTGAGGTCTGCCCGCCTGCTCTTTGGTGTGGATGAGGCAGGGAGACCAACTGCAGGCTTTTTTTTTGCCAACATGGTGATATATTCCATCGCATGGAAAAATTAGATGGTCTAGACCAGGAGTGGGCAAACTTTTTGACTCGAGGGCCACAATGGGTTCTTAAACTGGACCGGAGGGCCGGAACAAAAGCATGGATGGAGTGTTTGTGTGAACTAATATAAATTCAAAGTAAACATCATTACATAAAAGGGTACGGTCTTTTTTTTTTTTTTTAGTTTTTTTCATTTCAAACGGGCCGGATCCGGCCCGCGGGCCGTAGTTTGCCCACGGCTGGTCTAGACTCTAGAGCAGTGGTTCTCAACCTTCCTAATGCCGCGACCCTTTAATACAGCTCCTCATGTTGTGGTGACCCCCAACCATAAAATCATTTTCATTGCTACTTCATAACTGTAATTTTGCTACTGTTATGAATCGTAATGTAAATATCTGATATGCAGGATGTATTTTCATTGTTACAAATTGAACATAATTAAAGCATAATGATTAATCACAAAAACAATATGTAATATGTGTTTTCTGATGGTCTTAGGCGACCCCTGTGAAAGGGTCGTTTGACCCCCAAAGAGGTCGCGACCCACAGGTTGAGAACCGCTGGTCTAGAGGGTCCCATTTAAAAGGCAGCAGGGAAATAAAACATAATGCCATCTGAACATATATAGTGGGATTATTTTTATTTAAAGGCAGGTCTGGCTGTGTAAAGGGGATTTGGAGTGACAGGTTCTGTCTGAGCCTCTGATTCTGTGCATCGGAAGAGCCCATGTATCCAGGGCAGTAGGGAGAGGCGGTTCTCCAGGATTTTCAGCCTAGACACTGGGGTCTAATGTGGAATTATGACGATTGGGGGAGAAAAATCAGTGCTTCTTTGCAAGGTGGGAGACACTACAAAATAGTGGCCAGGCACACTGGGCTGTGGCTGGAAGAGGTTCCCTCCTTCAGTGTCTTCTAAGATTCAGTGTCATCTAAGGTGGATGGAATGGAATCTTCTACTCTGCAGGCTGCATCCTCCTACGGCTAAGTGCAAAACGTGGGCTGGAGTTTCGACAGCCATGCACTAATTGGAAGACACTAGCAGCGGTTCATTATTTGGGCTCTGAAGGAATACTGTTTTATTTTTTTTACCTTGGGCTCTGAATGCCTCAGATAACAACATATGTATTATATATATCTTGCTATGGGCCAACTAATTTCATATTCAAATGATCTCAATAGTTGTTACTGTGGTCTCATAGTGGGAATGGGCCCCAGGGCATGTGGGAACTCTTAATTCTGGTCCCACCATTGCCCCTCACAGAGCTCCCCGCCTCTCGGCATTGCTGAGCATCAGTTTTTCTGCTTACAACCTGGGTTGGCCTTCAAGTCTATACAGCTGCAGTTGTAACATGGCTTTTGCCAATCTTAGTGGTGCTCTTCTATTAGAAAGAGAGCCGGCTACTGTGTCCTCACCTAATCAGTGTCCTCCTCTCTGTTTTTTCATGTTAAATCACTTGGCCTTGAAAACTGCATCATTTTTCATGAGTTTGTGAATTCTTTAGGGACAGAGGCCCCGCCTTCTTACCGCTTAGTGTTGCAATAATGAATAAAGGAACAAACAGAAAAATGAGTAAATAAATGAAAACTTACTGAGATGTTCAAATCTCATTTGTTCCATTAATATCAAGTTCAATAATAGTCACACATTTGCTCCTCTCTTCATTGCCAAGAAAGCAGAATGCTGACACTTACTGAGGCACCGGAAATGACATTGTAGCATGGGAATGGGTACAGGCAGTGTGATCCCTAGACCCTGGGTTCAGCTCTCAGCGAATATCTGTGTAGCCTGCGGGAAAGTGCCCACCCTCTCTGAGCCTCCGCATCCCCCTAACTTGATGGGCTCTAGAAACCTCATTCTGCCTGGCTCCTACTCCTGAAGTTGGTGGTTCTTGGGTCTAAACAATGAGGGCTTTTTATTGAAGCTTAAAAGGTAAGACCCATCTGTCCCGGGTTCCCCACTTTGCCTTGAGGACATGTTAGAGGCATTACTCCTGAACCTTTGGGTGCCGGAGGCTGGTGGACAGAGCTTAAGACCCTGTGGGTAGGAATCATGTTGTTGAGGTACAGCCACTGAGGGTGGTCAGATGTGCTTTACAGTGTTGGGGTGTGTGTGTTTTTTAACAGACTTTATTTTTAAGAGCATTTTTGGGTTTGCGGCAATACTGCCCCAAAGGTACACAGATTTCCCATGTACCCCGGGCCTCTACACATACATGGACTCCCCCATTAACAACATCCTCCTCCAGATGCTGCATTTGTTACAATGGATGAGCCTACATGGACTCATCACGATCACCCAGAGCCCATAGGGTACATTAGGGTTCACTCTTTTTTTAAAATGTATTTTTATTTCAGAGAGGAAGGTAGAGGGAAAGAGAGATAGAAACATCAATCATGAGAATCATTGATTGTCTGCCGCCTGCATGCCCCCTACTGGGGATTGAGCCTGCAACCCAGGCATGTGCCCCTGACCAGAATCGAACCCAGGACCCTTCAGTCCGCAGGCCGACACTCTATCCACCGAGCCACACCAGCCAGGGCTGGGGCTCACTCTTGGTGGTGCACATTCTGTGGGTTTGGACAAATGCATAATGGCACGTACCCATCATTAAGGAGTCATACAGAGTGTTCTCCCTGCCCTTTTAAGTAAATAAATGGAATCAACTAGCAGTCTTTGTGATTTATCTCATTCAATCTGAATATTTCATTTCACCCTGAGGTGAAATTCAGGTTTCCTAGGTCATACCCTCCTTCATAAGAGACCTCACGACTCATCTCTCTGTTCTTTCAGTGCCATGAGCATGACAGGTGCCCCATACTCACTGACTGATGAGAGAAGGGGCAGGCAGCCCCTGCAGACGGTCCTGGAACCTGGAGGACTGCCTGGCCAGGAGCACCGTCCCTAGAAACAGCCCCTGCACCACCTTTGGCATGTCCCGGCCCAGAGAAGGCCGTGGAGCCTCCGGTCTGATAGGTGGAAATTGTATTTATGACATTTTCCTTCTGAAACTTGAACAAGCAACCTGAAATCTCTCTGTTCAAGACATCGCGAAGAACCAAGACTTTGGTCAACTATGTGTGAACCCCGTGCTGCGCTGCATCGGGTAGTGTCAGGAACCACGATTATAGAGCGAAGAGGTGGCGAGTGGGGGGTTTGATGGGAGAGAAACAAAGTGTTCATATCAATGGTAAATGGGTGCTTAATTTAATGGTAAACAGAGTGCCCAGCACACACTTCCTTAGGGAAGTTAGTCCTCACAAGAGTGCTCAGGTTCAGGTACATTTCCTTCATTGCCATTTGACAGGTGTCAAAACGGAGGTGGCCAGGAAGTGGACTAGCCTGGCCAGGACAGGCAAGGCTTCTTCCTGCTCTTAACCACTGTCTTCTCCTGCCTGTTGTCCAGGTAGCAAGTGCCTACCTGTCCAGAGCCGTTCCGCACACACTGGGAAGTACTAGGAGTGAAGCACATTCATCTCAGAGCTGCCATCGTCACCCCTCTTTGTTCTCTCCTTCCTGGGAGTGCACGTGTTCCTGTGCAAAGTTAGAGGTACCTAAAATACCTTTTTTAACAAATAAATGCAATCAGCTGGCAGTCTTTCTGATTTGAGTCACGATCTTGTCAAACACCGTGGTTAGGGGAGATGCTTCATAAACCAGCAGCAGGTGAGAGAGGATCCATTTTTGCAGCCAAGTTCAGAGTTTTGGTGCCAGGTTAGTGTTCAGGCAGGGCATCAGGTGGACCCCTGGAGGCTCCGGTCCGCGCGGCCGCGATCCA
>NW_005363609.1:716123-736691 GCF_000412655.1 Myotis brandtii | reverse complement strand
GAGGGCAGTGGTGGGAACCTTCGGGCCCCGCGGCGGGCCTGCTCGGCAGAGTGCGCTGGGACTGGAGGGCAGCTAAGGGACCTGCCCTCTCGGGTCACCCGCCGCATGTGGTTGTGCAGGATGCGAACCCGGGTACTGCAGTGTCCCCCACTAATAATTCTGCGGCTCTGGACATTCTTGACTGGCCTTGCTTCCAGCTGCGTGTGGTGGCGCCTTTCAGGGCTTGTGATCTAAGCCCCTGTGAGCCTGTCTCAGGAGAGATCACCTTGCCAAGTGGCGCCTTTCTCCCGCGGTGCTGGCACAGGCCTCTCCATCCGCAGGCCCAGGGAGCTGGCAGCTTGCTGCCACCTGGGATACCTGTGGGCTGCTCCAGGAGGCCAGGCCTTGGGCCGAGGCTGCCGCACAGGTGGCACGCCTGGCGGGGAGAAGCAGCTTTCCTCTCAGTTGACATCTTACTCCACCACCAAGCCTTGTGTCCTCGTCAGAGCTACCTGGAGGTGGTACTGTGGGTCCTGTGCTGTGGCCTCGGCTGTTGGCCGGCTCTCACCTGTTGTGCTTGGTCAGGGATGTAGGCCCCTCTCCCTGGCCTCCCCACCAGTAGGTGTGTTAGGAGGAAAGCACCTGTGCCGCAGGATTCTCCTTCCTGGGCGTGATCTCTGGTATGCAGGCAGGGAAATCACAGCCTGGAAGCCTGTCCTCTGCTCTCTTAGGCCCTCTGACTAGGACCTGCAGGGAAGGTTCCCAGGAGGTGTGATAATGTTCTGGCGCAAGAATCGGGTAGCCTCTGATGGTGTTGGGGGGTCAAAACCCTCCAGAACCTGCAAAACACAGACCCCTTCTCTCCACATGCCTGGGCATCACTCTGCAGGAAGAGGCGGGGTGGGCGGGAGGTCTCAAGATCCGGTCCCCATGCACTTCCCCACTGAAAGGTCAGTAGGCCATCAGTAGCGCTGCTGCTGCTACAGGTTAGGCTGGTAAAACGCTGCAGTGTGGCAGCCTTCCCGCAGCCAACTCACCTTCCTCCTGCAGGTCACCAGTTACCTGACTGCCTGGGGGTGTAGTAAAACCAGACAATGCAAAGAAATTGCTGCTCTCGACATTAGTATTTTAAAAAAAATATATTTTATTGATTTTTTTTACAGAGAGGAAGGGAGAGGGATAGAGAGTTAGAAACATCCACGAGGGAGAAACATCGATCAGCTGCCTCCTGCACACCTACTGGGGGGGATGTGCCCACAACCAAGGTACATGCCCTTGACCGGAATCGAACCTGGGACCTTTCAGTCCGCAGGCCGACGCTCTATCCACTGAGCCAAACCGGTTAGGGCGACATTAGTATTTTTAAGTGAAGACAAATAATGTCACCTTCTGATATGCTTCCGATGATCCTCCAAATGTGAGAATATTTGAAACCAAGAAGTTGAATGTGCAATTGTGTTAAAATCTGATATTGTTCTTAGTGAGGATACAGTATAATGTACCTGTTGCCAGCCTGGCATTAGTTTAACTTGCTGGATTTTTTTTTTTAAGCAGTATTACTTTATTATTTTCCCAACAATTTGAAGCATGGCGCATGAATCGTTTACCCATATGTGGTCGTGTAATCCACACCATTCATGTCCATATGTACCAGGAATCTTGCCTTGAAGAGTTATTGTCTGTAGGTGAAGCTTGGTCAATGATGGCCTTATCAAATGATCAAAGTCAGTGGTGTGGCCCATATATTTCACCCCAAAGTCTTTCTTTAATTACAATTGACATTCAGTATTATTTTATACTAGAGGCCTGATGCATGAACTTAGTGCAAGGGATTCGACCCTTACAGCCCTGGCTGCCACCACCTTCTTGCAGGGCAATCAATCTCCGCCACCTCCCCCACCCCCCACTCACTGGTCGTTCCGCTGTCAGGTCTGATTAGCATATTAGCTCTTTATTATATAGGAGGATTAGTTTCAGGTGTGCAACATAGTGGTCAGCCATCCATATAATTTACAAAGCGATCCCCTCAATATGTGCTGTACTTTATATCCCTGGAACTATTTTGCACATCTTGTGTTTTAACCTGCCTTGGAAAACTTGTGTTAGGAGGCACCATATTGGACTCCCAACCATTATCCCATCCCTTCCCACATGCTCTGAAAATATTTAAAGATCCTATGAGTTACTTTGGTTTGTATAAAGTTGCTACTTCCCTTCACGTTCAGTGGAAGTTGAGGCAGGCAGCCCAGTCCCCCCTCTAATAGTAGGCTTGCATCTTTGCTCTCATGGGCTTTGTAGAAAATAGTAATTACCACCTGGGTTCCAGACAAGTATGCATCATAGAGGGAGAGGGCGAGGGAGAAGCACAAAGGATGTAGAATAAGAGTGGCCCTTGTGGTATCTATTGATCCCAGGTAAAAGCACTGGCATTTGGGTGTTCCCTTTTGTTCAAATGGGTAGATAGGTTTGAAATACTAAAGGTGTGAAGTTCGTTGGAATTTTTCCCTCTAGGGCAGTAGAAGATAACAATAGTAATAATTGGAAAGGTGCTTGGTTTGTTTGGCCAGTCCTTCTCTGGGTGGAGTTACTTTGGTCTGAGGCTAGGGTTGTGGGTTGTGTAGAAAAACCAAATGTTAATGAACTAGGTCATAGCACACAGAACTGCAGGACCTTATTTTATTCTGAAGTTCTAGGCAATGACAGAAAGGCCACCTTTTTCACCTGCCTTTGGCTAATATGCCTGAAATGTCATGGTTCTTAAGATATTTATAAGACCAGTGTCCTCACAAGTAAAAGGTATACCCCCACAGCTTTTAGGTCTCATTTTATTGTATACTTGCCCACATTTTATATGTTGGCTTCCTATGACACAGTTTTTCATAATTTAGGTGCTAATTAAGTGAGGTTATGACTTCAGGGTAAAAATCTCTAAGGCAACAGTCAGACACAGTGACACAGGCCCGTTTCTCTGGGAATGTCAGGAGGTTGAAGGTGCCCAAGGCCTTGCCCACAGCTGGGGCCAGGCGGGTTTGCAGGACTCGGAAGATGTGGATTTTAGCGAGGTACCGTGGTGCAGGCTCCAGAACTCGGTCCGTGTGGTCGGGCAGCACTCAGCGACCAGACACTGATGATTTGTAGCAAAGTCTGAGATATTCACATTCAGTACGATAAATGTTTTGCCACCAAGATTCTGCTAGACTTTTTTTTTTTTTTTTTTTTTTTTGCCTTTTTGGATTTCAGAATAACAGATCAGTTATTGTGGACCCATGATGTGATATATACCTTGTTTCACTAGTTTCTTTAAATCTTGGCCACAGTATTAAAATTTGAAGTTTTTTCAAGTCTAAAGGAAATTAGAGAAGATTGTCATCAGGCAGGCGTTCCTTTTGTTAGACTCTTTCAGCTAGGGAAGCAAGATGGTTGGAGTCTTGTTTTAAGTCACACACAGGCTTCCACGTCACATACCTGTGATTTTCCTGTGTTCGTAACTGGGCATCGGGGTGGAAGGTTTGAAGCTCCTACCTTCTCAGAATGATTCCCTTGTCCTTTGTAATCCCTGTTGGTTCTTTCTCTCCCCCCCCCTCCGCCCCCCCATGTATGACAGTCACTGCCCAGAGACCCAAGGCAGCTGGTCCTCTGAGGTTCATAACTGTTCCCGAGCAGGAGGTTTCAGAGAGCCCCTGTGTCAGATCAAGGGCAATTTCCTGTCACCTGATACACATGTATTAGGGCAGTCTGTTGACACAAGTATCATTTAATACAAAGAAGGATGAAATGATAAGTGATTAATTACATTGTAGGGTGTCGCTTTCTGTATCCCAGGCAGCCTGCTAACACTCTTGGAACCCGCCGAAGGCAATGCCAGTCCAGAGCTGCACGTGTGTTTAGGGTGTTCTATTGCTATCTGGGAGGATTGATTACAGCAATAAAATGATTCGTTGATAGCCCTGACTGAGTTTATTAGCATTTTAGATTACTAATTTACAACTGATATTTGACAGCATATTTTTTTATGAGAGGCTTTGTTCTTTAATTTCTGATTCCCTTGATTTGTATCCATTTCTGTAACATGATTGACTATTTTATATAGTTTAAAAGAATAAAAAACTTCAGTGGAGAAAGAGAGGAAGCAGCAATTAAACGAAACACAAATTACTGAAATAACTAGATACATCTTAACTTTTAAACTTGACTTGTTATAGAAAAGGAGTTACAGGTTTTAAAGAAACAATGTAACTCAGCTTCTCATTTGAAACATTTTGAATTAATTACATACTCAGTATTTAAGAATTTACTTGCTAGTTTAGGAATTCACTTGCTTTTTATAAATGACTATAGATAGCAGTTTAGAGCACCCAGTTTTGTTGTTGTTGCTGTAAAGTTGAATTGCTCCCCTGGTGACAGAGAGTCTACTTGGGATACAGGCAGAGCTGCTGAAGGTCAGCCACACCCCTCTGAGCAGACACTGGAGGCTGGAGGCTGGGGCTGAGCCCTGCTGTGCTTATTTTCTCCAATCAGAGCCCGTGTTACCGCATAGTCACCTGTTAGCATCTTTCTTCACCTCACCCTGGACTTAGCTTATCCTGCCACCAAAGGATTGCTCAAAATTGCATCTGCTAGAGGGGTTCTCCAGGTTTAGCCTGGGCCCAGTGCAGTTGTCTGGCTAGCTATACAATTAACAGATACCTTTTGTTTGGCAGTATATGACCCAACTATAAAGTACCAGCACTACTTTTATTTTTTGTTTGTTTGTTTTTGAGTCGTCTTGTTTTTCTGTTGCGGGAACAAACACTGGGTTTCTGTGGTGTGTTCTGCAGCGGGAGCAGGGCCCAGATCCTGTCTCCAGCGGTCAATAGCCTGTTGGGGGACATGAGGAAGTTCTAGGAAATCCCAGCTTCGGGGGACACTTAGGGAAGGATGACTGTGTTTCTCTGTACAGCACACCTCCATTGGTGCGCTAGTCCCGGTGTGTTCTTGTCTGCCAATTCTAATAGCGAGTTCCTCTTGGGCATAAAGTCCCTCTTGTACTGTAGGATTCAGAGCATTGTGGTTGGCATATGGATTTTTGATAAATGCTTGTGGGAGGAATCAATGAGAGGTCTTAGGGGACACAAAACAAGGCAACAAATATCCATGAGCAGGAGAAGGAGTTAATGAAGACCTCACAGAGGGGTAAAATGATTTGGGTTTTGCAGGATCAGTAGGAGCTTAACAGATGGAACAGAGGAGATTCTGTATGAGCAAGTTGGTTGTGATTTCTATAGTTAACTCCCGAGAAATCATTTCTATTGCCCCGGTCTATATGATTAATACCAACATCAAGCATTAAAAAGGATATTATATGTTTTCCACAATGAGCTTTACAAAATTTTTTTTATTAGGTTTGTTTTCTATCGGAAATTCACTTTAGGTTTTTGGGCTTTTTTTCTGTAAAGATTTGAAATAATATCAATTTAAAATGATGTCACAGTGAATAAAATAATGGGCAAGTGAAGGTTCCGTTTATGAGGACAGGGTTGAGATGGGGGGTGTGCAGCTGCAGTTGTATCTCAGATGATGCTCAGAAGTGGTGTTAAGGTAGGCAGATGAGCAAAAAGAAGGAAGATCTGTCGTCTTTGCATCACCTACAGAGAAGCACCATCTGCCCATCGCTGTTTTGGTCTAGGTTTGGTTCAGCCCAAATTGGAGTCCACCGTGGTATTGATACTGACTTGTTTATAGGTGCCTGCCTTCAAAATTATGTCTCATCTATTGCAGTTGATGGAGGCATTCACATTTGCTCTCTTTTCTCCTGTTAATTTACTGAAGACATTACTGTAGATGCTCTTATAATTTAAAGAATGTTAGTGCATGCCTCTTCACTTAGCTGGTCTAAATTCAAGGATAGGTCTTGGACCCTTGCTCTCTGTAATCTCCTGTTATTTTAATTTTTGTAGTTGGCTTTGGTACTTACATCACCAATGGATATGAAGACTCAAAGCTTGTTACAAATATGCCTCCTTCCCATATGTCAGAAGATGGGAAGGCTCTTCACTGGTTGGGCACCAGGGTGTACCAGCCAGAGGCCTGTGGAGGGTCACGTGGCTGTCCTTACCTAATGGAGATAGGTGGAAGAGGCACGTTTCAGATGGCGGGAGCGAGAGGGAAGATGAGGGCTATGCTTGCACACCTCCTGCTGTTGAGATAGTGCACAGCTTCTAGTCTCTTTCTGCTGTGATCCCGAGGCCCCTCGGGTTTTGCGTGACATAGTGAGTGACCGTTTTGGTCCCCACACAGGACCGGAGGCTCCTTTTACTCAGAGGACCGTCGCTGCCGACCAGTGCATACACATTTCTTTGAGTGGATGGCCATTCGTTCGAGATGGTTCACAGGGAGTCTTGTGTTCCCTCGCCCTCTGTGCCTGTCATGGCAAGGACTCCTTTCAGCCTTCCCGCTGACTGTCAGACACTTGAGAATTGACTCTGAGAACAATGCCCCCAGCCCCTGCCTTCTCTGGACACTAGATCAGAATGACTCAGACAGGACTTCAGCTGAGGGGTGGGGGGCGGCGGGTACTGATCCAGTTTGTACATTCCTGTGGCAACCAGCCAGGGCTCTAAAACAATCGAAATTCCAGGTGGATTTAGGGATGCTCATTTGTAACTTGCTTTCCTGCAACTCCCAATCCTGCTACCTGAGAACCTGGCTCGGTTCCATGGGTTGTGGCAGACCTGAGCAAGGCGGGGCCTTCCGTGCCACAGCTCATCATAGCTCCAGGATACTTGGATCTTAGAGCTTGGCTTATTGTAGTTGCCAAACAAGAATGCCTAGCTTCTGAGAATCTGATTGCGCTTGCATTGAAGAGTAGATGCCTGATCTGCTTTCCTGATCTGGTTCCTGGAATGTTCTGGAAACCAACTTTCTTGAATTGAACTGGGAGTATCCAGACTTGTCTCCCCGTATTTGAGAAGCAGATATCAGGAGGACCCAGGAGTTTCTCAGCGCTGATTAGTGCGGTGTGCAGGGAGAGGGGTGTGTGGACGTCACCTCTCACCAGCAGAGCTGTCCCACCCTGCAGCCCCTGCCCGCTCCCCGGGGAGTTCCCTGTCACTGGAGCTTTCAAACGAGGGCAGTCAGGGACTCTTAGAAGGGGGTCCGTGTTGTTAGTCTGGAGGCTTAGAATTGATGGGCGGAAAGTCCACCCTAGTTTTAAACTCAGGAGTCTCGGTGCTTGATGATTTTTATCCCTGTCTTCACCCCAGATGTGGCTTTTTCCCAAACTCAAGGGAAGGGAGATGCTTCTGTCTGTAATGTCCTGGCCTGGCCTGCGGCCCCCACCGTGGCTCCTGCTTTGTTCTGCGACGTTGAGACCTCAGTTCTGTCTGCCAGCCAGAAGCCGCCTGCCCCACCTCCCCTCTGCCACCCAAGCTGCCCCCACGGCTGGCCGTCGCGATCCTCAGGGCACTGATGCCACTTGTCCTGTGGGCACCGAGGGTGATGTCTGAGTGCGACCTCAGTCTGGTTCTCTCACAGCCTCTGCCTCTTTCCTGCGTTCTCCCCGCGCCTTGACTCACAGCTGCCTCCAGGTGCATGCCTGATGCTTGGATGGTGGCGGGAGGAGGAGCGCTCTGTTTGCGGGAGACGGCATTGCCACGCGGAGGAAGCAGGGTCTGAGTCAGTGGAGGAGGCTGAGTTTGGCTGCCACCCTCAGTCTAGTGAGGCGCTGGGCAAGTCACTCACTGCCCGGGCTCCCTCTGCCCCACGCATGCCTCGTTCATGTAAATCCCAGGCTCCTGCCGCCCTGGCTGGGCCTCGGGAAGGCGAGATGACCGTGGCGGCAGGTGCTGTGCTCTGCAGCCTGGCAGCGTCTTTGCTTTTGAATGATGATGACCTGGGATGGTCTGCAAAGGACCGAAAGGTAGAAAATGTCAGCTCTGTGGACATGTTCGAAGGTACACCCGCTGAGAGCTGCACACCTGCCCAGGTGGCCAGATGCACGCCTAAAGCTGCCACAGGTGTCAGCTGACCTGGCTTTTTTTTTTTTTTTCCCCTCACCCGAGGATATTTTTCCATTGATTTTTAGAGAGAGGGGAAGAGAGAGAGAAAGACAGAAACATTGATATGAGAGAAACACATCGATTGGTTGCCTCCTGCATGTGCCCCGACCAGGGCCCAGGTCGAGGAGGAGCCTGCAACCCAGGTTTGTGCCCTTGACCGGAATCGAAACCGGGACCCTTTGGTCCGCAGGCCGACGCTCTGTCCACTGAGTAAGTCGGCCAGGCCTAACCTGGCTTTTTGTTTTTACTCCGTCTTCCTTTATTTTCCCATGATCTTCGGTTCTTTTTATTTTAAATTCTTTTTTATTTTCCAATATCATATTAGTTTCAGGTGTTCAGCATAGTGGTTAGACATTTATATAGTTTATGAAGGCATCCCTTCGGTAAGTCTAACACCGTGCGAGGTTGCTGCACTGTTACTGACTGTGTTCCCAATGCGGTACATCCTGTGACTGTTCTGTAACTGCCAAAGCTACCAGTTCCTTTTAAGTTGTTCACCATTGTATCTTAAAATTGCACATGGAGAGAACAGATCATCTTTTTTCTTTGGTTTAACCCCCCCCCCCATTCATATAACTAGAAGGGTGACTGACTTTGCATATGGATTTATTTCCGTCCTGATGGAGCCAGATACGCGTCTATTTCCAACAGTTCTCTGAGCGCCTTGTGCAGCACCGCCCTCCATCGCGGCCTGTGCTGGCCTCTGGGAGGAGCCTGTCCCTGCAGAAGCCTTTGCCCATGGGAGCAGTGACTGCTACTCACCCCCCCCCCCCCGGCGGCTTGCAGCCTTCGGAGCAAGGAGCATCCACACGCTATGTTTATCAAGTTTGTTCGGTGCAGTAGAGTGGAATACAGGTTATTTGGAACTTTCCATGTTACCTTTAGGTATTGAGGCTTTCTAATGTATATAATGATACAAATGGTGGCATTGGACCTGTGTTGGTCTCAGGCTGCCCTTTTGACCCTTCTGTATACGAAGTACAGTCTTCCCCTTTGATCCACGGGGATACAACCCCCATGGATGCCTGGAACCTCGGAGAGTACCGAATCCTGTGTGTACTGTTGTCCTAGGCATGCATACTTACGATAAAGTTTAATATGTAAACTAGTCACAGATTAACATGGACTAGTGATAAAATAGAACAGTTATAACACTATACTGTAATAAAGGTATGTGACTATGGCTTCCCTCCCTCCCTTCCTCCCTTCCTCCCTTCCTCCCACCCTCCCTCCCTCTTTTTCTCTCCCTCCCCTGATCCGATGGATGGTAGCGTGTACAGCATGGAGACGCTGGACAAAGGGATGACTCCTGAGCCCGAATGAGATTTTATCACGATACTCAGAACACCATGCAGTTTAAAACTTATGAATTATTTACTTCATAAATTTACTTATGAAATTTTTCCCCAAACACATTCAGACCATGGCTGACCACTGGTAACTGAAACCAGGGAAAGGGAAACCGTGGTTAAGGGGGGACGACTGTCCTGCCGTGACAGGCACAAGCATTTGATCATTGAAGGCTCGTCCTAGAGCCACTGAAGGTTCATTCGTGCCAGGAAGTGACCCAGGAGAGCACCAGGCCCTGCTGGCTGCAGGGCCCCCATGTCCAGTGAAGGGTGAGCCCAGCCTCTAAAAGTGAACATTATTTTCAATACAGGAATCTGGGTATTCGCCGTCAAACAAGTTTGCACTCACAGGACAGAAACGTTCTCTGTAGGAGATTTTCGTGGCATTTTCCTTTTCTTTCAAGTCTTAAGATAGACACTGGTTCACACGGAAAGAGACTGAGTCTCAGGTTCCATTGGGGGGAGATCTGAGCACTAGCTTTCCTGGGTGGCACGCGCTCACAGACCCTTCACCCCCAGGGAGTTCATCCTCAGGCCGGCCGAGGAAACGTGACTGATTTGCAGTAAATGTGATAATATGATGTGTGTGTCTAGTGCCATGTAAATCCTAGAAAGGTCATTTAGATACCAGGTTAGAAAACTGTTGATGTAAGAGACGTCCGAACCTGTAGAGCAGCCGTGGGCAAACTACGGCCCGCGGGCCGGATCCAGCCCGTTTGAAAAGTATAAAACTAAAAAAAAAAAAAAAAAGACGGTACCCTTTTATGTAATGATGTTTACTTTGAATTTATATTAGTTCACACAAACACTCCATCCATGCTTTTGTTCCGGCCCTCCGATCCAGTTTAAGAACCCATTGTGGCCCTCGAGTCAAAAAGTTTGCCCACCCCTGCTGTAGAGCGTCTTTATGAATTTACTTGAACCAAACTGTTGACATTGCCAGGGAGCAAGACCCCCATGCTCCCTAGAGGGCAGTTCCACAGTTTCTTTTACACGTTTGGAATTAAGGGCGGAGCAAGAGAGATTACAGGAGGTGGGAGAAAGGAAGGCGGGGATTGCATTCCCTGATGTTAACAGGATGACCTGCTTTCTCGTGTGGGTACAGCTCATTTCAAAGCTGTGCTACCTACATGCACAGAAACCCAGGCCAGGGCTTGCCTGAGGCAAAGATCAGCCTTTTACTCAAGTTATGACTCTGGGACCTCCCACCGAGACCTGCCCACTTAGGCATTGATGATCGGATCACCCTGGGAGGGGACTTTCCACAGACCCCTTTTTTCGTCCACAAAATCTATTCAGGGTTGAGGTTCTAAACTAGGATGTATTTGATGCCTGTTAGTTATAATTTGAGAAAACATGCAGATAAAATTATGTTATACCTGGTGCCCAGTGCCTGGAACAGGTTGTTTATATGATCTGTCAGCGTTGCATGTTGTCACTCACAGGAAGTAGGGATTTACTGTGACATTTGCAGGCCGATGTTTGCAGTGATTGGAATCACCGAGGGAAGTTCACGCTCCAGGAAGGTCGCTGCCTGTGGCAGGAGGTGGGCCTCTGCTCAGCCCAGAGGCCTGACCGTCGGGGTCTGTACTGTCGGGGCGCCTGTGCTCTCCGTGTCGGAGTCCTGGGTGTGCCTGTTGGAGTTTTGGGCTCCTGGGCAGAGACTGGAGAGCTCTTTCCTTCAGTCTCCAGTGGTTCCTGGAGTCCATGAGGGTCCCATCAGCTCAGTCGGCTTTCTCCTTGCCGGCCCTGTGCCTGGCACACACTCCTGGCCCGTCGCCTCCCCGGGTCCCTGCAGGCCAGGCTGCTCTCAGAAAGGTCGGGTCCCACGAGCCAGGCTCTGCTCAGGCTGTCCTTGGAGCATGTCCAGTTTCTGGGAGGCGTGGAAGTGGGCACTGGAATTCTTAGCTTATGTTGAGGTTGTTGTCACACAGGTGTGTATGATGGCTCGTACCCATTAGGACTAACATGAGGGAGCTTTGCTGCTGTTGAAATGAAATTCAGTCTGTATTTCTTTTTATTCCTTTTTTAAAAAAATATTTCTATTGATTGCAGAGAGGAAGGAAGAGGAGGAGATAGAAACATCAATGATGAGAATCATTGATCAGCTGCCTCCTGCACGCCCCCTACAGGGGATCGAGCTCACAACCCGGGCATGTGCCCTGCCTAGGAATTAAACCATAACCTCCTGGGTCAAAGGTTGATGCTCAACCTCTGAGCCATGCAGGTAACGTTCCTCCAGAGGGCCTGGCAGTGAGTCACAGCCTTTTTGGGGGGAGGGAATGAGCGCTGGTGACAGACTGCTGGGGGTGGGGGTGGGGGTGGGTCGGGGAGACAGAGGGCGTGCACAGCAGGGTGTGACCAAGGCCCTGCCACCAAACTGCTATTTGAGGCATAGACCATTGGTGCCTATTTTTAGGCTGGTTTTGTTGCTGTGTCACAATAAGGCAGGAACAGCCAGGGCAGCCACACCTACCTGAAGCCAGCAAGGCGGGGCGCCCTCGGAAGCGCTTTGCGTGTGTCCATCCCTTGGTTCCAGCAGCAGCCCTGTGATGGATCGGCCCTCTCTGGAGAGATGCCTAATAGAGATGTACGACAGGTGGAGTGGATGGAGAGCTCAAGCGCTAAGCCCCAGGCTGCCTCCTCGGTCACCAGCTCCAGGGCCCTGCTGTCAGCTGGCAGGTTGCCGTCGAGGTCTCCTCAGACCTCTGCCTCCCTCAACCCTGTCATGAAGGATCCATACCGTTTCCCAGAGGGCGGTTCCTGCGGTTCAGAGCTGGGGTGTCGGTGGACCCTTCTGCATGCCTGTGCGTGTGCGGGCACCAGGTGTGCGTGGGTCGGATCTCGCCTGGGGAGACTTGCCGGCAGGGCTGAGCTGGGCTCTCGGAGCAGGTGGGCCGTGAACTCAGTTCTGCACCCCTGCCCGGGAGGTGGAGGTCAGCTGTCGGCTGGATGCTTTGCTTTCTGGAGTGTACTGCACATTTAAGGACAGTTAGTGGCGTTGACACTGTTTATAAAAACATTTCCTCTATTTTCCCTGGGCTAATTTTGTCTGGATGTTAATTTATCTAATGGCTGTGTGTGTTTGATGAAAATAATACTATAGTAAATGCGTGGTTGGCTGTCGCTCCTCACTGGTGTTTGTGCACTGTTGACACAAGTCCCTTCTCTCCAGTCACCCACGGGTCCAAAGGTGCTCCTCTTATCTCTTCCTCGGAGGTGAGGGCTCTTCCTGGCTCACACTTGGGGTCAGTGCAGTGGCCTCGCTTTACTGGTCGGAGGACACATGTTTAAAACAAATGGCCCTGGAAAGCTAGACTAGAAGGGACTTTGGCCCCAACCCCCACTCCATTCCACCCCATCCTTTTGAAGGTGAAGGCAGCACCTGGCCTTTTAAGGGCATCCCAGACACCCTGCCTCCCTCCCTCCCCGTCAGCCAGCAGGCCTGGCTCTAAAGGTTACATCGTGTCACAGGCAAAGCCCAAATCGGAGCATTTGATATTACATATTCGAAACACTTTGGCACAGGTTTTAGTTTAAAATAAAAGTGCTAACCAAGAAGCAAAACGTGTTTTATTCTTAGCCCTAGACTAGGAGGGTGGGCGGCGCGTGCCTCTACCTTAGTGGGCAGATTCGGTTGTCACTCCTGTCGCGGGGAGCTGTGCTTGGCAGGCAGCCTTCCCCTCCGGGGAGACCCCAGTCGACTTGGGGTGGGTGCATTGGTTTTGGATTTTTGTTGCTCTTGCCATATCTTTGGGTGAAGTGGTTGTGTTTTTCCTTTGCTCCTGATTTTTTCCCTTCAGTCCAGTCCAAATAAGTGGTTGTATTTTCAGAGTTCTAAATGCAGCCGCGCAAACACGCTGAGTCTGGGCCTGAGGGTTTGGCGTGGGTTCCGGCTGCTATTTACATGTGCCAGAGCCTTCTTGGAAGTCACTCCGGTTTCTCTCTGCCCAGGCTGTGAGCCTGGGATCTCGGAGCACTGGGAGGGACTGTGCACTAGGAAATTCTCCCTCCCTCCAGCCTCGTTCCTCAGGCCGGGCAGGGCCCAGGGAAGTCCCACTTCCAGAGGGACCCGGCTCTGCGGTGCTGAGTGCTGGGACCTCCTGCCTCCCTGGCATGTCTGCTCATCCAGGGAGGGAAAGGTGCGCCAGTGACGGGCTCTCAGGTGGGGATGTTCGCACATTTCCGCTGCGATAAGCAAAAGCAAATCCAATGCAGCCTCAAGCGGCCTCGACGGAAAGATCATCCTCTGAGATGGGGCCCCAGGAGGCTGTGACTGGCTTTGATCCACCTTTTTCTTCTCCCTCCCCTGACACACAGCCACCTGAGGTCATCAGAGAACCAGGGTCATTTGTGGATGTGACCACAGGAGGGTCCGTGTCGGCAAGGACTGCACAGTGGAGCCAGGGGCGGCTCAGTGACATCCTCAGAGGCCCTGAGGGGAGAGCCGGGCCTCTTGCTCTGGGGACCTGGCCTCCTGCGTGGCTCCTTCCTGCTGCCCCTCCCCCACGCTGCCCAGCTCACCCACTGGGCAGGGCACTGACCGAGCTTGGGGACAGTGGCTGATGAGATCCAGGAAACTCCAAGGGGAGGTGGAGATGCAAAATTTAATTTTCTAGAAACAGACGTGCCACGTATGTGAAACTTCAAAGAAAGGAGCACCATCCTGCTGGGTCGCAGCCAGTCCCCCAGTTGCAGGATAGATGGAGCGGCCGAAATCATACTGATTCCTCCAGAGGACACCAGGGACGCATAATGAGTTTGATTTTGAATATCCACCCCAGGGCTTTTGTATTCCAAGCCAGAAAATGGGGGGACTTCCTGGCAGGTACCACATGGGGACTGGCCCCCATGTGCCAGTGACTGGTAAAGGTAGGTATAGACATGTCCATGGAGGTACACCACACCCCGCATCCTGCATCCCGCTCCTGAGAGATGGCCACCGCTACCGGGTTAGTTGGGTATGAGTCCAGACAACCTTCTCTGCAGTTGCTTGCATGCTGTCTAACTAGCTAGTTAATTGCCTGGTGAACAGCTGCGGGCTCTGGCAACTCGTGCCGTAACCAGAGTTTGTGCTCAGTGTGTTGTCTGTCATCTGGTGTGGGGCTTCCACGCACGGCCAGATTTTGTGCAGGGTGTGTATTCTGGGGGGTGGGGTCTACACCTGCAGTAGTGTTCGTTCTGTGTCTGTTTGAGCTGCTCAGGGCACAGGGTTAGGTGTGTGAGGGCAGCTTGCAGGGGAAAGAGGAGAGGTTGTAGGAAGTGAAGCAGGCCTGAGAGCGCACTTGTGTGCACAAGACGAGGGAGCATCTAGCCCAGGGGACAAAGGTGACTGACCTGCCCCAGGAGCTGTGTGAGCAGTGAGCCAGGGGTGTTCTCAGACACCTGGTAGGAGCTATGATGCCTGCACTACCCCACCCCTCTCGGTGGATGGCAGGCTTTCGTCCCTGTCTGTGCAACTGCTGGGAATTCTTTTGAGACCAGAGGGCCATTGAGAGGTGCAGGTGTGGAGGGGGAAGGGATGCCAGGACTGGCAGTGAGATGGTGGGCGCTGCCCTGACCAGTAGGGAGGGAGTTTGCATGTTTGTTTTGTTTTCCAACTTCTTTTTATATAAATACTAGAGGCCTGATGCATAAAATTCGTGCAAGGGGCTCGGCCCCTGCCACCATGGCTTCATCCAGAAGGTCGTCTGGAAGGACGTCTGGTCTAATTAGCAATTACCCTTTTTTGTCGGTTGGCCCAGCAGACGGCTGCTGGGACCGTGATTAGGTTTGCTGGGCATTACAGCTAATGGGCAGTTTATTCTCATCCTGCAGCAGCCGCAGAACAGCGAGTGGGATCCTGCCTGCTTCCTGGGCTTACCCTCAGCCTTGTTTGTGGAGAAAGATCATTCCGCTGACTCTCAACCTGACCCTGCGCTGCCCCGCCCTACAGAGAGAGAGAGCCCACCTTTTGTTGTTGTTCTTAATCCTCACCTGAGGACATTTTCCCATGGATTCTTTAGAGAAAGTGGAAGGGAGGACGGGAGACAGAGAGAGAGAGAAACATTGTTTGGTTGTCTCCCTATGAGGGCCGGGATCCAGCCTGCAACCGAGGTACATGCCCTTGACCAGAATTGAATCCTGGTCCCTTCAGTCCGAGGTTTGACGCTCTGTCCACCAAGCCAAACGGCTAGGGCGCACCCTCTTTCCTTTTGATTGCTGTTGTCTGTAGTAGGTCAGGGGCAGTTCTAGCCAAAGGCCATGCCCAGGCTGTTCAGTTGGGAGAAGCTGGAAGCAGCCAGGCACCAGCTGGCTGCAGGTCTGCAGGGAAGGGGGCTTCTATAGCAGAGAAGATTCAGGGGCCTGAGAGCAGGGAGGGGCCAGGTTTTACAGATAAAGGATGGAGACAAGTAGAGCCTGGATTCCAAGCAGGCAGCCCCACCTCCATCTAGGGCAGTGGTTCTCAACCTTGGCTGCACATTAGAATCACCTGGGAATGTTTGTAAAATCCTGACTTCTGGGCCTCGTCCTCCAGAGAAATTCTGTTTCTTTGTTATGGCGTGAGGCCACAACATTAGTAACAAAGAAACAGAATTTCTCTGGAGGACGAGGCCCAGAAGTCAGGATTTTACAAACATTCCCAGGTGATTCTAATGTGCAGCCAAGGTTGAGAACCACTGATCTAGGGGTTGTAGGTTAGTAACAGTTGTGGACGAAAGGGGCCACATGCTGACCTGACAAGCTCAGGGAAGGCCTGCATGGTGGGCTTGCAAACTCAGAGACCTAAAGGAACCACAAAGGATGGTCTGAAATTAAATTTTAACTAAAAGCAATTATGGTGGGCAGTTACATCCTAGGCTGGTATCTTCACTGACAAGGTCAACCTTTACCTTAACTGAGCCTGTGTGTCTTTTTGCATCTATAACATACCCTTAAAATGCCTGGTAACTTGTAACTACCTTTTTCTGGACCCCTTGGGGCACAATTAATGTGCTGGGCGCCAGGACAGGTACCACAAATCCCATCATTGTTATCATGTTAATTGTTCCTGCACCCACCTAAGTATGTGTCTATCATCTTACTTTTTATCCAACCCCAGGGGTTTCCCTGCTTTGCTTTCTCCCGCCTTTCTAGTCTATCTCCAAAGGATTTCATGTAACCCACCTGCGGTCCCTTCCTTTAATTGCAGTGTATAAATACAGATGTAACCTGCCATTCTCCGGAGCATTATCTCAATTCGTTGAGGTTCTGCTTCCTGGCATATGTTGACAGTTTGGCTCAAATAAACTCACAAAAATTCTTTACAGGTTTCAATGGTTTTTATGTTAACACAGTGTTTCCTGTCATCATTCCTCATGAAGCACCTTCCGGAGAAGTTGACACATTGGCACCCACCCAGCCCCGTGACTCCCAGATGGAGTGATGGGCCAGTGATGGTGAGGGCGCAGAGCCATCTGGGCCTTCTGCCCCCGGCTATGAGCAAGAGTGATCCCGGGCCCCGAGGGCCACCCTGCCCCCGCACCCCTGCCAACCTCTCCATCGGGCGTTGTGGCCGACATTCAGGGCCATGGGAAAGAGTTAATCCTGATGGCTTGTCCTGCAGTTGTCCTCTGGATTCATTGTCCTCTCCTATCCAGCCATCTCATTATCAACAGCAATTGCACTGTGAATTAAAAACATTACTGACTGTTTGCAATCCTTATGGAGCTAATACTGTCTGTCGGGTGCAATTATATCCATCACAGGACTGACAGGAGGTCAGTGTATGACTGAAGAGCCAAGTTTCTCTGCTGTTTTCATCAGTGTTTATTGGAACCAGGAGAATTTTTCTTGCTCGTTTCAGCTTTGGCTTAACTTTCACAAATAAGGTGGTTGCCTCCGCCAGCATCTAAGCTGCACTGTGGAGGTTACATTTTACTGTTGCGTGTCCACTCAGCCCAGAAGGAAAAACAGTGTCCACTGTCCCATCTCACAGCGACGGCTTCGAATCTAACCTGGCGATTTGTTCTCTCTGGCAATTTCGGACTCTTACCTTTTCCTAAAATATCCTCACTTCAACATTTTTACTTTCAAAATCTTTGCACTTTCATTTCAGGTGTTACAGTGTTTTAAAGAATCCTTAAAGTCCTGGGCCGCGGGCTGTATGAGGCATCTCTTTATTTGAAGGAGGAAAGGAACGTTTTCTTCCTCTCCATGCTCATTCCCCAATCCTCTACCCTCTACTTACTTTCCTTATCCTCAGACATGAATCTTTTTTTTTTAATTTACCTTTATTGTTGAAAGTATTACAGATATTTCCCTTTGTGGTCCTCCCTCCACCATGCCCCGCCCAGGCCTTCACCACACTAGTGTCTCTGTCCATGGGCTATGCATGTAAGTTCCCTGGTTAATCTCTCCCCACCCCAGATAGGACTCTTTTAAGCCTTTACTTACACACCTGGCACCACAGTGGTCTCGGAGCGTTCTGGAAGCAGGCTTGTTATGAAGCGTTTAGCATTCAGGAACACTGGGAGGACAGTGTAGGGTAAAGGGGGCACTGATCCCCTGAGAAGTTAAAAGCTTGCAGATAGATCCCCAGAGCGCCTCCTGGCTGGCGACATTTCCCTTGGGGGCTCCTCTGGAGACAAGAGAAAGGGTCTGGGCAGACACTGGTCGGGTTGGGAAGGATTCTGAGCTGCATCAGGCCTCCGGAAAGATGCTTGGGGCTCTCAGCCAGGGCATGGCTCGTCTGCGGCAGTGGTTTGGGGGTGTCTTGGTGGCCTGATGCACGTCACCCTGTACTCGGGGGGGCCTTATGAAATGGGGGGGAGGGAGGTGGTTATCAGGGAATGTGGGGGTGGGAAACTGTCTTGTTTGCGGATCTTTGAGGCCACTGAACTTCCGGGGAAGCCTGAAACGAATCTGGTCTCCCAGGGCTGTGTGCGTTATTCCATTTTCAAGGATTCGAGGGTTTTCAAGGTAGAAATTAAATCATACCGTGGAAAACAGTGCAGTGGGCATCTGCTGAGCCCTGTGTTGGACAGTCACCGAGTGTCGTGCATGAACCAGTGTGCAGAGTGCCACCAGCTCTTTCCTGCTGCCTTCAAATGGACTTTATTTCATTACGGACCTGCACTTCCTCCCTCCTCACAGACACGACCCGGGGCCGCTGTGGGAGGCACGGCCCATTTCCTGTGGACGGGCTTGGTTTTCCCATCGTGGTTCTCATTTATATTTTGGGTTTACAAGCGCTTTAAACTAAAAATAAACGCTCCTTCACTTTTCTGTTGCTAAAAAGAATTTTTTAAAAATCCTTGTGAAATTTAGGGTTTCACATAAATGTCTCAGTCCCCGAGATAACATGTTGTTTTTAAAATTTCACCTGCAATTTCAGGTTCTCTTTTTGACACTGGTGTGTAATTTCCTGGGGTTTCTCTGGAACCTGTATTTGTGGTCACTGGAGCCCAATGGATGGAGTGGGAGGGGAGCCGGTGAAGTTGCTCCTGCCGTGGCCACACGCTCAGCTCTGGTTGGTAACTTGGAAGGAGAGATGAGAGTCCATAGCTCTGCTGGGAGGCGGGCTCATTCCGTCTATAGTGTGCTAGTGTCTAGGAGCTAGGTGATTTAAAAAATATATATATTTTTATTGATTTCAAAGAGAGGGGGACAGAGAGATAGAAACATCAATGATGAGAGAGGTTCACTTATCAGCTGCCTCCTGCACGCCCCACAATGGGGATCAAGCCTGCAACCCAGGCATGTGCCCTGACCAAGAATTGAACCGTGACCTGCTGGTTCATAGGTCGATGCTCAAATAACCGGGCAGAATTAGATGATTAATCTGTGATCCCTGGTGGCAACGAGGAGCTAATTAAGCAGTTGGGGTTTGGGATGTGTCTCCCCTCATCCCAGGCACCATTGTGCTTCTGTTCTTTGGCCCAAGGCGGTTTTACAAACAGAAACATTGCTGGCTTTCAAATTGGGGGGCATATTTTGTGTGCAGTTTAATGATGGCCTGACATTTCCTGGTTAAATTTGCGGTTCTGCATAACAAACATTTTGGAAAACAGACCTAGAGCTGACTCCCTCACTTAGTGTTATTAGCAAGCAGAGGATGAGGGGAATTTGTAGTCTGGTTGGATTGTAGAGAAGATCTGGGATGGGAGATGCAACTTTTCCGGGGAGTTGATGTGAAAATAAACAACGGGGTGGCCTTGTTTTTGGTTGTCTTTCCCTCGCTTCGCCTGCAGCTCGCTGCCGCAGATGGGCGAGGTCTGTCCTCTCATCTATCAGTGTCAGTGGGTAATTGCATTCCTTGGGGTCCAGAGTCTTGTCCTTGTCATCGGGAGGTGGCGGGGGCCGGGGGTCAGAGGTGGCCCTGGAAGAGGAGGCTGGGAAAAAGCAGCTGTGTGTTTAGAGATGAGCTTTTATCTGAAACCAGCCTTGAATCCTTTGTAGCTGCATCTTTTGAAAAAATAGGGAGAGACTTGGGGACGTCTGCAGGCCAGCGCCTAAGCCGCTTTCCTGAGACCCGTCAAGGGTCCAGTCTGCATGTCCTCTAGGGACAGTCCCGTCTGTTCAGAGACCGACTGTGCTGTGATTCAGGGGTGCACCGAGGGACCCCCTAGCCCGCCAGGGGTGGGGCCAGCAGGGCGGGGCAGCTTCAGAACCTGGGCTCCTGTGGCTGACATGTGGACAGTGACTCCCAGCCCCTCTCCCCGGAGCTGCCTTGCCCATGCCCTGCCGTCCGCAGACCCAGCATGGTGGCCGGCCCTGGTCCTAGGCAACCGGAAGCTGGTTGGCGCAGGTGCAGGGGTGTCTTGGCCTCCACACACGTCTGAGGCTGTAAGCGAGGGGGACACAGCACATGGGGAGGCGTGCTGGTTGTGGTAAACATAATCTTTTGGTGGTGTGTGTCGTGATGGAAAGTGTTTTCAGTGTAATCAGCGATGTTCGCTAGTAAGGAGGATGTTGGTTACCATTTGCCAGGCACCGGCTGGTCTGGCCCCTGCTGGCACCATCCACGTTCATCCGCTTGCAGGTGATGTCTTATCGGTGGCACTTCAGGGTGGTGCCCGGAGGCCCCAGGAGTGGTGGCCAGGCGCACAGCTTCCCGTGCACCCGTGTGTCGCCCCAGCGTGTTCGCCTCATGGGGACAGGAGCGGCCCTCATTTTCACTTTCACGAACATCTTGCCTTTAGAGCTGCAGGGGCACCTCTGCCCACCTGCTCTGCCAGCTGGCC
>NW_005363609.1:663435-715412 GCF_000412655.1 Myotis brandtii | reverse complement strand
CAGTGGTTCTCAACCTTCTGGCCTTTTAAATACAGTTCCTCATGTTGTGACCCAACCATAAAATTATTTTCGTTGCTACTTCATAACTGTAATGTTGCTACTGTTATGAATCGTAATGTAAATATCTGATATGCAGGATGGTCTTAGGCGACCGACCCCTGTGAAAGGGTCGTTCGACCTCCAAAGGGGTCGCGACCCACAGGTTGAGATCCGCTGCTCTAGTCTATAGCATGGTTTTTGGGATTTCAGACAAGGGACTTTGAGTAAAAAACCAAAGGGCCCAAAAGTTGGCTGACTGGCTACAGGGTCCGTTCCGGGCAGCCAGGTGCCTCCTGCGTCTCCACCCCTGTGAATGCGCACAGCCGGGCGTCCTGGACGGGGCGGGGCCTGTGGGCTGGGCAGGAGCCCCTGAGGTGAGGGAAGTGGAAGCCACAGAGCCCTGGAGTCATGGGCAGAGTGGGTTTAGGGGGGCAGAGCGCAGACTTGAAATCGGAGCTGCCGTGCGGACTCGGCAGGTCACAGCCCCGCGTGGAGGTGCCATCAGGTGCACTGGGCATGTCCTGGTCTGAAACCTGGCGCGTCGGGGCGTTCTGACCTTGCACTTCAGTGTCCTGTGCCTCACTCTGTCACCCTCCTGTTTTGCAGATGCCTTTGTGAACAGCCAGGAATGGACGTTGAGTCGATCTGTCCCGGAGCTCAAAGTGGTGAGTGCGTCCCGGGCCTTGGCAGTGGTCTGTGCTCACCCGCAGGGGGGGCTCCGCGGCAGGCGGTGACCTGGTCACACCCAGGCCTGCATCCCTGGGGCCTGCTTGTCCCTGGGGCCCAGAGCGGAGCTTGCCTCTGGGTGTGTCCCTAGAAGGGCCAGGTGTAGCTGGCGGTTTGGGGCTGGAGCCCTGAGTGCCTGTGAGGCCGAGATGAACAAACAGCCAGAGCAGCCTGTGTGCACAGGCAGGGTCCCTCCATCATCTGCTCTTGTTTGTGTGTTTATGTGTGTGTGTGTTTCTCTCTCTCTCTCTCACACACACACACACACACACACACACACACGGCTTTATTTATCCTTTGTTGGATGTCATGGAAAATTTCTAGAACGATTCATGAAGCTTTGGAATTCATCATTTAAAAAATGTGACTGTTACTACATTACAAAGTAGTGGCATAAAATTAAAAGAAGAATTTTGTTTTTAGTACAAACTTTATTATTTCTTTTTAAAAAAAAATATATTTCTTTATTTCTATCCACTGAGCCAAACCAGCTAGGGCTAAACTTTATTCTTTCAGTGACATTAGTTAAAGCTTACAATTGGCTTAGAAGAAGAATTTTGTTTTTAGTACAAACTTTATTATTTCAATGACATTAGTTAAAGCTTACAATTGGCTTATGAAACATGACCTGGGTCTCTTGCAGCCACACCTTTGAGCCAGCCGCCTCCCCACTTCCATTTAGGGTGAAGGAAGGGACAGACTTTATCTTGAAGTGTGATGTTCTTTGTTATGAAATAACTGGCTTTGCGGGGATGTACCTGTGTGTGTGTATAGTTATATGTATATATGTTTGTATGTATGTGTGTGTATATGCATATATGCATATTTATGTGTGTATAAGTGTACCCACTTAGGTATGTATTTATATGTATGGTGTGTGTATATGTGTATGTATGTGTGCACATATGTTCCTGTATTGCCCTGGTCGATGTGGCTCAGAGGTTAGAGTGTTGGCCTGCCCGCTGGAGGGTCACAGGTTTGATTCCAGTCAAGGGCATATACCTGGGTTGCAGATTTGATCCCCAGCCCCAGTCAGGCATGTGAGGGAGGCAATCTACTATGTGTCTCAGAAGTCCATTGCATCCGGACCCCATGTGCTGGTGGGATTCCTGGAAATGCGAGAGAGAAAGGAAATTTCATGCTCTGAGGTACAGTCCCAGAGCACTCTAGGCCCAGACCTACATGTAGGACCTCCACTTGGCACTTTGACCCCTCTGTATAGGGTGTCCCCAAAAATGTATACACACACTTTGAATAATTATAAAGGCAGTAGTTATTAAAATACATTTAATTTCAAAGTGTAATAGAAATCAGTTATTAAAGTGTGAATACATTTTTTGGGACACCTTGTATATGTGTATTTATGTGTGTGTTTATATGCATGGCATGTGTATGTATGTACATGTGTGTACGCATATGTCTTTGTGTATTCATGTACGTATATATGCATGTGTGTATGTGTATATGTATGTGTGTATGCATGTCCGTCTGTCCCTGTGTGTGTGTGTGTATACACACATATGTATATACCTCTGCAGTGATGGGCTCTGACCATAATGTGGGAGCATGTAAGCTCTCCCACTCAGCACACGCTGATGAAGCCTGCCTCAGTTCTCCCAGGTTCCCATTTGTTAGTAGCTGCAGGCTGTCTGCCCAGTGACCCCGAAGCCCTTGGACACCTTTCGCTGGTTGGACATTCAGGGGGGCAGGACCCTTGGGTTTCTCACTTCTGAGATGAGATTGCGCAACACGGGACACCCAGATTGTGAAGAGTGTATATGACTTTGAGTATGACTTTCATCATCAGGAAAAGCAAGGAGGACGTGTGGGAGGGCACCTGAAATTGGGAGACAGGGTCACCATGTCCCCGTCCCCACTGCCCTCGCTGTGTGTCAGCCCGGCCATCGCCTTGCCTCGCTCTCCCACCAGAGCTTGACCTTCTCTGGGGCACCTGCCAGCGGGTTTCTTCCCTTGCGGGAGACAAAGGGTCCATGAGTCATGCCTGTTTTGGAAGCACGGGTTCCACAGGACTGACCTGGGAACAGCCACTCCTCCTGCCTCTGAGACCCCCGGACCTAGCACGGTCAGGAAACACCTGTCAGTCGAATGCCACACGATTGGCATCATGGTCACAGGAGCTTTTCAGAAAGGTTGGCCAGTTTCCCGTACACCCTCAGGAAACCATGTGCTGTGTAGGTCCTGCCATGGGAGTGAGACTCGGGGATGGGGTCTCCATGACAACGTGACTGCACTGTAAAGCCCTTCCTCTGTGCAGGCGTTTGTGAGTGCTTCCTATACCGTCTCATTTAACCCTGACCACCCCCATCCCACAGGTGGGGAGACTGAGGCTCGAAGGAGCCAGTTAGTAAGGGCGGAGCTGGGGTGTGAGCCGGGGACACATTCTGTCCTCACTTCCAGGGTGGCCGCGCCTGGCCGCTGGCCCCTGGCCCCTGGCCCATGTGACTGTGGAGCACTTGAAATGTGGCTCGTGCAGCTGAGGGGCTGAATTTGAAATTTTATTTGTCTAAATTGGAATAATTACAGACTGACTGTACTCGCCGAGTGTCAGACCCTCTGCCGTAGCCCCTTTTGAGAGTTAAAGGTGTCAGGGTTCTGCCAGCCCATAGTAAGGCTGCTTATACCACAGATGTGTTTTCTGCCAGTTGAACAGCACGCAAACATCTGAAATCAATGGCCAGGGGTGCAGGAGGTGTGGCATCAGGAGCATGGACTCCTGTTCTCCACAAGTAACTACCTGAAGGTTTGTTTGAATCCTCCGAAGGCTTGACTCCATCCTGGATAAGGAATGCGAGTGGTTCTGCAGGTCCTTAGGGGAGGTTCTTTTCCTCCTGCCCTTGACCCCTGTGGAAGGCTGGCTCTGCTCCGGGCGGGCGCCCCCTGGTGGAGGCCGCAGACAGTTCGTCCTCTTAGGCCTCCTGGGCAGATCCCTTCTGTGCTAAGGAGTGGCAGCATCTACAGAAAGTGCTCCATTGTTCGATGGCAGCCTCTGTGTACCCACAGGGCTGCAATTGTCTCCTGCCTCGTCCAGCACCACAAGACAGGTGGCCCCTTAGGTCAGCGCCTTCGGGACCCCTGACTCTGTTTCACAAACAGAATTAAATGACATAATAGCCAGCCTCAGATGGACTCTTTATGTAACATTTTGCAGACAGGTGGCCCCTTAGGTCAGCGCCTTCGGGACCCCGACTCTGTTTCACAAACAGAATTAAATGACATAATAACCAGCCTCAGATGGGCTCTTTATGTAACATTTTGTAATCAATCTTCTGGAATCTGTCAGAGAAAACAGCTCAGTGTTTGCTCTGTTTTCAGAGTGGTAGTGCCATGCTGTGTCCTGAGGTTGTGTTAGGGTTAGATGATCAATGACAATTGCAACGGCGGGTCACTACATGCCAGGCGCAGGCTTGGTGCTCTTGTCCGGGCAGAAAGAGTGAAGCCAGCGTAGCTGTCTTGCCTGTAGAGGGGCATGTTCATCAGCTTCTAGTCATGTCTGACTTCCGTGTTTTCGTTGAATTCCCAACTGGGATTTTTACTAAGAGCCTAGATTTCCTTTTCAGCAAACCACATGGTTAGCAGGTGAGGGGTGGAGTTTGGGAGGCAGGGAAGTCAGTGCGGGGAGCGAGGGCGCTCTCGTTCCCTCGTGAACTGGCGATGTGGAGCGCGGCTCCCTGAGGGTTCGTGGCCCTGCCCCAGGACGAAGGGACGGGGGTGACCACCCTGGCCACCTCACGCCGGCAGGTCTGTCATTGCCAGGACACTGCCCCCCACATTAGCAGGTGAGGGGTGGAGTTTGGGAGGCAGGGAAGTCAGTGCGGGGAGCGAGGGCGCTCTCGTTCCCTCGTGAACTGGCGATGTGGAGCGCGGCTCCCTGAGGGTTCGTGGCCCTGCCCCAGGACGAAGGGACGGGGGTGACCACCCTGGCCACCTCACGCCGGCAGGTCTGTCATTGCCAGGACACTGCCCCGTGCTGCCTTGTTCCCCCCACGGAGCCTGCAGGCCCAGGCTGGCTGCCTGCGTTCTCTCCTGTTGTACTTGCAGCGGCTCCCGGGCCCAGTGCAGCTCTGCAGCAGAATGAGCATTGTCCTTCGCTCTTCTTTTCCTCCCCACAGCCGGCTGCTGGTTTCTGCCAGTGTTTCAGGTTAGAATAGTGCCCGGGGTGGCGAATGTAGGTCTATGAGATGGCCATTCACATCACTAACACCTTCCTACGCCCCCCAGGACTGACTGGTTTGTTCCTCCTGATGGGTCAGCCAGTTCTTGGCATGTCCTGGGCACGTAGGAAGGAAGGGCCGTTGCCACGCGCAGAAAGCACCGGGTTACACGGTGTTTGATTCTGAGCGTTTTCCTCCTCGGGAAAGAGGCACTCTAATCTTAATTAAAAATTTAATTCTGTGGCACGCTGTTTTGGATTTTCTCAGCATGAAGCTGACAAACAGCAGGTGCCCTTGAGCAAAAGAATAATTAATAGGTAGAAATTCTCGGATTATAGAGGCCTCAGGTGAAAGGAAGACATCAGAAACCAGGAAGGAGACAGCTTTATTTAGGATCTTCTGCGAAGTCTGGCTTTCAGCCACAGCAAAAGAGCAGCTCATGTATACTCACTAGTGTTGGGTCACTCATTCACTCATTCATTCACTTATTCACTCATTCAACCAGTGTTGCTGGGAGGCAGAGAACCAGGACAAAGGAGACACGGTCCTGCCCTTAGGGAGTTGTCAGTCCTGGGGAGTCAGACCTCATACTGATGCTGGGAAAATAAAGAGGGGGGGTCCACGAAGCATGTGAGGAGGCCCCACGGAGCGTGGAGGAACCCTGCTCCTTGAGGCTGTGGCTTTAGGAAGGCTTTCCGGAGGAGGTGACATCTGAATTGCTTGCTGACCAGAGCAGCAGGAGTGTTTCGGGCATTGGCGGATGTGGGAAGGTCTAGGTGTCTGGGGGTGCAGTTTGGGAGCTGGGGAAGGTGAGAAACTAAAGGGCTGTACCTGGGGAGCGCAGGATGGGTAATAGGATACAGAAAGGTCAAATTTTAACTTATTTTTCACAGTTTCATGCCAAGTGTGTTTTCTCCTGTGTTTGTTCTTCTAGTTATTGGCTTCATCGTCTGTTTATACAACCAGCCATTCTCTTTTCCTTCCATCTGTCCTTCCTTTCTTCCATCCACCCATCCGTCCACCCATCCAGCTGTCCTACCCTCCCTCCCTTGGCATGTCGTGTCCCTCCATCCATCTCTTTATCCCTTTCTTCCTCCCTCCATCCCTCTCTTCATCTATCCTCCATCCATCCCATATTTACCAGGCACTTTGTTGGGGCCAGAAACTGGTAAGTGTAGGGATGTGGAGTTGGTGTCCTTGCCAGTACCCAGAGACATAGTTCTTGGTCTTCGGGGATCTCAGTGTAGGGGGGATCTAGCCATGAACATCCCCAGCAGTCACAGTGTGCAGAAGAGGAGCAGGAAGACCATCCCAAACTGGTCAGGTGAAGAAGGGCGGGAGGGCCACAGACCTGCTGCCGGCCTGTGTGTGTGCAGACAGGGTGTGCAAGCATTCAGAGGGAGACCATTTGCTGCGGGCTCTGGCCTGCAGGCAGTGGGCAGGTGGGTCCCAGGCTTGTGAAATGAGTGAGTAACACCCGTGCTGCTGCCGGCCTGTGTGTGTGCAGACAGGGTGTGCAAGCTTTCAGAGGGAGACCGTTTGCTGCTGCTCCTGGAGTGTGGGCTCTGGCCTGCAGGCAGTGGGCACATGGGTCCTAGGCTTGTGAAATGAGTAACACCCGTGCTGCAGCCGCACCCGTGTTCCAGAGAAGCAGGCTTGCTCTTGTCTTCTGCCTGGTACCAGCCTCGTCCCTCCACCTCCCACCCCCGCCCCCACATTGTCATTAACCCATGTGGCTCATTTGGACCCAGCTCCAAACTCCTACCCCCAAATCGGGTGCAGGTAACCATGCACTTCCTTGGTGATGGAACGCACCAGAATGTCCTCCTTATCCCCGTATGCTCTGCAGGCCACCATGGCCCACAGCGTTCCTCGCTCAGCGTTCCTTGCTCAGACGCGGAGCGTTCACAGTTCACGACGCCCTGACTCACACCCTTTCCTGGTGGACCCACCGCGTGTGGTGCAGGAGAGCGCCTCAGCCGCAGGTGTGGGGTGGTGTCCACGCTCTTAGGGCTGGCGAGGCGGTGAGAAGGGGGATGCTGACGAGGGAGCCCAGTCCCTCTCTTCCAGCAGGAAGGTCCCTGAGCCCATTTCTGCCCTTCCAGCCAGTGCCCGGGGTGATCATGTATAGACGCACTGCACGTTTTAACTCCCTCCGCTTGTAGATTGCCGAACCTACCGACGCCCTGGTCCTTAATGATCGTCCGTTGCTTTGTTTCAGGGAATCGTGGGCAATCTGGCCAGCGGCAAGTCGGCCCTGGTGCACCGCTACCTGACCGGCACCTACGTCCAGGAAGAGTCTCCTGAAGGTACGCGGCCTGGCAGGCAGGCTCACGCTTAGGAGAGCTTAGCTCTTACATTTCCTGTAGCATATCCTAAATCGTTACTTCCATGTATCACATGCCAAGAAAGTAATAGCGCACCAAGCAGTAGAAATCCTTAGGTAGATTGTTTCTTCTCCAGTATTGGTCGCTGACCGATCGTATTCTCTGTGGCATTCGGAGCAAGAGTAGAACCATGAAATACTCTTAAATTGATTTCTTCCCAGTAGTCCTGTCCTTTCCAAATGTCAGTCCAGTCTTACTCCCTTAAACACTGCTTGGCCGTTTCTCCGGCTGGGATGTTGAGTTTATCCATACTGTGTACGTCCTGTGACGTAGTCGTAGATATGAGACGTTCAGATGCCTACCACCACCTGTTGGAGTATGTTCCCCCTTTATAGTGTGTGATAAACATGTAATGGTCATTTTGCATGAGAATAAGATGTTTCATTCGCCATTAGGCTTTTCCTTCTTCAGTTAATATATCCATATTTTTCTGCTATAAATAAAATGCCGATAGGAACCCAGCAGCCCCTGTGTCCCTAATCCAGGCCTAGTTCACAGGCAGTTTTCCTAAATTATATTTTCTCTCCGTATAACCTTGTAAAATCCAACTCTGAGACACTGAATTTCTGGTTCCTTCTTTTTCTTACTGGCTGTTCCATTCTTTGCAGATATGGATGCAGGTAACTATGCCCTTTCTTCATGGTAGCGCTTGTCTTGTTTGGAGAGAGGAGAGGCGGCTGTGTCCTGTAGCGTTCCCTCCCTTCCTCGTCCTGTGCTCCATCCTGTTGCCTTTGATTTTGCCTTTTCTTTAAGTTGAACATTTCACCCTGTTGCGTCTCTTAGATGTGTTTTTAGCAGTAGTCTAGCTTCCTATGTTTCCTGTAACACCTGTTCAGTGTCTAACTCCTGTCCTGGGGCCTGTGGAACCTTTGGATAGTGTGGAGGGATGGGTCCTGTGGCCATCTTTGCTTGGGGCTCGGCCATTAATTTGCGGAACTTTATAAACACATAAAAGCCTTGTGGTGGTCTCCATGGAGAGGCCGACTTTCTGCGTGACCCAGACTGAGAGGATGATTTAGAAAGACCGGAGGTGAACTCAAAGGCTTGAAGGTGGGAATCCGTGTGCAGACACCTGGCCCCTGGTGGAAAGTGTGTGCAAGATGCATGGTTTAGAGAGGCGAGGGAGACGAGAGCTTAGGGAGGCTTTCTCACTCTGGGGTCTGCACCTGGTCGGGCTGCTGTATTTGTTCCTCTGTGTCTGAGTGTGGCTTTGATTTTCCTAGACTGAGGTTTGCTGGTTCCTCAGGTGTAGCTACTGTATAGGTTGATGACCCCAGCCGCTCAGTGTCTGGGTGACCTGATAGCAGGTGTAATGATCACCTCTCCAGGTAAAGCTGCCTGCACCACCCACCATACCCCTCAGGCACCCCCATGCGAGCCCTGCCCCTGGGGATGCTCTGGCTGCTCATTAGGCTCGGTGTCTGCCTGGCTGGTGCCGTGGCTGGTACCGGAGTCTCCGGCCCTCTCACTCAGGGACGCCTCTCCCTCCCCCTGTGTTGTCTTTGCTGTGGCTGCGTTCTTGTCCCTTTGCACGGTCACAGTTTGTTTTGTCACATTTGGGCCTGACTGTGCTGTCTTTGCAACTGGCCTTGTATTTTTATTAGCATGAAGGCATTTCTCTTGAATGTTCATTCATTAAAAGTAAAAATGGTACCAAAATTACGACCCCTAATAGCCCAGGTTCTTTGGTTTTTCAAGAAACACGTTTTACTCTACTGAATTTCCTGGTATCGCATAGTTTCCTAAACACAATTTTCAAGGGTAGAACTGCGTGCGTTTGTACACGAAAGGACATTCTTTCCTCAGCTGCACAGTGGAAACATCTCTCCCCTCAGGCCTGCGCCTGAGGCCCCTGCGTCAGGAGGAGGACAGTCCACAGTCTTCTCCCTGCACCTCAGGAGCTCACCCGGGCACCAGCTGCCAGGCCTCTCACTGATTGACCCCAGTTCAAGGGTGTGGGGGTGCTGGGAGCTTGGAGCAGCACCCAGCCAGGTACACCCAGTGGACGTGCATCAGGGCCTCTGGGTGCTGTCTTGTGCTGGAAGCCCCTTAGCCCTGAACCCCTGTTTCTCAGAGCCTGGCTACCTGCACCTGCCTGAACCAGGCAGGTGGCCGTGTCTACGCAGACCAGGAAACTGACTCCCACATCCCGTCCATGTGCCCCCGGCGGGTGTCCACATGGCAGCAGGAAGGGACCATGGTTGTCTCAGAAAGAAAATGACAGAAAAGCCTTGATTCCTCCCTGTCTTACCATGGAAGTTCTTCCTCACAGCCAGGGAGCCTGTAACTGCAAAGTGGTTGCCATTCTTGTTGAGGGCATTCCTGTCTCTCAGAGCCCGTGCGTGCTTTACTGGGAAGCTGCGTGCGGAATGTTCTGGAGTTGGAATGGACGTGTCTCTGCACAGGTTTATGGAGAGCATGGGAGCCGTGGCATCCCCTCCCGGGGGTGCAGGAGCTAGAAGCCGATTATGGCTCAGCCCCAGTCACGAGTCGTCAGTTCTGCCTGTGGAGACCAAGGGTCAGGTTAGGCCACAGCTGATGGTGGTGTTGCGGGCACCAGGCCAAGGGGGTTGGGCTTTGAGCTGGGAGACCTTTCCATTTCCTGGTGTTTTTACTACCTTCTAACGTATGCTCCTTCCTCTTACAACTGCAGGAATGGTCACCTGCCTCCAGCCACACCTGGGCAGCGACTTTAAATGAAAAACACGTTGCTGGTGGTGGGGCTGTGTGACCCGCCCGTCCACATAGCTCCTTGGAGCTCCCTTTGGCTTCTCACGTCTGCACAGGGCTGTTCTTTTGATTTAATTAACGTGTAAATGCCCTCTAGCATTCCTCTGACTGAACCAGGACCCTTTAGATTGCTGGGAGGGGTGGTGAGAGCCTTCCTGCTTCAGTGTTCTCGCTCTCGGAACCCTCTCGTGTGACCTCCCGACCTTCACCGGAGCACACTTTCATCAGATCGAGTTTAGCGGGATCTCAGAGGGTAATATTTGCTGTGTTTTAGTTGTGTGAGTTTGGTTGGTATTTTATTCCTGTGGCAAAGAGAGCTCATTCACACAATTTAGGTCATTTTAAAGACACAATTTAAATGACAACAGATTTAAATGTTATGTGTGTTTTTAACTAGTGAATTAACAAGGCAAAAGTAGGTAACTCAGTAGGGAGCTTTTGATTCCACAAATGTCATCCACAGAGTAAAGTTTTTGTACAGGCAAGTATGTTTTTAATTTGTGTGTGTGTGTGTGTGTGTGTGTGTGTGTGTGAGAGAGAGAGAGAGAGAGAGAGAGAGAGACATGTATGCGGATGGAGTCCTGGAGCTGCCACAAGTGACCACAAACTGGCGGCTTAAAACAACAGGCTGTGTTCCCTCCCAGCGCGGGGGCCAGGAGTCTCGGTGGAGGCGGACAGGTTGGTCCTCCCGGGCTCTGAGGGGGAATCTGCTCCCTGCCTCCCTCCTCGCTTCTGCGGGTGGCCAGCAGCTGTTGGTGTCCTTGGTCTGTACACACATCACTCCAGTCTCTGCCTCAGTCGCCAGGTGGCCTTGTCTCTGGTCCAAATGTCCCCCTTCTCACCAGGACACCAGGACTGGAGGTAGGGCCACCCTCCTCTAGTAGGACGTCACCTTAACGTGATCACCTCTGCAAAGACCCTGTTTCTAAATAAGGTCACATCAGGTGTTGGGGGTTTGGACCGGAGCATAACTTTTTTGTGATAAAATTCAACCCACACCGTGTGCGAATCGTGCGCATGCAGTGTTGCAACAAGCTGCTCTCACAGCTGTGAAGTTGCCCCGTTACCTCTCGGTGGCCAGGCCGTGCTGCGATCTCACTGCTGGTTTCCTGAAGGGACACGCACTCCGTTCGTTTACACATGTCCTTCACACCTCTGATGGGATTTCACAGCTGCCACTCACTCCTCGGCCATTAGTGCCCTACTCATGGCTGCTAATTAGAATTGTGAGTGGCGTTTGGCGTGTAATCCGAGTTTCTATCTCATGTGCTTAATATTCACCCTGTTACTCCAGGCGACCGCCACTCAGCTTTTAACTCTCTCCCTTGAAGGAGGAAAGAAAGGCAGGCCGTTCGGTTCTGTGTGGGAATTTGCACAAGGACCCGCCTGAGACACTTTCCCCGGCCGGCCAGGAGGCTGTGTCCCTGTCCCGGGGACATCTCCCTGTGATTCCTCTTCTCTCTGTGCAGCCCAGCTCAGCGTTGCAGAGCCGCTTGTGTGGAAGGACCTGGGGCCCAGGAGGCGGAGCCCCAGCCGGTGCCTCCCTGGTGGTGGGGAAGGGAGAGGCCCACTGGCTCCCTGGTGGTTGAGTGGGAGATTTTAAGGTTGGTAGTGACAAACTTAAGGATGTCCATAGAGCTTCCTTCCTGTGGTTCTAGAATTAACTGCTGGCAGCCACTTCTGTAAGGAGCCTGAGCTATGAAATGGGTGACAGTGCCAGGATGAAGTCAGACTGGTTGAGAAACTTCTTCATCGGGTCTGGAGCAAACCCTCCTCCAGGTGTGGGTGTGGCGGGCGTGGTAGGGGCCTGCCTGCCCACGCACTCCGTTCGTTTACACATGTCCTTCACACCTCTGATGGGATTTCACAGCTGCCACTCACTCCTCGGCCATTAGTGCCCTACTCATGGCCGATAATTAGAATTGTGAGTGGCGTTTGGCGTGTAATCCGAGTTTCTATCTCATGTGCTTAATATTCACCCTGTTACTCCAGGCGACCGCCACTCAGCTTTTAACTCTCTCCCTTGAAGGAGGAAAGAAAGGCAGGCCGTTCGGTTCTGTGTGGGAATTTGCACAAGGACCCGCCTGAGACACTTTCCCCGGCCGGCCAGGAGGCTGTGTCCCTGTCCCGGGGACATCTCCCTGTGATTCCTCTTCTCTCTGTGCAGCCCAGCTCAGCGTTGCAGAGCCGCTTGTGTGGAAGGACCTGGGGCCCAGGAGGCGGAGCCCCAGCCGGTGCCTCCCTGGTGGTGGGGAAGGGAGAGGCCCACTGGCTCCCTGGTGGTTGAGTGGGAGATTTTAAGGTTGGTAGTGACAAACTTAAGGATGTCCATAGAGCTTCCTTCCTGTGGTTCTAGAATTAACTGCTGGCAGCCACTTCTGTAAGGAGCCTGAGCTATGAAATGGGTGACAGTGCCAGGATGAAGTCAGACTGGTTGAGAAACTTCATCGGGTCTGGAGCAAACCCTCCTCCAGGTGTGGGTGTGGCGGGCGTGGTAGGGGCCTGCCTGCCATGGAGGCCCGGGAGCGAGGGTCAGCGGGGTTGTCGCTGCTGCTGCGGCCACAGAAGGGCTTTGCTGAAGGGCTTTCGCCAGGTGTGACCGAGGAGCAGCTGTCCCTGACATTCCCAGGTCCTTGTGAGCTGAACTCGGCAGGATTCCTTCCTGCAGCGAATGGATCTTCAGCTTCTCATAGCCTCTCAAGCAACTCACATTTGGGAACAAAAGTCTCCCTCCCAGGCCCTGGCAGCCCCGAATCTGTCTCGGCCAGAGGCCAGCAGGTTCCTGGCTGAGAGCCTGGGAATGGGTGACGTGCCAGCGTGAAGGCTGCGATGGCCCTTCTCTCACCTCCAGGAGGGTGGTCCTTCATCGCACGGTGACCTGTGAGCTGTCTCTTTCATTCCAGTTCTTTCCAGCAGTGAGCACACAGGTGAGGCAGCAACCTGGACCTTCCTACCCGCACCCCCCGAACGGAAAACACTACCTTACAGCTGGGAATTTCAGCCCCGCACCACCCATATGACAAATATAACAGACTAAGAGTCCAAAGAGCGTAGGCACAGAATGAAGGCTGGGTCTTTCACGCGGAGTGGAGGGGAGGGAGGAGAAGCCAGCCTCCTTCTCAGATGGGAGACGCCTGGGAAGTTCTCCCTGCACAATCATTGGAGACAGTTAGAGGGAAACCCGAATGTCTGCTATTTGGGAAAAGTTTTAGGGGAAAATGAAATGTTAGATACTAAGACTAATGATTACTGTCAGGTAAGGAAAATGGTTGAATCAATAACAGAACCCCTCTCGTTCTGTAAAGGTTTTCCGATAGGAGCCCTCCAAGTCCTGGCGAGCAGTAACTGCATGGTGACATGTCCCCAAGGTCATTGCTGGCCTGACATGCCACACGCCAGTCGCTGTCATTACACAGGCGCCTGCTTGTCACTCACGAGAAGGTGGGCTGTGTCAGGGAGCTGGTCTGTGCCATGTCTGAGGTTTAAAAGGCCAGCGTGGAGCTGCCAGCCTCCCAGGTTCCGGGAGGTGGGTTCTGGTTTCCACAGCGTGTACCTGACTCAGCCCATCCCACGTGCTTGTCTCTCAGTGAGTGTGTGACACACTTGCCAGTGCACGCTGGTCGTTACTGCGATAACAGGCTCAGAAACACTTACCAGTGTGCAGCTATTTTCAAAATCCCGAGTCCTGGGGACACGCCCCTCGGAGGCGGCAGGGTCTGTTTGGGAAGCCACACCCCTTTTCCTGGTGGATGGTACAGTGTCTTCCTTTTGTTTTTTTCTTTTTCCCCATCTCCTTTCTTATTTTACTTAGATGTGGGTTAAATGAAGTCCTGGAGACCCTGGCCTGCTCAGGAAGTCCCCTCGTCACCACAGGCCCAGCCCGAGTGGCACCACGGAAGCACATAGCAGTCACCACACATTAGAGCCCTCCCATTAGTATAGTTTATAGAGTCACTTAAAAAAAATCAGTGTAAGTTAAAAAAAAAAACTGTCAGAGGAAATGAAATCTGATTCAGTTAAATTTTACAAACTAAAATGTTACCGATAAAATTTGTCCCCACGGTAAAAATAACATGCGGTCCAACATTTCTTTTAAATGTCACCGTACAAACTGCCTCCAAAATCTCAGTGTTAGTAAGTTACTGACTTGAGTATATTTGTCAAAGCGGAAAGAGTAAAATTCATTTAAAAAAATTTCTGGCACATTTGTAATTAAGATTTTTTATATTCTCTTAAAGAGAAATGAAAAAGATTCTTGGCTCTTTTCAATGTAGCCCTCTCATTCCACTTGTCCTAAACAATTAGGAAGCAATGCATTTTGCAGGCATTCTTTCTATTTCATCGTGGGGCTGAGTCAGGAAGAAGAAAATTTTAGGCAAATGTTGAAAATGTTTTTGTGGACGGGAATCTAACCTGTGAGGTAGGAGACCCAGTACCAGAGCCGAGCCACCTGAGGCCTGTTTGCACCTGAGGGAAGGATCGCGGCTGGTTGACCACATCTGATCAGATGCTAGAAGAATGCTCCTCCCGCTGTTTATGGAAAAGGGAAATAGTACTAGAGTTTGAAACGCAAGGCAAATTTTCGTTCTTTGTTTTTGCATGGAAAAGTAAAGTTGAATGGTTAAAAAAAGTGAAAGAAAGTGACAGGCGGGTGAATTTCTTTATGCTTCCCTACGCACAGGGATGAGTTGGGAGCTGGAGACAGGCAGCCCCCTGCTGGGCTGTGAGTGGAGTAAGGACAAGACGGGCCTGCATTCTCGATGTCCCCCTCTGGGCCCTGGGCAGCTACAGGCAGGCTGTGGGCTCCATGGCACCGTGCTGTGCTGTGCAGAAACGCTCAGGAGAGAGGCGGGCAGGCGGCAGCACGGGTGGACCTGGGCCTTCTCTGCTGCGAGCTGGCCCGGGGCCTCGGCCGGTGTCCCACGGATCTTCGCGGTCTGCCCAGGCGATCTGGGTGGTGATGGTGGCCACGGCATCACCAGAGTGAGGAAGAGTGGGGGTGACGGGGAAGAAATGCAAACTAGCGAAGGCTCGCTGTTATCACATCCATCTCTGTTGCTTGCAGAATGTTAATGATACGTTAATAGCTTTCAGTCCAATTAGCCAAAATGATAGAAGCAGAAATGTCAAACATCTGTGGCAGTGTTTACTCTAAGCTTTTCCCCGCTTTGGAATAGGAAAATTCCGTCTGCTCCTTCCCGCCTTAAAGCAGAATGACAACACAGATGGGGCGCCGATGCCTCTCTGTGCAGACGCCCTTGCATACAGGGCTCCGTGTAGCTCTGCCCGTCTACGCCGAGCTCCCGGGGGCTGGGAACCCAGCCGCTCCCTTAACTCCAGCCTCCCAAACCCCACGCTGGTTCCCAGGGCACGAGGCCAGGAATCGGGACAGTAAACTTGAAACTTTTAGGGTAATTGGTTACGGTAGATTAGAAGGGACACCCTTGATTTAAGTCTTTCTAAAAGATGTTTCTACCCTTCCTGTGTGCTGGTCACAACACACGTGTGTCCGCAGCCCTTTCTTGGTAGGTATGTTCAGTTTGACCTCTCACCCACGTGGGGAAGAAATGAAGACCATGGCTCACGTCCAAGGCGAGCTCAAGGGCATCCACGGTGACCAGGGCAGTTGTCGGGGAACCCCAACGACTTGCCTTCGGGTGAAGCAGAAATGTGATACACTGAGCGTGAGGTGGAGTTCAGACCAGGGCACACTGAGGCGAGTGAGTCGCTTCCGCTGTCAGTGCAGCGCGGGGCGATCAGCCCAGACGCGTCTCGGTTCTGTCCAGCACTTTGCCTGCTTACCGCCGGTGACCTCACCACGCCTTTGGCAGGAACAGATCTAAGTGAAAGGGGGCCTCCCTCGTCCCTCATCGAGATGTCATCACCGGGACAGAGCTCTGTGCTTGCCCCTGCCTGCCTCGCTCCCTGCGCACCTGTAGGTGTGTGAGCCAGACGTGTCGCTGTCTTCTGGAGCGGAGGTCGGGGACACTTTCTAACATAAAATTACCCCTGAAGGCACTTAATGGTAATGGCATGTGGCCGTCAGAGCAGGTGGAACACCACTACGGAACACTTACAGGGTGGGCCCTGGGCCAGGCTGCGCCTTATATGCTGGGAATACAAAGTTGGGTGAAAGAACCTGCAGGAAGGTAACTGGAATTTGGGTTATAAAACAGGCAGTTGTCAGATGTGCCTTAAGAATGAAACTGGGTGATGTTGGGTGGTGCCCTCTAAGACCTTGGTAGAAAGTAATTGGTTGGCTGGGGTGAGACGCAGGGCTTGGGTTTAAAACGCCGGCAGTGGTGGCCCTGCCTGCTGAGGTGCAGCCTGGCGCCCGCCCGCTTCCCCCCGAGGCTTTCCCTCTGTGGTTCCGAGGTCGGCTGCAGAAAAAGAATTTTAAATTCTTCCACTCACCGGTGAGACCCTGTTTCTCCAGCGCCCAGCTGCCACAGTCGGGTGAGCCCACTGCAGTCTCACCTGACACGTTTATAACTTCTCCTGCTCACATTCTCACTTCCTCCCAACCTGGGTGCTGAAGCTCCTGGCTGGCTTCTATCTAATTACTGAACTTTTGGGTTCATGGCAAATGCGTATAAGTATTTCATTTTGGTTTTTTTCCTGCACATACTAGTATAATACCTGAAAAAATTATACAAGCCAATTGCAAGTGGCTGATGCTTGCGAGTGTAAAATATTGAAAAGATACACTGTATCTTGGGGGGAGGGTGGTGAAGAGGTGATTTTAGAATTGGAAGGGGCCTTACAGATGTCAAAAAGAATGGCCTCTCCTTACAGAGGCGATGAAAATTAGGTCTGAAGTTCTTGGCCAAAGGTTGCAAAGCCAGAGACCATAGCAAGTACAAGGGGGAGAGAGAGAGAGAGACAGAGGGAGAGAAGAGCAAGCAAGCGAGAGAGAGCATCCTGGGTGAATGCATAGAGGGAGAGCAGAAACTTGTAACTAATCGGAGGATGTATTAGTTTCCCGGGGCTGCTGTAACAAAGTACTACCGGCTGGGGGCGCTGAAACATAAGTGTGTCCTCTCAGTTCTGGAGGCCAGAAGCCCAGGAGCTAGGAGTGGGCAGCACCAGGGTCCTTGTAGAGCTGGTCCCGCGTCAGGGTCCCGTGGCTGTGCCGCCGGGGTGTGGAGGAGGGGGTGTGGGGTGGGGCTTCTGTCCTGTGCCAGGTGCTTCCCAGCTCATCCTGTAGTCACAGCAGCCTCGCCAGGAGGGCGTGCTATCTCCTTTCCCCGCGAGGAGCCAGCGATTTGGGGGTGGTTGGTCATTGCAGACCCTCCTGCAGCGGGCAGCGCAGGTGCTGGTCTGCATCCAGGGGCGGACGGTCTGCTCCACCCCCTCAGATGTGCCTCATTCTGGCTCCTCTGCACAGACTGCCCTTGTTCGGTGACAGTGACGGAGAGCAACCTGAGATACTGTGTTTCCTCTGAATGTTGGAAAGTTGTCTTCGGTTTTTCTTATTGAGCAAACTGACCCCAGTAAAGCAAGAGTGTTCTCCCTGTCATGTTGGTGCCTCCCGAGGTGTGTGCGAGTGAATGCGCGTGTGCTGGCGCAGAACATCAGTTCCGCCTGCTTCTCGGGTGCTGGAGTGGCCCAGAACCCCACAGGCCCCGGGCACTGGGGTGGAAGGACCCTCGTTGGGCCACTGGTGGAGCGAAATGTGGCTCGGGCGGCAGAGGACCCGGCGTGCAGGCTCTGGGTCGGTGGGAGGTCCTGCCAGCTGGCTCTCCAGCGTGCAGTTACCTGGGGTTTTGATGTAGTTTCTGGAAGGAACTGCACATGGAGCAGGACTGATGGGTTCCTCGCTCAGAAACAGAATCCAGAACCCGGCGCGGGTCACCTGGAGTGAACTCGGCTCAGAGTCTCAGAAGGCGGTTCGTCTTTGGAGGTGCAGAGGAGCCAGGGACCCAGAGTGGCGGTCTCTCCCGCTGTCCAGGGGACGCCTGGCAGCCCAGTCCGGGGCGGTGCTGGGAGATGCTGGTGGCAGTGGCGTGCCCCCCACCTGGGCATTCGAGGGGCCCAGATGTCTAGGACAGCCCTTGCCACCTCTGTGTGCCCCCCCGCCCCCCGTCCAGCAGGGGTTCCTGGTGGCTTCTTACTAACCCCGAGTCCGCGTGTCCTAACCCTCTGTCGCCGCTGCTCTGCTGTCTGCTGTGCGGAGCTGCCATCAGTAGCTGCTGTCTAACCGTGTGTAGTAGTCGGCACCCCCACCGTGAACTGTGACTGCGGAAGCACCATCCCCATGATGTTCTGTGTTCCCACCAAGAACTGGGTTTCTCTTGAGGAGAATACAGGTTCTCAGCCCCCAAATTTGTCAGCATGTTGTACACGAGGCGCCCGGGAGGCCTCACGGATTCGTTTGTTTGGCAAACTGAACAAGAGAAGGACAATTGTAGTGCTCTCTTCTGAACTCTGTGCCTCAGTGTCCCCAGCGAGCGGGAATCCCTGGATTTACGCACAAAGCCTGCACTTAAATTCCACCCTCCGCAGCCACGAGTCCTCCTGGCCCGGCACGCGAGGCTGTGCGTTCCAACAGAAACGAACGCGGGTTCTTTAAGACAAACACTTAAATCTGAGCTCAGTTCGTTCAAAACCCAGTGGTTGCTGGAGGCAGATCCGAAACCCACTCCAGGGCGGCAGCCTAGAGTGTATTTTTCCACAAGCGAAGCCCACGTCTGTCTGCCCTCTGCACGCTCGCTCTTTCTTGCATAACGAGGTTTTTTGTGTGTGTGGCAGGTGGCAGATTCAAGAAAGAGATTGTTGTTGATGGACAGAGCTATCTGCTGCTGATTAGAGATGAAGGGGGCCCCCCCGAGGCCCAGGTGAGTATTACATGCCAGCGGCTCACCGGCCCTTCATTCACCTGTTCTGATTCCTGGAGTCTGAACTGGACTGAGAAATCTGTCCAGCGAGCTCAGGAAAAGGGGAGAGAGAAGCCCATGAGAATGTTTTCTGTGATGGAGGTTCTTCTCATTTCTAAGACACTAATTCTGTTCTTCCTTCAGATAAAATCCCAGAGGGGGGCTCAGTGTGTGCAGCCAGTTGTCACTTTCCGAGTTGTTCAGGAAGAAAAAGCACACTGCGCGCTGACCTGCCAGCGCAGTTGTTTGACCTCTGGAAACGTCTGTGTTCTCCCCCACCCCCTACCCCCGCCCGAGTCAGCCCCCTGGCAACCTGGGTGCAGGCGGAAAGTTCCAGGTGGGCATCATAGAAATAGGAAAGCCCGTGTGTGGAAAACCTCTTTCTTCCATGTACTTCATCTCCAGTTCAGCATTTTACTTACATAATTCATGAGCTGAGCACCTACTGTGAGCTGAACCTGGTAACGGTGGGGGAGTGCCCACCTGGGTCAGCTCTAGCTCTCCAGGTGCCCGGGGAGGCTGCCCAAGCATTCCCGTCTGATGCCCTGAGGTATCGCCTGAGGCCGGACCTGGTGATAGGGCACAGCCCCGGTGGTCTGCCTGCCGATGGCACCAGCACCGGGGTGGGGAGGACCGGGACCCCGGAGGTCTCCGTCTTCGCCTCTGGCCACGAGAATGTGTCCACTCGGTTTCCCCAGGGACCAGTCCTCAAATGCGGTCACACTTCCTTCAGAAACCTTAGCCTAGAAGCTGACCCTAAAGATTGCTACTTCGGGGGATATCACGATGGAGCCTTTCAAAGTTATGGCCAGAGTTTTGTACAAAATTAGGCAGTGTGTGCGTAAATATTCAAGGGAGAAAAGTATTCTCTGGCTCCCATTCCTGGGCACGTGTGAGCACGGTTTCCTTTTCATGGTTTCACGGCGTTTACATTGTCTACCCACTGACCACGGCGTCGTGAATGGACTCCCGAGGCTGTGGCCACGAGGGCATCTGAGGGTGGTGTGGGAACCGCCCTCTTTTTGGTAGTTGGTTGTCGGTGGGGGAAGCTGCGGGGTGTCCGGGAACAGCGCCACCTGCTGGTGCTGGGCAGTCAGGACGCACCTGGAGAGAATGGGGCGTGATCCGCACTTCTCTGCAGAGAGGTCCAGACAGTGGCAGCTTAGGTCTTGGGGGGTGAGGCTGGTCCCAGGGACTTGAGGCACTGAGGTGCTCCTGCCGTGCGGAAGCTGACGGCCCTACCCCCTTCCACACAGGGAGAGGGAAATGTTCTCAAGGTAGAGAAGGGAGGGGGGTGTCTCTGTCCAGTCCTGGTGTCTCCTCAGGCCTGTCTCACAATTCTTTGTTCCTAAGGTCTTGTTCTCACTTAATTTTATATTTATTATTTGAAGATGACACGGTGCAGACGCAGCCCTTCCTCTACCCCCCACCCCTCCCCCACCTCCTCACTCAACTCCTCTGCCTCCTCCCCTTCTTCTCTCCCTAGTTTGCCATGTGGGTGGACGCTGTCATATTTGTCTTCAGCTTGGAGGATGAAATCAGCTTCCAGACAGTTTACCACTACTACAGTCGGATGGCCAGCTACCGGAGCACGAGCGAGATCCCGCTGGTGCTGGTGGGAACCCAGGGTGAGTGGTTAAAGCATTGGGGCAGTGGCCCTGGCCGCTGTGGCTCAGTTGGTTGAGCATGGTCCCATGTACCAAAAGGTCACAGTTTCGGCTCCCGGTCAAGGCACATGCCTAGGTTGTGTGTTTGATCCCCAGTAGGGGCATGCAGGAGGCAGCTGATCGATGTTTCTCTCTCTCACGCTCCCTCTCTCTCTAAAATCAATAAAAACATATTTTTTAAAAATAAGGATTTTAGCAGTGGAGCAGTGAGTGTATTCATGGTCTGTGTGTTTGGTGTGGAGCAACTTCAAAGTGGTTTAAAGAAGAAATAATTTCCTGCTGGAGGCTCACTTTTTACAGCTTCATGGAGAGCACACCCGACCCCTGCTCTTTTTTTTTTTTTTTTTTTAAGCATTTTTTTAAATGGCAAATGGTCGAATATGCAAATTCTTCAGGGGGGAAAATTCAACCTACAACCAACTAGGAGAGAGGTTCTTTATGCGTAGAGCGCCCTCTAGTGGTCAACAGGAAACAGGGCATGCCGGTTAAAAGTCCTTGGTCTGTTATGTACAGAATTGGCATATTTGAGTTGATGGCTTGACAATTCTTAATGTTTTAGGTTAAGTAGCTCATCTAAAGCAGATCCTGCTTAAAGCTTCTTAAAGATGAAGCGATTCATTTCCAATAAGCGCCCCTTCCTGCAGCCTGCCCAGGGTATTTCTGAGCAAAGTCAGGCTCTGTGGGCGTCTCCTCACCAGCTGCCTGAGTTCAGGGGGTCGCGTTGAGGACTCACGTGCCTTTTTGCTGGAGGCTCACTAGGACAGGGAGTGGGTGAGCTTTCACTGGGGCCAAAGGCTCTATCTGAGTGGTGTGTTACCTTACACATCAGTGTTCACGGGGTCAGGGGCAGAGGGGAGAGTCTGAGCCCCAGCATCTGGACCCCTCAGGTCTGGAGGTGGGGGATGGGGAAGGTGAGTTAAGTTCCTTCCTTAAGGGCTGCTGTGGGGCTCAGCTGGCGTGGGAGGAGGCTGGAGAATGGGTCCTTTCTCCGGGACAGTCGGGGCATGTGGACCTCATTTCTGGATGAGGTGATTGTGATGTTTGCTAAGCAGGTCTTTTTTCAAGGCTTGCAGATTAAATTGGTCTGAGGGAGAAGCAGGAGCTATAGAAAGATGCAGTTACAAATGAATGGAAACGGGAGAGCATCGCGCTGCAGTGTTGAGGGCAGGGTGGCCAGGCCCCTTTCTGTTGGTGACAGCACATCTCGGAAGACGACTGGGGACAAAAAGGAGTTCCCTGACCTCCTCACCCCACCCCGTCCCACTCAGCCCCCAGCAGCGCCCTGCATTTGTCTCATTCCTCATCTTTATTGTTTTCTCCTCCCTCCCCAGCCGACTTGGATATCCCCATGGGCGTGTGGGGTTTTGCCTGCTGTGTAAACTGGGCCATCTGTGCCTGGAACCGGATCAGACTCCCACGGAGGCTGCGAGCATGGTGCTGGTGGGCACCGAGGGACCTGCTGGTGTGCAGGATGCTTTCAGCACGTGCTTTGTGCATCAGCAGGTCATGTGCAGACAGCAACCCTGGAGCTCTCCCTGTTTCAGATCTTTTCCTCTGGGGCCACATTTAACTCCCACTCCTTCTCCTGGTCTTTCTGGGCAGTCCTTTATTCCATTCAGAAGCAGGATCCCCGAAAACAAACTTCTGCTAGTGACGACTAGTCTAGCGTGTGAGATGATGATTGCAGGGGTAGACTGTATTTTAAAAACTCCAGGTTTGGAAAAGGATCCTGTCCCTACAGGGAAGGTGCAGGTTTTGGCTACTCTGTGATCTTAGGTTGTGGCAGGAATTGCAGCTGCGTGTGGTCACCGTGTCGCCTATGCATTTGTCTGTTCCAGACGCCATCAGTTCCACCAACCCGCGGGTCATCGACGACTCCCGGGCGCGGAAGCTCTCCAGCGACCTGAAGCGGTGCACATACTACGAGACGTGTGCCACGTACGGCCTGAACGTGGAGAGGGTCTTTCAGGACGGTGAGTGCCCGCCGTGCACACAGCGCCACTTCCCACACAGCAGGCCCGCGTCCACGCGGGGCAGAGTCCTCTGACGTGTGGGCACTGGGGGCGAGTCTGAGCTCCGCATTCCAGGGGCGATGCCAGTTCTGTGCCGCTCCAAATGGCACCTTCGTTTGATGGGACAAAACCCCTCCTCTGACCTCTGAAGCAATCCTGCAGCCGATTCCGTGTCACATCTCGGGGCCGCTTTGTGTTCGGGATGAAACGCTTCTCGAACTGTTTGTGCACACGGTGGTCACAGTTACGCGTGGCACCGTTTCTTCTGCACCGGTGGTTCACAGTCCCAATTCACGCCCATCTCTCTAAAAGGTTTAGATACTTCGTGTTCGTCTTTGAGGAGAATAAGCTGAAAGAAATAAGAGTCCAGTTTGGGCAAAAAAAACAAAAACACACACTCAGACTCATGGTGGGGCTGCATGAAGTTTAGGAATGGTCTCTCTGTGACTGGGTTCATTGTCGAACTCCTGCCTTCAGGGACGGCCACAGGTCAGAGAGGACGTTGTCCTGCGGGGAGGGAGCGTGCCATACCCGAGGGACTGCTCACGACGTAGATAATTGTAATGCCACTTGTGAGGTGGGAGAGGGGACTGATGGCAGGAGGGAAGGGTGGCCTATAGCCTGGAGGGTTCTAGAAGGTCGGGGGTAAGGTGACTGACTCATGGTTGAAGACCTGGGAGAAAGATGTTCCCATCATCTGTCCCATATCTGTCCCCCCCCCCCCTTTTTTTTTAGAGAGAGGAAGGGAGAGGGATAGAAACATCAATAATGAGAGAGAATCATTGATCAGCTGCCTCCTGCACGCCCCCTACTGGAGATGGAACCCACAACCGGGCATGTGCTTTGACTGGAAATCTAACGGTGACCTCCTGGTTCATAGGGCTACCTACGCTCAACCACTGAGCAACACCGGCCAGGCCATGTGTCTCGTTCCAGATGGGACTCCTAGGAAATAACCCCGGGTCCCCTCCCTTCTGGTTTAAATCCTCGGTGGCAGCCCCACCTCCCTGTCCCGCAGCTGTGATGCCATGGGGCTGGGGCAGAGGCTGCCCGAGCCGCCCAGAGGTCACAGAGGCCTTGTTCTGCACCAGCTCTGGCGGAGACCTGCTAATATTAGTAAAATTGGGGGTAACTTCCCCCAAACCGGGAATGTATGCTTTTCTTTTCAGTGTCCAAATTAGTGTTCAGATGAAATTGAAGGAATACCACTCTGTAGTAGCATTTTATTAAATTTCAAAGATCGAGTCCCTCACATTTACATGGGCCTCCTCAGGCCATACCCAGGGGCCGCTGGGGGGGCAAACCCCCAATTAAACCTGTGGCCGCACGTGCAGGGCCACACTGCACTGGTGGCTCCGAGAGCGTCAGCCGGCCTGGGAAGCACTGGACACGGAGCCGCGTGGGCTTCTTCAGGTTCTGACAGGCAGGGTCACCATTCACATCGCGGAGCCCAGACCCCCTGAACGTTCAGGTGAAATGTCAGTGAAGGGTCCCCACTAGGCCCAGGGCCAGGTCCAGCCAGCTGCCTGCTCCTGTCAACAGACTTCTCTCCGAATCATCGATCGGCTGCCTCCTGCACACCCCACTCTGGGGATCGAGCCCGCAACCCGGGCGTGTGCCCTGACCAGGAATCGAGCCGTAACTTTCCGGTTCCTAGGTCAGTGCTCAACCACTGAGTCATGCCGGCCAAGCAGTAAGTTTTAAAAATAAAATTGAGGTTACTTAGCACATTTCATATGGTAATTATATAGCATATATGTGTGTGTGTGTGTGTGTGTATATATATATATTTTTTTAAATTAAATCATGGACTCTGTAATTGTTAGTCGAAGTAGTTGCTAACCGAGTGGGGACCATCCTCAGCACTTCACATCATTAACAGGAACTGTCCATTTTCATTACAAGGAGAAAACTTGTAAAGTTTAGAGTTAGACATCGAGGCTCAGAAAAGTTATGTCGCTTGACCAAAGGTGCTGCGCCTAGATTGGATCCCGTCTTGGGACCCTGAGCCTAGAGCAGGGGTGGGCAAACTTTTTGACTCGAGGGCCACAATGGGTTCTTAAACTGGACCGGAGGGCCGGAACAAAAGCATGGATGGAGTGTTTGTGTGAACTAATATAAATTCAAAGTAAACATCATTACATAAAAGGGTATGGTCTTTTTTTTTTTAGTTTTATTCATTTCAAACGGGCCGTATCCGGCCCGCGGGCCGTAGTTTGCCCACGGCTGGCCTAGAGCCTTAACCGTGTAGTCATTAGTGGACGCAACCCCGGTCCTGCGCGGGGGAGGCCTGGGCAGGGGGATGGCCCCGTGCGCTGGCTCACTGTCCACTCGCAGACTCAGTACGTGGCTCTCTCCTTGGACTTTCTGGCCTCCTGTATGCCCTGGCACTTTTATTTATTCACATTTTATGTGTTTGCTTTGCAGAAAGAGAAGATAAAGAAAAAATGTAGTATTCCTATGTAACATTTAGCTTATCAATAGAAGGAAACAGGCCTGGGGCGTTACATATTCAATCCCAGCCGCCCCATAGGCTGAGCGCCCAGTCGGCTGGCCACCTGGGTTTGTTTTTTAAGTGACCAGGGACTTGATTCTTTGCCTCTTTAACCTTTGACTTCCTGTGCCCTGAAACTGAAAGTAAATTGTGAAAATAATAGGAAAACAGAACATCTGTTTCCTTTGCTTCATTCATGTGGTGGTCAAATGGCTGTTGGGAGGTTCTCTGTTAGCAGTAAGCATGTCAGGAGGCAGGGAAGTAGGTTGGTTCATTTGTTCATTCATTCATTCATTCCTTCCTTCATTCCCAATTTGAGCACCAGCCTTCCAGCTCTGGTTAGGGATGAAGATGCAATGGGAAGCATGGTCGGGCCCTGCCTTGGTGACATGGAAGCCCCGTAGGGGACGAACCTGGGACAATCACCCAGAACTGTAGACTGCCCCCTGGCTGCGGAGGGGAGGGCTGGGCTGGGGCAGGTGGTACCCAGGCTCCTGGGAGCCTCACGTGCTCCATCTGGGAGGAGGATGGTGGACTCGCCGTGGTCTTCCTGACGGAGCGTGCGGGATTTTCGTTCCTGCAGTTGGGTTTCGGAAATTGTGAATTTAAGTCTTTTCAAATGCTGTTACCTGCCAGTGCCGTGTCTGCAGCCTGCTCTGCCGTGAGTGACAGTGGCGCGCAGTGGGCATTGGTGAGTGTGGCGACTGTCACGGTGTCCTCATCTCGTTCTCTAAGGACGAGGGAGAGTCCCTATTTTTGTTTGTTTTGACATTTTATTGATGATATCCAGTGGACCCCCTGTGTTCTGGGGGTATTTTTTAACAAATGTTTAACTATAGTATCTGACTTTCATGTGATAGTTTAGTAAAGATCCTGCATAAGGAAGAGTGGTTTCCTCTCATACAGAATGAGCACAGCTAGGTGGTGCACAAACACCTGTGTTAAATTTCTGATCAAGGAAACTGTAAGCCCCTCCCTCCTCCCTCCTCCCTCCCTCCCTTCCCTCCTTCCCTCTCCCAGAGGGAGCTAATATAGACTTATCTGAATTGCAAACAGTTTCATTTTATGTGTGGATTGTTCTATTATGCATCCCAATGTGAGTTGTTTTGTATGCAGAATTTAACACTCTTGTATGTATATTTTAAAATTCTAGTCATTTGTTAAATATCAAGTCAAAGCATCCTGTTTAACGAAGGCAAACCCCCACTAAAGCTTTAATCGGTTACCTTCCGAGCTTGTATTCATTGTATTCATAAGACGGTAAGAAAACTTACATCAACATTTTGCTCTGACAGTAATTGTGAGAACAAGTCAAGCAAGATTGGAGTAAGCCGCTCTGGCCTGGTGGCTTAGTTGGTTGGAGTGTCTTCCTGTATATCAAAGGGCTGTGGGTTCAATTCCCAGTCAGGACAAATACCTGAGTTGAGGGTTCAAAACCCATGGGGGTATGTACAGGAGGCAGCCGATCGATGTTTCTCTCTCTCTCTCTCTCTCTCTCTCAAATCAATAAACATATCCCCAGGTAAGGATTAAAAAAAAATCTGTATAAGCCAAAATCTACATAAATTACAAACTACTGTGTGTCCCCTTAATTCTCCCCAAAACTGTAGGTTTTAGTCACTTGTTTGTCAGGGATAAGTGGATAGACTGGCGATCTCATATGGGAGACCTTTCCGTCTTACGTACACTTGGGTGGGAAGCTGGGCCGTGGCATTTAAAGGGCTTTGTCTGCCGATTGCTAATGCTGTGTGTGTGGTCCTGGTGGGTGGCGTCCCTGGCAGTCCTCGCGCTCTAGGCCCTTCACCCCGCTCTTCACAGGTGCTGCAGTTAACATTCTGGAAAGCACTTTCTCTGGAAGCCATTCACTCCTGCCTGGGGACGGCTCACCTGGGCATGGACCACCCATGCTGGGGGTTGAGCCAGGAGAGGTCTCATGACTTGCCCAAGGTCATGCGGTACTTGCCCAAGGTCACGCAGTACACCAGGAGCCTGAGTTAGCTTTCCATCCTCTGCTTCCGCAGATTGAAATCCTGATGTACAAAGAGTCTCATTTCACATACGACGTCTGCGGCTCTCGGTCCTAATTACAGAGTGTCCAGGACGAGGTGGCTGTGCTGATGAGCCTAGTTTGTGCAGCCTAATTGCGTGTGTTAGCGCATCATTAAGTGGAAGCCGTCTCCTGGGATTTCTCCCTAGGCCGTGCGCTTGCCTGCTGCTTGCTTGCTGACACCACAGCCTTTTGTCTGTGCTGGTCGGGGGTCTGTGGGTCGCCCCGTCCATTCTCTCCTGGGTCCGGCTTCATTTTAAGTGTGTGTGTGGGGGGGCCTGTTTCTTTATTTGCTTTTGTTGCTCTTGTGTTGTTGTTATTCTCTTCATTGTGTTAGAGATTAGATTGGAGCAAATTTGTTTTTATATTTACATGTTTATTTTTTCCCAGAGGAGTGCTTCCAAAAATCAGATTTTTCATGTTTAAAAGTGTGTACATTGGGCATTTAATACATGTTGAAAAGTGAGCCAATGAGCCCAGTGTCTGTTACACATTTTTATTTTATTTTATTTTATTTTTGCTGCAAAAGCTTTATTGTTTCATTTGGTCCAATGCATGGGAGAGGGCTTCAGGGTGGTTAAAAGAATGGCTAGTAGTTTTGGGGAGAGGCTCAGGCAAAAGCCAGACTCAGGGGTGCATAGGGGCCCCTTAAAGGCCTCTGGGCTCCAAAGGCTCCTGGTCCTGCTTGAGGGTGAGCCTTTTGAAGAGATACTCACCCAGCCCAGCCTGGGGCCGCAGCCTGCGGAGGTGAGTCAGGTGTGGCCCATCATCTTGTTGAGTTTCACCTCCTCACCCAGGAAGTCAGAGAGGAGGGTCTCCGTGGGTAGGAACCAGGGCAGGCAACTCCAGAGGGCCTGGTTCAGGTTCCTCTCCAAGGCCAGGGCGGCCTCCATGGGTTCTGAGTTTTGCCCACTCACCTTGGGAGGCTCCAGCACATTCTGGAAGAGAATGGGGCCACTGCACTGGTTGTACAACTTTAAGAGATGCTCAGCGCCCTTGCACTTCTCCAGCTCCCGGCCGAAGGGGTCCACGCCCTCCAGAGCCCCATCCTCACGGGTTGAAACAGAAGCCCGGAGAGCGGTAGGTGTGGGAGGCCTGCAGATTCAGGTTGGCCAGGCAGGTGAACGCAGCCTCCACCTGGGTGGAATAATTCTGACGAATTTGGGAGCTCATGGTTGTTGGGCAATAAGGAGTTAAGGTAGGAAAACACCCTGTGTGTGTTCTGCAGATGGTGACTGGGTGAGACGCAGGAGAGTGGCGGAGGCTGGAAGAACGGGCGTCCCTGGGTCTGTTCCGTCCAAACACTGTTGAAGCAAGAGACACATCCGGGACCGCCCAGCGCACTGCCTTACATATTGTTTTTATCATTTGTCATTATGACTAGTGTTTACATCGCCATTTAAGGGCTTATGATGGAAGCGAGTGCGTCCTCACGAGGCCCGATGTACAGCTGGGAGACATGTTCTCCCAGACGCTTGCTTCCTGACGTCACATCACACCGCTGGTGCCAGGCCAGCGTGTCCTTTTCCTACCACTGTCCGTCCGTCTGTGCCCTCATGTCACCCTGTCCACCAGCTTCACCATCTTGTGTTGAAAAGTCACGCATGCGGGACCTCACGGACAGACAGGCAGTTGGAATGACGGTAACAGGTTCAGCTGCTGAAATCACACTTCATTGAGGGGGTTAATGTGTCAGCGCTTTCTAAGAACGGTACTGACCCAAGGCTCGGGTAGCGCCTCGGGGGAGCGGCTAGTGGTGGTGGTGAAAGGAGACTCTCTCCTGTTCCTGAAGTTCACTGGCTGAGTCCCTGAGGCGGCCGTGACCCTGGCTAGGAGGCGGCCCTGCTGTCGTCAGTAACCTCAGTGTCACTGGCCATCGTCGCCTGGTGGCTTCTGACAAGGTCGAATCCCATGAAATTAGATCTGCAGGCTGCCGCCAGGAGCCCCTCTGGCCCGCGGCTCAGCCTCCCTCAGGTGGACCGCTGCCCGTCAGGTGTCCACAGGGGGAGACTCCCGCGAGCGGAGCGTGTGCTTCCTGAGGAAGGATGCGTGGGCTCGGGTGGGTCTTTCTGTCTGTGCTGGAGCCCTGGGTTATGTCTGGGTGGGAGAGTGCATGACTGGTTGATAGTGATTACTTTTATAAAACAGGATGTCCGTGCCCCTGTTACTATGCATTCGCAAATTCGCTTTATTTCTTACCCTGAGAAGCTTTACCTGTAATGGGGTTAAATCACAAATTAAAATAATGACTTAATACCCGAACTAAAATACAAACTTTTGGTGTAGTAAGCCATATATACAGGGTTTAAAAAGAAAGGGGGAGGGAGGGCCGGGGACAAAAACTATTGAGTTAATTTTTTTGTTTAATTAGTTTGAGTTTACCATCCGGGAGCTGCAAACACACGTGTACGGTGCTGAGCACGTGGCACATTCACCTGCGCCCGGACTTTTCAGACACGCAGCACGTTGGGAACGGGAATGGGAACGGGGCTACCACAGCGGCGTTTCTGGACTGATTTTGGAATTGGTTTGTGGTAGGGATCCTGGTGGTTTCAATGTCATTGATTTGTCACAAGTAAGAAACCAGCCTGTTTATTCGTCAGAGGTCTTTGTCCGGAAGTTGCCCCTTTAAGACTTTATTTCTTTTCCTTTGAACTTAGCAGTGGAAGTGGATCATCCCTCACTAGTGGATGATCCTGTGGAAGGAACCATTGCAAGGGAAGGCCTTTTGATTCTTTCAGAATTAACATAGGAAGAAGTCTTCTCACATCTAGATAAAGATTGATGCCATTACAGACGAGACAAGCAGTAGTTGCTTATTTCATAATGCGGAGGACGAGGGTGTTAATAGCAGCTTGGATGCTTTCTGGCATTTCTTACCCGAGTCGGGGTTTTTCATGCTGTGCTGCTCTTATGGGAAACGGCCCCGGATGCTCCTATTTGGGCTCAGAGGGTCTGAGTTAACTCTCACACTGCCGACGCCAGGTCATCAGGCACACTGTTAGTAAGTGCCCTCGGTTTCGATTTGCATGTTGACTCCTATCTTTGGCTGAGAATTAATTTTATTGATGACATAGAAAATGGTTATTTTAGCACTTTCCTGCACGGCGGCCTCCTCGCCGCGTTTGGCCCCAGGACTCCTCCTAACGACGTTAGCCAGCTTGAATTAGCTCCACGTGTCATTAATGCATACAAATGGCTTTTATTTTTGTTCATAATCTGCTCATAATGCCACGGCATTGTGCTCTCACTAATGTTTTTAAAATGATGAAACGGCTGTGTACGCGCTGACCTGTTTAACCCTTCACAGAGTTTCCGACCAAAAGAATATATGAAAATGTGACTTAACTAGGATAGAAGTTGTTCCCCTCTCTTGCTGTCAGTTTCAAAGTCTTCTCTTTATTTTATGACTTTTCCCCCTTATAGAATGTGGACATAGCCAGGCTGTGATCTGCACTCGCTGAGGAAGTTCCCCTACCTCCTGGGCCAGCACCAGGAGCTCAGTCCGTGGGAGGGCAGGACAGGAACCCTCCAGGAGGCTGGCTTTTTAGTTGTGAGACGCTTTGGTTCGAGGAAGGAGCCTTACCTCAGGGACTCTGGTATATATATATATATATATGACACTAGCAATCTTATCAGCCCTGAATTAGGGAAAAGTAAACTGTGAAGAGTATATTGCAAACTTGTTTGTCTAAAAGAAAAATAGACTGTGAAAACTTTGATGAGTAAGTTGGATTTTGTGAGATTTGCCAAAGAAAAGAGTTAAAGGATATGAAATGTGGAAATAAAAACCGCCCAGCGGCTGTTACTGTTAAGGCCCAGCGTGTGTGCCCGGCCATGTGCGGGCACCCATGTGTTTTAAGAAATGGATTGCTGGGCACTGGAATGTTTTACATCCTGCTTTTCCAGATAGTGTTTCTACAATACAATAGCTTATCTTTGCATTGCATTCTGTTGAGTGGATATAACAATTTTTGGCCCAGTCTTCTACTAGAGAGTGAATGTTTTCCCCTATTTATTTATTTGTTTTGGGAAGAGTGCTTTAGTGGATGGCTCTTTACCTAAAGCTGGTCTTCAGGGTACACCTCTGGGGGCGGGGGGGACCGCTGGCTGGTGAGGGACACAGCCTCGCAGCATTCGTCTTTGCCCAGTGCCTTCCAGGGGGCCTGGTTGCCTTCTATGCTCTGGCCAACCTTGATGTTTTCACTTTGTATATTTAGGTGCTCCTGTATTGGGTGCATATATGTTTACCAGGGTTATATCCTCTTGTTGGATCAATCCCTTTAGTATTATGTAGTGACCTTTGTTGTCTCCTGTGCTGGCCTTCATTTTAAAGTCTATTTTGTCGGATGTGAGTATTGCTACTCCAGTTTTTTTTTCTTTTCCATTTGCATGGAAAAAGTGTTTTCCATCCCTTCACTCTATTCCTGTGTGTGTCTTTTGTTCTGAGGTGGGTCTCTTATAGACAGCATATAGTTGGGTCATGTTTTTGTATCCATTCAGCTACCCTATGCCTTTTGATTGGAGCATCTAATCCATTTACATTTAGGGTTATTATTGATAGGTACTTATTTATTGCCATTTTAATTCTGTATGCCTAGGTTTTTCTCTCTGTTTCTCATTACAGCAGTCCCTTTAGCATTTCTTGTAATGCTGGCTTGATATCTTCATATTAAAAACTTTTCACTTGCACAGCCAGCATGGCTCAATGGTTGAGCATTGACTTATGAACCAGGAGGTCATGGTTTAATTCCCGGTCAGGGCACATGCCCGGGTTCGATCCCCAGTGTGGGGCGTGCAGGAGGCAGCCAGTCAATGATTCTCTCTCATCATTGATGTTTTTCTCTCCCTCTCTGAAATCAATAAAAATATATTTAAAAAAATAAAACCCGATAGTGAACGAAAGTGCTCCTTTAAGTCACAATTATTTTTAATAAAATATAAGGCACCTTAATACTTAGCGTTTGGGGGTGAAATGCAATCCTGTAATCAATGTAAAATTATTTCCAAAGGCGGTTTTGATAAAAATGCATCTCCCAGACTGTTCTCTTCATGTAACAGCCTGTGTGGAAAATAGATCTGAGATTCAGTTTGCTTTCAGGTACCCGAGTTTGTAAGTTAGTGAACTGCCACTAGGGGGCACTGAAAGCGCGCATAAGGATGATTCTCACTGGCATATTTTTCCTTTTGCTGTCACTATGGGGAATGCAGACATAATAAAACTCACTGGTTTAGGAGATCATTTAGACCTGTAATAAGATGTGGCCCACAAAGCGTGTGAAGTTCCTGGATCAGCAGAACATGAATGCAGAGGTGAAGAAGTTTCTTTTTTAAAAAAAAAATATTTTATTGATTTTTTACAGAGAGGAAGGGAGAGGGATAGAGAGTTAGAAACATCGATGAGAGAGAAACATTGATCAGCTGCCTCCTGCACACCCCCTACTGGGGATGTACCCACAACCAAGGTACATGCCCTTGACCGGAATCGAACCTGGGACTCTTCAGTCCGCAGGCCAGCGCTCTATCCACTGAGCCAAACCGGTTAGGACAAAGATTCATTGGAATGGGGAGAACACAATAAAAAGAGATGAAATGATATATTCTGTTTAACTACCAGTCCCTTCCTCCCGTTTGCTTTGCATGTAACATTACAGAAGAATCACAGGAAATTGGCAAAAGATACGCCTTTTGAAAATGGAACATAATAACCAGGTTCCTTATGTAGCCTGTCCTCTTTTAAATGAACCCACCGAGAGTCCTGTCGGCCTGAGCAGCAGCCCAGGCCCCTCCCTTCAGGGCCTGCATCTTTGCTCCGAAGGCAGGCGGGCGCAGGCCTCCTGCCGACACCTGGGCTGCGTGGGGTGGCTGTGTGGGTCTGGGTGGAGGCATTGCCACAGCCTCTCTGCCCAGCTGTACCCCTTCCTGTGTGGGGGCCCAGGTGCCTTCTGGTAGTTTAGAGACCAGGAGATGAATGCCGAATCGCACTGTCCCAGGCAGAGGGAAGGGAGCTGATCAGGTTTACAATGGCCGGGAGGTGCCCAGGCCCTCCGGACAGTTAGCAGCTGCCCCTCCGTGAGCTCGGGACGGGTGGGGGCCTGGCGCATAGAGGAGCCTCTGATACACGTATATACATTAGCCGGGTCTAGTCTCCTAGCTTCCCGAGGGGTTTTTCCTTCTGTTCCTTTTACCCCTAAGGTGGAGGGCTTCTCCCTGCTGCTGTTCATTGCTTTCTTCCTTTTACCTTGAATTTTCTCCTACCAGCTAGTTTCCCTTAGAAATTGTAGCATCTCAGGCCAGAAAACCTTCTATTTCTCTTTTTGGAAAAGGGGACTAATTGCATGTTTGTACCTCAAAGGAGAAACATGAAATCACAGGCCATTCTATACAGATTGCTTCTTTTATCAGAGTCTGCAAATACAATTTGGGGAGTTCTCCTGTTTCCAGTCCTCAGAATAACAGAAAGGCGGCAGAGTATTGCCAGCACGAAGGGGAGTTAGGTGCAAGTGGGACAATTTCATCAGAAGGGAGGTCCGTCCGCCTGGAGGGCAGCTTCCTCAGGCTGGTCTTTGAGTGCCAACCAGGTTCCCCAGCCCTGAGAACGAGAACTTGGAGAGAGCCTGTGTGGGTAGAGCAGTGGCCCAAGTTCCAGATGTTTCTCTTGGATTCAGTAAACTTCACTGAGTTAAGCCACCTGCAGGTGGGTCCGCAGCCCCTGCAGAGGGCAGGCGCGGGTCTGCGTGAGGTTGGGGACAGTGACTACAGCTGGATCTGTATTCATCGGAGTTTCACGATGAGTTTTTATGGAAGAAGAAAAGCCTGCTGCTGAAACACATGAGGCTAATTTTCACAGTGAGTGAAAATTTCTACAAAATCAGATTAGAAGCCTTAACATTGGACCTGTAATTTCTGGGTATTTCACTCCTCTGGGCTCTTTGCACACGTCTTCCGTGGTTCCTGCCGGAGCAGTAGGTCGGTAGGTCGTGTGAGGGTGACTGTGGGGAAGCCACCTCACCTTCCTCTCCTGCCCTTTCTCCTTGGCAGGCTCTTCCCCAAGTGGTTGTTAAAGAAATGCCAACAGTTAGCTGTCCCAGTTCACACTGCTGTGTAATAGAACAATTAGGAAGCCCTTGAAGAAATGTTTTACAAAGGAGATCTTTCGACATCCTATATAATAAAAGCCTAATATGCAAATTGTCCCCTCTACCGGGAGTTCGGCCAGGGGGCGGGGCTGGCTGTCCAACTGCCTGCAGCCCCTCCCCCTGGCCAGCCCTGCCCCGGCCAGCTGGGGGGGGGGGGGCCCCCACCAACAGCTGGCAGCGCTAGGGACTCTCCCCATGTACAAATTTCATGCACTGGGCCTCTACTAATATATAATTAACTTAATTGCTATAAATTTATGGCAAAAATAAGGGGAAAGAGTTGAACAAAACCAGTGCAATGGCTAAAGGACAGCTCCATGTGCCAGCGCTCACCTGGTCCGGCGGAGGATGGGGGTGTGAGCTGAGGTTCAGTGCCAGCGCTTTTTGTTCTGTGGCGTTGACATTGGACCAGGGTGGACAAAGTGTCCACAAACTTGCACCTGAGTGAGTCCTGCCCTGGGAGGCGGAGGCCGTGCCCTCGCTGCCCAGGTACTCCCACATTCTTTCCCTGGAGTTCTGCTCGTCACAGTTGCAGCTAACAGCCACTTCTGTTAAAATATGCATTCATGTATATTGTATTATCTGTTTATGCATATAAACAAACATTTTTCCTAGTTAAAATAACACCTGTTTGTAAAAATACAAAAAATGAGAAAGAAGCCAATTAAAATCAACAGTTCTTCCACCTTCTAGTGGTAAACACTTTACTGTATGCCCATCTTGTCAATTTCAGTGCTTTTCAAGCAAAACTGGGGCTCTATTCCAGTGGTTGCCAACCTCACCAGTGACCTTGTCTAAATCCAGTGGCCATATTTAGTCCTCGTCTTGCCCTCACCTTTCGACCTTGACACAGGCTCTTTCCTCCACTTGTCCTCCCTCGGCAGGCTTCTCAAACAGGACCCAGAGCCCTGTCATTGGCCCGACACATGCTTTATGCTCAGCAGTAGGTGCTTCGCTGTGCAGCGGAGAGAATCAGGTGGTCAGACCGGCGTTGGCCGTGTTGCCCTCAGCCAGTATTTATTGAGTGCCGTGTGTGTACAGCCTGCTTGCTCTGGGCTGGGTTCCTGTCTACAGCCCAGGAGTGCCCTTCGAGGTATTTACCCTCAGGGCCACGTGGCCTGACCAGCTGCAATGGAAACTGGCCTTCATCCACCATCAACCTCACAGCTGGGTGTCTGCCCCAACTAGCCTCAGGACAGGAAAAAAAACATGGTTAAATCAGCGCAGCTGGTACGGGAAAGTTTGCAGCCATTAGAAAAATATTTGCATGCCACTGGGGTCAGAACACTTTCTCACTTTAGCTCCCTTGTATTTTGGATTTTATTGTTCAGCCTTTCTACCTGTTTAAAAACAAGTACAATGGAAGTAAAGCAGAATCATCCAAGGTTTCCAAAACAAACCACAGAGCTCAGGTGGAATTATTTAATGGTTCTATGCAGAAGGTGGCTGAAGGAAACGAACCCCCAAGGCCCAGGTGTTTCTTGGGAGCTTGCTAATGACCAGACACGCCGAGCCCCTGCCGTTTCTCCCGGCGCACTTGCTGTTTGATTCCGACAAGGCAGCTGTTACTGGGCAGCTACTCGCCTGTGGGCTCCTGAACCCAGTAGATCCCGAATCATCACCTCGGATGTTGCCAAGTTAATTACCAGGACACCATGGCTCCTGGGTGGCCCGTGGGTAACTCCGGGTCCGTGTCAGCTTCTTATCACATATGACTCAGCATCGCACTTCCTCGGTTTGACCGGCTGTGGAATGGGGCACCTTCCCATCCCCTCCTTCTAGGGCTGCTAGTAACGATGTATTTGTAGCTTGGAGGGTTTTAGAGTAAACAACCACCTGTTATAAAGGTTATGGAAAGCCTCGGAGGTGGTGCTACCCACATAGGGCACAGCTGGAGACAGCTCTGAGCGGGCAGGCAGGGGCCACCCTCAGGCCGCTGGCCTCCCAGGGCTGTGAGCTGGTCAGACTCTGCCCATAGGAAGGCCACACTGCCCTCCTGGCCCTCTAGCTCCTCACCTGTGCAGTAAAGGTGCTGAAATGGCTCTGTCCTGTCTGCTTTTATCTGATGTAGGAGAAATAGCACTAAGTCTGTTTTTTTCATCCTCACCCAAGGATATGTTTGATTTTAGAGTGAAGAAGGGAGAGAGAGAAATATCAATGTGAGAAAGAAACACCGATCCACTGCCTCCCACCGTGACCAGGGATCAAACCCACAACCTTTTGGTGCCCGGGACGACACTCCAACCAACCGAGCCACCTGCCAGGGCAGCACAGTCTTTTGTAGCCCCCTTTCCCTCTGTGTTCTGGAAGCACATAGACTCACGTCAGTTCTAACGCTTTTAAATAATAACACCGACTCGTTAGACATGGCTCTCAGGCCAGGAAGTCAAGTGCACGGCTCCTCACCAGGCCCAGTTAGAATCCCCGAGGTGAGTGGTGGGTCTCTGGGTAGTTCCTTTACTAGTTAACTGAGCGCCCCTCTGTCCTCACACCTACATACTAAATCCCTCTTTAAACAGAGCCGCAGTTCACTGAAGCGGGTTTGTTTTGTCTTGTTCTTCCTGTGTGAAGATGAGTATCTCTCCCCACCTGGACAGTTCAGTCCATCTTTTTCCCCAGGCTCCGCGGCAGAAACAGGCAGTGGTTCCTAGGTGCTCCTGATGCCTCCGTCTTGTCACGCCGACTCGCCGTCCTGCAGTGAAACAGCCGACTCAGGACCTGCTGTGGATTGTCTTAAAAAGAAACTTTAAATGATGGGCACCTTTTCTCTAGATAGTGCTTTTCCCCTCACTATATGGGGCAAGTCGAATTAAGAACGCACGTCCAGAAAATCGTAGAGCAGAAGCAGCAGCTGCCCCGGCGCCCACCACCGTGCCCAAAGCCTGGGCTGCTCTCGGTCTGCAGATGAGAGCGTGTCCACCCAGGACAGCAAGGCCTGTCACACTGGGAAGCCCGCCCAGACCTGAAGGCACTTCCTTCCCGTTTCTAGAAAGGACGGCGTCCGCAGGACCCAGTGCTTCCTCCCATCCCTTCGGTCGTTCTCCCCGAATTAGCATGGATTTTTGGCACAAGCAGGCTAATGGGAACTTAGGACTCCAAAATCAAAACCTTCAAGAGTACAGCTTAAATGTTGTTGCTAGTAAAGCGATTGAGGTTTAAGGTGTAACATTTAAATGGAAATAACACAGATTTGATTCCCAGTCAAGGGCACATACCTGGGTTGCAGGTTCGATTCCCGGTCACAGCCCAGGTGCATGCGCAAGGCAACCAACTGGTGTGTCTATTTCCCATGGATGTTTTTCTTTCCCCTTCCCTCCCTCTCTTCCACTCTCTCTAGAAAATCAATGGAAAAAAATATGGTTGGGTGAGGATTAACCAGAAAAGAGTGGTGGGTGGGTTACAATTCCCCACTGTTACACTTCACCGCCTTTGGCCTTGTCCCAGAACCCACCATTGGCCACGAAGGTCTCTCACGTGTCTCTGAGCATGCGCAAGCCTCTCCTGCATCCGGGCGTGAACACACAGGCCCTGAGTCTCGCCTGGGGCATAGTGACCCCGTGGCACGATGACATAGTTAGGGCTGAAGTGAATGATGCCTGTGACTTGGCTCAGTTACCAACTACAGTGGGGCCTTGACTTACGAGTGTCCCGACTAACGAGTTTTTCGAGATACGAGCCGTCTCTCGGCCGATTTTTTGCTTTGAGTTGCGAGCTAAAATTCAGGTTACGAGCCAGCTTCAGATACCCCACCGCTAGTTGGTGCAGCGAACATCACAGTGAACGCCACAACATCAGCCCAGCATCACGTGTCTCACTCGTTCACTTTTTGATTTGACATACGAGTAATTTGAGTTACGAGCTCCGTCACGGAACGAATTAAACTCGTAAGTCAAGGCCCCACTGTACAGAAATAAAACAAGTCTGGCAAAGTGTTTGCACTTGTTGGACGTAGGTGGTGCAGTTTCAGGTGCTCGTTGATTTGTTACGTTTCTCTGTATGCTTGACAATTCATGATGAAGTGGTTGCGGGGGGCGGGGGGGTTTCCTTTCCTGGCTCTGCCCGGCTGCTTTCCTCCCGACCTGACCCCTCTGACCTGGACAGTGTCACCGCAGGCTTCACTGGGGCTTCGGACGGCTGCCTGAGGGGAGCTCTTCTCTGAGCCCCAGACGATCCATCGGCCATCTACTTGCTGTCTCCTCTCGGGCGTCCCAGGGAATCTATCTGTTACTCGGGTCAGACAGCTGGGGCACATGCTGACCTCACGCCTCCCGCCCGAGTCCCCTGTCACCAGGTTCTGTTGGTTCAATTACACGTCTCTGGTCACATGACCACCACCAGGGCTGTGGCCCGAACCCCTCCCCCTCCCCCCAGGGCTCCCTTCTGCAGCTTCTCCTTCATAGGTGCCCCATCTCCTCCAGTCCTTCCCCCATTGCAGCCAGATTCACGTCTGCACCTCCTGCTCTGAGGCTGTGTCCAGGCTGCTGTGTGCCTGTCCCTGTCCCCGCCCAGCCCCCCTCAGTTCTCAGCTGTCCTCCTGCCCCCTCTGTCCCCGACTCCTTACTCCCTTTTTAATCTCAAGGCCCGCTCCAGTGGCACTTTCTCAGGAAATAGTTCTTCCCTCCTCTCCTCTCAAGTTCAGTTCTTAGATTGGGACCCTTCCGTCTGCAGCCGTGGTGCCTGGTCAGCTGCCCGCCAACCACTGTGCTGCCTCACAACCTGGGGGAGGTGCCAGCCTCAACTGGGAAGCCGGTGACAGTAGAGCAGCCGCAGTGACAAAAAGTGGGGTTCAGCAGCTTAGCGAGGATGACCTGTCTAATGTCCTGCCTCCTGCCTAGACTAGACCCTAGACCCCCCGAGATCAGGGACCACGTCTAGATTCAGATCAGTGTCCCGGCATCATGGGCTCCTCCCAGTCAGTGTCCCGGCATCGTCATCTTCATCGTCACCGGCACTATGGGCTCCTCCAGGTGCTTCATGTCAACCAAATGACGGACAGGCAGACCTCACTTTATTGCACTTCACAGATTTTTTGTATTTGATTTTTTTTACAAATTGAAGGCAAAACCCTCCACCAGCAAAAGGGTGACTCGCTTTATTGTGGTGTCCTGGAACCAAGCCTGCAGTATCTCCGAGATATGCCTGCATTCCTCACACCCCGCTGCGCCTCCCCCCCCCACCTCCATGAGTCACATGCAGATAAGGAAACTGAGGCACAGAACAGCCAGGCCACTTGCCAACAATCTCACAGGCCATAAATCGCAGAGCTGAGACGGGAACCCCTGTTGTAGAGACCGCTTTTGTGGTGTGGCCAGTAATGAATGTGTTCCAGAAGTCTGCATGGTGCCAGCAGCAAAAGGCCGCAGGAACGTGAGGTGTTAGCGCTGGAGGACGTGAAATCCTTACAGGAACACTGATGAGTCGAGTTGCTTGTTTTTAAATAAAAGCCGTCCTGGGATACAATTCACATACCATCAGAATTGCCTATTTTTGATTTCGAGGCTTGTTTTTGGCTTGGCTGTTTGCCTCACCTCTTGGGGGGGTTTGTAATCTGAAAACAGTTTGTGATTAATATTGTCTGTTTTAAGTAAACAGTTCTCCCCATGGCATATTCCCCTGAAACTCCTTACATAGCGCATCTGGCTGCCCTTAGAATGTGTCAAATCCAGGCAGGCAGTTCTCAGAAACGTCAGGCAAGTCACAGTAGGGCCACTAGGTGGCAGTGTGGTCGCGGCTGGAGACACCCTGCCCTGGCTTCCTTTGCAGACTGCAAGTGTATGTTAATGTGCTACATCCATTTTCATTTGAAAGATACAATTAATTAAATTAGGCATGCAGTGGATGTGGTGGGAAACGGGACGCTCATGGCGGAAGCACGGTCAGCTGTCGAAACAGCGCAGCCCAAGTGTCTGACCCCTTGAGCTGCTTTGTAAATTGGTACCTTATAGAAAACTACTCTATAGCGGTGTTTCCTTAAAAGCTTGGACGGCACCCTGTCATCAGAGAAAACACGGTAAAGCTGTTCACGTGAGGCTCAGAAAATTGTTGTCATCACGTTAGCCTGACGAGGTTTCTGAGAAAGCAGCCAGCCGCCCCTGCCCACCCCCAGGTCTGCATGCAGTCGCTTGTACCTGATTTTATTTCAAGATGATAGTTTTGTGGAGCTTTATTTTTTACAGCTTTAAAAAATAAGTTGAGAAATTTAGGTTTTCTAAAAAAAATGAATAGCTAAAGGTAACCGCAAAAGATATTATTGGCAGATGCAGCAAAAAATATATTTCCACAGAAAATTGGATTTTGCACATAAAACTTAGTAATACTAATAAAGATGCGTCATTACGGGTTTTAAGCCAAATAAGCAAACTCAAGGAGCTGTGCTGTCAGGGTGACTGGCGGTGGTGTTTATTTTTTTGAGACGTGTAAATCAGCTTTAGTTGGGCCATCGCAACTCGGATTTGCTCAAATTATTCTTGTGCCTCCTGATGGTGGGTAGAGCACTCGTGCCGCATAATTTACAGTCCTGTGCAAGGTGTGTTTATATTTAAGCTGTGCAGCGGTGTAGCTAATGAGAAAGATAAGAAATTTATAGTCCTCGGTGATTGATAGGATTACTGCCTCGGCATTAATTGAAATCCAGGGGATCACAGCTGTGTGGGTTTAAGTTGGGGGAAAATTACTTCAAGTGCCCGGAAAACTTTCAGATTCACTTCCGAGCATCTGAAAGATCATTTTCCTGCTGTCAGTCTGGCTGGTGGTAGAAACAGTTGCTGCTTGCCAGGGCGTAGGTAATTACACGGAGATAATTATGGCATTTGCTCTGTAACCTCCCTATGGTAGGTAGCTGTAAGTGTGGGGGGGAAATTAAATACTGTGGCGTTTTTTAAATGGCTTTAAAATTTTACATGTATAATAATAAAATTCTCCATGGCTACTCTGTTAAATATTCTCTGGACTATTTAAGACATTAGGGGGAAAATAATAATGGCCAAGGCAAGCCTGTGATATTTGTCATGTCTCACGATTTGCACTGGTTGTATTTAATCTGGGTGCCTCTAAAGTAATCTCGGAGACCTTTCCCTACCTGTCATTTTTTAATGTACCATTCTTGTTGAAGCTCAGTCTTGTGAAAACGTCTAAATTTCCCCATTAAGTGCTTAAAAAGTAATAAAACTAAAGTCATTAGACTTCACTCATCAGAACCGTATCAGGAGAAAAATTCTTAGGCGCCATAAATCTGACCAAGGGTGCGACATTCATATCCCCGGATTCATTCCCTGGAAATGGACATTTGAAGGTAAATTGCTTAAGTAGGACCGTTTAAATTTTTAATACAATCTTATTGTAACTGTTGGCAAATGATTAAAGTGCAAAGGGGCCTCACGTGTTTTGTGAGATTTATAATAAATGCCCTGTGATGCCTTCCCTGCGTTGAATTACAGGTAAATGCTTCCAGAGGCCGGAGAGGCACCGACGGAGAGTTGAGTCTTCCATGGAGACTCAGTCATGCCTCCTGGACGCAGGCGTCTTTCCAGTGGACGCTGGTCATTCCTGCACTCAGTCTCTCAGCACCTGGGAGCTTCGGTGGCAGGGGGTGTCCAGCGCTCCCCTGAGCCACCACGTAGCCAACTGAAGCTGTTTTGAAAGCTACACAAATAGAGTTGACTGTTTCTGTCACCAGTTTGCTTTTGGGGGACGCATATCTTCTCACAGCTCTCTTTTTCCCCTGCTGGAGTGCCTCTGGCAGCCAGTGGCACAGTGTGGGCCCCTGGACCGCTGGTAGGCTGCTGTTGACTGTGGATTGTTGTTCAGGCCTGTGATTGGACAGCGCGACCAGCTCTTTGAGGAGCACAGGTGGAGTTGGCGGGCGTCCTCGGGGCAGGGGCTGCAGCTGAAGGTGCAGACCATGGACAGCGTCATCTTCCGCCGCCTCTGCACTGACTCAGCGTCCCTGTTGGGTGGAGTTCAGCACATTTGAGGGATGGCTGTGGCTACTGTCCTGGCAGACGCCCGTCTCATTGCGCTTAGATTGCTTGCGCTTCACAGGTGTGTTTTATTACAAATTGAGGATAAGACACCCGCCACCAACAACATGTTATGACTCGCTTATTCTGATACTCGCTTTGTTGTGTGGGCTGGACCCCCAGCCCGCAGTGGCCCCTTGGCCTGCCTGCAGGCTGTCCTCCCTCGCTCTGCGTGTTCTGACCATCAGGAGCCTGTTATGAAGACAAAGGCAATACCTTTACCATCTTTTCTCATTTATATTATCATTATTATTATTTTTTTTTTTTTTGAGGAAGGAAACAAATACCCAGATTTTCTAAGCTGTCTTAGTGTATTAAATTTCCTGGGCTGTAACTTGCCTTTTACTGAAGTGTCGCACCCACAGACATACTTTGAGGTTCTGCAGTGAAGAAAGAGGGTTCCTTTAAAATGCTTCCTCTGATTCTTGAGATAGATGCTAAGGATTTGGATTATTAGCTAGCACAAACTGGAGTTCTTTCATCTCTCCATGTTGGGGTTTTTCCCTCAAACTGAATTTCCAAAGCTTGACTAAGAGAGTTTATATGTGGAAAGATAATGCCATTAGTGCCTAAAGCACAATGGTGGCAGTGTCAGTGGGAGAATTACAGACACTCCCCAAGACATCTGCCTTGTTTGGGTAACTTAACGGAACTCACAGTCGGGTCCTTCTTTCTCTTTAAATATCACCCTTGAGCGGCGTTGAAGTACAGTGTGTTGCGTGATTAATTGTCACAGTTTCGACACAGGTAAACCTGGTCAGGTGTTGGGGTGAGGTGCCTTTTGCTCATATGCGTGGGGAGCTGTGCACCTGCAGGGATGGGACTGGCCTCCAGGGCGGTGCTGTCTGCTGCTGCGAAGTCCAATAAAGTGTGTGCGGTGTGGGAACCTTTTAAACGGTTGGGACACACATAACTTTTGTGACCTGCTGGTGTGTATGTAGGTTGAGGTGTGAGAATCATCTCTGCTATTCTGTGACTTGTTTGTAAAATGTCCATCAGGGTTGTTGTTTTTTAATGCCATTTAAAAATATATATGTTTTTATTGATTTTAGAGAGAGAAGAACAGAGAGAGAGAGAGAGAGAGAGAGAGAGAAACATCAATGTGAGAGAGAAACATCAATCAGCTGCCTCCTGTCAGGTCCCCTACCAGGGATCGAGCCTGCAACCGGGATATGCCCTGACTGGGCATCCCGCTGGCGACCTCTTGATGTATGGAACGATGCTCAACCACTGCACAGGCCAGGGCTTAATGCTTTTTTTTTTTTTCTGGTGAGTTTGAGCCATGATGTCACCAAGGACAACATTCCTCGGTGTTTTGTTCATGAAGGACATTGTCTTAGGGTGGATTAAAGTGAGACTTCTGGGTAAAGAGGAAAGGGTTTTGAACTTGTGGTCTAAAGAATCATTATAATCTTTCACCTACAGCTAACACATATGCTCCCAGTCAGATGCATTCAAAAATAGGCTTAATGTTCTACAACTCTGGGCCCTTTCTCACCCTTAGTGGGACCAGAGACGTTAGTGGTAATTAGGAAGGAGAGCACGTCTTCCCCAGGGATCGGCGGGCAAGGCCGTGAAGGCCTGTTGTCTCCCTGGGAGGAGAAGGGTGCTGACTGTCCCTCTCGCCTGTGACTCTCCACCTCACCGCAGTGGTGGAGGGCGTGTGAGAACGCCTTACTCTGGGTGCACCTACAAAACATGACCTGAGCCCGGCCAGAGGGGCTCAGGGGTGGAGCGTCGACCTATGAACCGGGAGGTCATGTTCGATCCCCAGTGTGGGGTGTGCAGGAGGCAGCCGATCAATGATTCTCTCTAGTCATTGATGTTTCTCTCTCTCTCCCTCCCCCTTCCTCTCTGAAATCAATAAGAATATATTTTAAAAAACAACAACATGGTGCTGAGGGAAAAGAGGCACACGTGTAAGAGTACAGAATGAACGCCTCCGTCTGCCTGAAGTTCCACAACAGGCGAAGCTAATCTGTGGCTTTTTAAAAAAACCTGTGGCTGTGAGGAAATGAGGGGGAATGTCGGGGGAGGGGCAAGAGGGACTCCCTGAGCGGGTGGACATATCCTGAATCTTCATGGGGACGGGAGTTAGGTGTCATTTGTCGAAACTCATGGAAGGTTACAACTCAGATTTTTACATTTCATGATCTGGACATTTATTCTCAAAAAAGGAACCTTGAACAATTAATGAATGAGAGTTACTTATGCCCAGGCTGAACTGCGTAGGGGGAAAGTGAACTGATGTCTGCAACATTTAAAATGCAACAGAAAATAAGATGATGGGCAGATGGTTGTATATCTCTCACAGCAAGTTTAGCAACATGTTACAGTGATAAAGTCCAGGTGGTATGGAAATGGGCGTTCACTCAGATCCTCTCAACTTTTGTGCATGTTTAAAATTTACATGTTGCCCAAGCTGGATAGAGCGTCGACTTGCAGACCAAAGGGTCCAGGGTTCGATTCCAGTCAAGGGCAAGTACCTTGGTTGCAGGCTCCTCCCCGACCCGGGTCCTGGTCAGGCTCATGCAGGAGGCAACCAATCGATGTGTTTCTCTCACATCGGTGTTTCTCTCTGTCTTTCCCTCTCCCACTCTTCCTAAAAATCAATGGAAAAATATCCTCAGGTAATATAACAACAAAATAAATAAAATTTTGCGTGTTAATAATTTAGGGGAAATCAAAACAGTTGTTAATCCATTTAAAGTATTACTGTAGGTATTTTACATTAAGATGGGCTCATATAGCCCTGCTGGTTTGCTCAGTGGTTAGAGTGTCAGCCCACACACTGAAGGGTCACAGGTTTGATCCCCAACCCCAGGACACATGTAGGGGGCAACCAATTGATGTGTCTCTATCACATCAATGTATCTCCCCCCCAACACACACACACACACACTCTCTCTAAGAAATCGGTGGAAAAAATATCCTAGGGTGGGTATTATTAAAAAAAAAAAAAAAAAAGATTGGCTCATATAAACTGACTTCAATGTGAAGAACTTTCTCACTCACTGGAGAGATGTGCGGTATCATTATGAGGTCTAAGTTTTTTTAATGAGGCTTTCCAAAATTGAAATGCATCCTTGATTCTTTTAAGAATTTCAATAATTCATAGAAATTGGAGGTAACCGATAGGGTTAGTATGACTTCGTCACTGTTACTAAATCACAGCAGATTACAAATTCAAAAATCAATCAGTATTCTCTGCTGAAGTCTAATTAACACTTAAACATTATTAGTCACAAATGTGAAATCTTGATCGGCAATGACCTCGGGTATTCTAAATGTAAATAAAGTTAGATTTAGATCCCTTTTAATTACCTGAGGTACTGTGAGTAATTACCGTGGCAATTGATAAACTTAATTTCTTTTTAAAGGAAAAAAAAAACTTACTGAAAGTTTCTCTGCACTATATACTTAACTCTTCTGTAACCGTGATCCATGGGGGAAGAATTGTCTCAAGCCCTCTATTAATTCTATAGAATGTGTGTCATTTCTTTATTTGGGCTCTCAAATTCACGTGACATAAATGCCTGCTGTCGCTATAATATCACAAAAGGCGAAACTCACCCAAAGGAGTGTTATGTTTGGAAGGGTGGGTTTCCGGGGATGGTGCCGCTTAGATAGTAATTGAGGGTGTGGGGAGCGTGTTCCTGCGACTCTGTGCACAAAGGCCGTGAAGAGCGGGTGGAAATCTGTTCTGTCATCTCATCCTTCTTCCTAATTGCATCACAATACATGGCCTAATCCAGCCTGTGTGTCACTGTCACCTCTCCGAGGCCTCCGTGCGGGGCCACCTGCGGGCTCGTCGCTCGTGAGCTGGGAGGAGAGGGGTCGTTTTCTCAGGCTCCAACCAAGACGTCGTCTCCCCCACTTTAGGGAGAAAATGTCTTTCTTGTGGAGATTGTAGTAAGGATAGCTATTTTTGGAAATAGGAAAACATCTTCAGTGGGAATGGGTATGTCCATTCTTCTTGCCAAGTACAAGGTATCTGAAGGAGACGTTCCTGTGACAAGTGGCGGGGGGCGGGGGGGGCGGGATATTCACACCATGTCTGAACGCCCTTCTCTGGGGAGCAGGTGTATCTTAAAACAGGAAGGAAATTAGACTGATAGATTTGGTTAAACGGGTATTAATCAAACTATATCAATTTTTTAAAAAAGAAAACCAGTGATTATACTTGACTGTATTTGTCTCAAGGTTCCTGCTTTCAACATCCTTTTACAGCCTTATGTCTGATGCAGTCTCTTATTTTGGACCCTTTCAGTCTCCTACCTATTCTTGTCAGCATCTCCTCATCTTTCTTTACATCCGCATGCCATTTCTTTCGCTTGGATAATTTCACACCATCAGTTTTGTGCGCTCCTCACTTTTTGTGGCATCTCTTCTTTTTTCACGATTTAAATCCCTTTCTGCAGCCCCTTCTCCTCCGTCAGCCCCGCCTGCGGCATCACAGGCATCTCTCCGTGGTCTCTCCTTCGTGTCACTCACAAGCCCTGTGAGCATATTTTGTGACCCATCTTTGGCCCTTTCAAGACATCGTGGGTCTGAAAGGGGAGACCTGAGCCTCCCTGGTGCCGAAAGTCCAGGGGGCCCCGTGTGGCTTAAAGTGCTCCAGGGTGAGCCTTCGCCTTCGGGGTGTCAGGAACCCCCGCTCGGCAGCCATCAGCCCGCTCTGCGAGACAGCTTGATGAGTCGAGGAGAAGTGACAGGTTCATTTTTCCCCTCTGTGTTTCAGCCATTTATCTTTCAGGTCCTCGCCTGCCATCTAATTGTATTGCCAATTTATTGGGGGCCGCACCGCCTCGTCTGGAAAGTGCTGATTTGCATCCGACGTGAGAACGAGTGAGAGAGGAAGTTAATCCCCTCCGGGCCTGGGGGACAGGTCTGCGCTGGGCCCTGTCTCGGCCCGACAGACGCTTTCTGATCGGTGTCTGTGTCTCCGTGCTGACCTGCGCCTTGGTGAGAACCTCATCTCACCCTCGTCCAGAAAACTCCGTTTTATGAAATATATTTTTATTTCAGAGAGAGGAAGGGAGAAGGAGAGAGAGATAGAAACATTGATAAGAGAGAAACGTTGATCTGCTGCCTCCTGCCCTCCCCCTATTGGGGATTAAGCCCTCAACCCAGGCATGTGCCCTGAGGGGAATTGAACTGGTGACCTCCTGGTGCATGGGGGGCCATGCTCAACCACTGAGCCACACCGGCCGGCTGCTCTGCTCTTTGAAAGGTCTGTACTGTGTGCTTTTTGCACATCTTTCTACATTTCAGATCACCCTGAGCTGTGTTAGCTGCTTTCATCTCTGCTCACTGTGTTCAGGATCACTTATAACAATGCTAAGGGGAGGTGGGCTGGATGGGGTGGGGCTCAGCCCTGTGTCTCACCGCAGTGTGAAGAGAAGAGAAAAGCTGTCCTACCCTGAGCTGGTGGGGTCCTGAAGGAGAAGCCCTTGGTCCATGAGGTCCAGGGAACCAACTGGCAGAGCTGGGTGCCTCCTGAGGGGCACTGCTCAGGCGCCAAGCAGCACGAACTGGCACAAGGGTACCCGGGCCAGGACTCGTCAGGAGCGCATACCCATCCCAGTGTGGCGCCCTGCTTCTCTGGGCAATCGCCACACATTGCTTTTATGCACAATCCAGGCACAGTTGTATTCTTTCTAAACCTCTGGTCCAGGGTCCTGGACAAGGAGCCAGAGACACAGAACATGTCCCTCAGGCTGGGCTGGACCTGGGTGAAGAACCCCCGATCCCTGAGCATAGTGAGGGCCTGGGGGAGTGAAAGATGTTAAGTTTGGGCGGCAGGCAGAGAGGGAAACCCGCCAGGGCCCCCACAGGGAAGGAGGGCTGGTGTGGCAAGGTCTCGGATGAGGGTGCTGGACTCAGGCAGTGAGTGTGGTGCTGAGGAAGGCCAGACAGCATGTGTGAGCGGAGGGTCAGGCTTGGAGGGTCCCTGGAATGTCCGGGGCTGACCGTGCGCTGGGCGTGCTGTTGACGGGAGCTGTGGTGGAGTCCTGGGACCTCCGGGCTGTGCCCTGCGCAGCACCTCCCTTTTCTCTGAGGGGAGAAATGCTGATTGAGGGTGGGGCCCAGCAGCCCGTGTCCAGACTGACTGAAGGGCGTTTGACAACATGGTCTTGGGATGAACTGAAACTTCATTTTCAGAGGAGTGGATGTTTGCAGTCCTGTGGGTCTGGACAGGGTTCCTGTGCCCTTCAGAGGCCTGAGACCCCAGCAGGGTCAGCGTCTTGGTTCCCACTGCCCGTCAGCCCAGTGTGTGGCACTCGGACACCCCAGGGCAGTTGCACTTTGGGACTCAATTTTAAAGGACAGTTGTGCCGTGAAGAAGGGGACGTGCATCTCCTGGGAGATAATTTGATGTCCTTGTTGCCACAAATAATAACTTGTGGCAACAAGTTATGATCAGAATAATCATCCTTGAGTCCACATATAAATAAACATCAGATTGCCCGGCAGGCGTGGCCCAGTGGTTCAGCATCGTCCCATGCACCAGGAGGTCACGGTTCAGTCCCGGGTCAGGGCACATGCCCCGGTTCCAAGCTCGATCCCCAGTGGGGGCATGCAGGAGGCAGCTGATCTATGCTTCTCTCTCATTATTGATGTTTCTATCTCTCCCTTCCTCTCTCTCTATAAAAAAATCAATAAAAACATATTAAAAAAAAAAGACATCAGAAAGACCAGCTTTTTTTTTCCTTAGTTTTATGTTCTCTCACTTTCTCTGAAAGGAAGCGGGAACTGCAGCTGCCTGGAATGGTAGACGTTTCCCCTCTTTTCAAATTCTGAAATTCCTGTCGGCAGCCGTGACTTTGCCCGTCCTGAAGGTAACTGTTTATTACAGCCGGCGTTTCAGTCCCGGTTAATAGGAGCAATTAAACAATAGCTTCATTTCCAGCAAATTAACAACCGTAATAGGTAATTGTGACATAAATGAAGATAAATTTGTTTTAATACAAGAGATAAAAAGAATACAGACAAGAACTGAATCTCAGATTAAGAATTCAGACTTCATTGCTTTGTGGAAGTTGAACGCTTCGCTGGAAGAAATTAAAGGGAGCCTGGGTTTTTTGCCATGTCCCGTCTTGGGTCACAGGGCTTTTTCTTTTTAATACCATAGCAATGTTGTCAGAGTGTGTGTGCAGGTGCATAGAAGGTGAGTCCTCCAGGATTTCCCCACCAAACCCTTTCTCCCAAAGACTTGCTGGGGCCTGGGGGCCCAGAGATGCACAGAAGAGCGTTTCCAATGAACTTCGTGACCTGTTCAAGGTGTAGGACACCTGTCCATCCTGGTTGGTAGCAGCTGTAATTAGGAACTGTTCTGGTGGCTGATGGTTTGTTTTGTGGAAACATGCACATGCTCAGGTCAGACCCGTTTGAGGACTGTAGACGTGGTGTCTGTGGGAAGCGGGGCTTTCGATGGGGCAAGTAGGCCGCGGGAGGGCGGCTGGGGATTTTGGAGGGAGTGGCAGGAATGCTGGCCGCCTTGCTGGACGAGGGTCTGAGTTTCTCCTGCCGAAGTGAAGGTCCAACTTTTGTTGAGGGACAGGGTCCGGGCACTTTTCTCAATACGGTGAGTGTCCTCGGGTTTCAGGAACTGTAACTCCGTGTAGGTTACATGTCCAAATCGGCTTTGACGGGTTGTAAACTGGGGTTCAGCCAAAACGACATCACTGAGTTTCTGTCACCTTAGAACTTCTTTTAGTTGCTTTGCATCATCGATAAAACAGGTGTAAGGGTAAAGTCAGAGCAGTTTCAGGTATGAGAGTCTCAAAACAAAATATCACTGTGCCTCTGAGCCCGGGGAGCCAGACTCCTGAGTCCAGACCCTGGGACCTCTGTCACAGAGCACCCCCCCACACACACACTCCTTTCTCCAGTGTCCGGATAGGGATGGCCTGCATCTTCCAAACCAGCCACGTGTCCTCCCAAAGCATCTTGTCACTTGTCCTGGAAGAGTTTTGATGGCCTCCTGGTGCCTTAAGGATTGAGTGCACACTTGTCACTTTTCTTTGCATATGAGATTCTTAAAATGTATTCCCAGTTCCCCTGTGAATCTTCTCCCTCACCTTCTCATACGTTCTCGCCCAGCCCCACTGGGGAGTCTGCGTTCCTTCCTTTATCCAGGTGGCCAGGGCTTGATGAGGGCCAGGTGCACGTTGGCCCTGGGAGTGCAGGGAAAGCATGGTGCCTGGCGTTGGCAGAAGAGTCGGCGGCCGGTCACATTGGCCCATTGCCTCGGCACGTGAACTGACTATTCTCTGATGGGCAGCACCGTCTGGCAGGATATACAGGTGTGTCGGTGCCAGGGTCCCCGAGTATGGGTCCCCATGGTTCACTAATTGTCATAAGGCATCAAACAACCCAAGAGACCTTCAAGCACACACCCCCCCCCCCCACCCCGTTTTCATTTTGTTAGTGTTTGGGCACAGCCTCTATACTTGAAACAGACAATATGGAAATAAACCTAGGAGATGGGCACAGGGTTACCACCATACAGAATACACCCTTTATTTTAACATTCATTAACTTTGAGAAAAAATCCACTTCACATTTCTTTTCACTCCTAAGTCACAAAGTCAGAACTCATAGATAATTTGGTAACTAATTTCTTCTTAATTAATAAGATAGTTTAATGATCACTCAACTGTAATTTAAAACTGAGTTGAGACGTTAGGGGATCTTTTATTTGTTGCTGGAAGATTTACAGTCCCTGGCGGTTTCATTATTTATGGTGTTCGCCTCTCAGCCCTGCCCCCGCCCTGGCTCTGAGGGAGGAGCTTGGTGGATGGTACAGGACACGCTGCCTTTGGGTGCTGGCACCAGCGGAGGTGGACCGGTGCACCTAGTGTCCTAAAATGGAGTAAAGTTTCTGTGGAGTAAAGTTGGAGTCTCAAGCCAGTTGATTTTCACAAGTGTGTCTATTATGAAGATGAAAAATATTTTTATTAGATTTATCACTCATACTTAAGTTCCTGTCTAACATTGCTTACTCAAAACTATGGGTCTCCCACCCCCACCCAGACTGGCCTCCGGGGCTGCCTACAGCTGTTCTCAGTAGCTGAAGAATCGTCCTCTCCCTCACATTTGGCTTCATTTACACCGTGTCCACTTGGCATCTAATTGTGGCTCTTCAAGTCTGCATGCTTCTCCCCAGGGCCACCCTCAGCTAGCACCCCCCCCCCCCAACTTGGCATCTGCCTCCAGCACAGCCCGAGGCGTCCTTGGGACTCGCGGAGAGCCCTGTGTGGAGAGCCCTGCAGAGTCCCGAAGACGCTGCGAAGCTCATGGAGCAGAAGTTGATGTTGGAAAGGACAGAATTGTGCAGAACGTTTAGAAGCAGATTATCACCAACCTACTGATCACTTAAATCTCCAGGCTCCAGTGGACTGGGGCGGGGGAGGGGGGGGCGCGAAGTGGGGAGGACCGGCCAGTTTGGGGCCCTGGGGACCTGCACAGGGAGAAGGTTGGGTGGTGGAGCTGAGTAAATGATGAGTGAAGAAAGGGGATGTGGGACAAGGGACCCCGCCTCGGCCCATCTCTGGTGAAGGGGAGCTCCTTGGATGGAGGGTGAGGATTTTGCTCCTGGAGTGGAAGCTGCTGAAATTAGAGACCAGGTGGTGCCCCTCTTTTTCTGCCCCTCCCCCCACCGCAC
>NW_005363609.1:638254-663410 GCF_000412655.1 Myotis brandtii | reverse complement strand
CACACCCCTCTCCCGGCTCACAGGTGTCCCTGCGGAATTCCTTATGAATTGATGAATTCGAGTCAATCATTTAATCCACAGAGGATGTTTTGCTGATTAAATTCACTAACATTTATTGGACTATGCCAAAAATGTCATAATCATTAATGAAGTTAAAAAGCTTGATTTGTGCTTAATTTTGGATAGTGTGGGTGCCAGCTGGTGCCATGCAAAAGGAGTCTCAGAGGTGACCCTGCCCTGGTCCAGAGCAGGAGGCAGAACCTCATGTGAGTGGGGATGGGCGAGTCGTTTACTGAGCAGTTTCTATACACCAGGCTCTAAGGATTCAGGGCGAAGACTAGAGCTGCATCCCTTCATCCACATACCCCTCTCTGTGTGTGTGACGTGTGTGCACACATATGTATACACAGTATGCATGTGTGTACATGTGTGTGTGCCTGTATACATGTCCATGCACACACAGCTGTGCCTAGTCCAGGTACGGGTGAGATGCGGAGCTGGCCACATTTGCACCTGTGTGTGTTTGGGGTTTGGGGCTCCACGGAGCAGTCTGGATGGGTAGGACAGGAAGGCTCCCAGGGCAGTGGTGCTGAGGTGGGGGCTCTTCGAGGACTTGGCCATGGGGAGATGGAAGGCGTGTTCTGGGCGGGGGTGGGGGGGCAGCTGGAGTTACAGGCTGTAGAGGGCCAGTGGCTGAGGCAGCTGTGGGACTTCTGTCTGGTCTCTCGGCTAGCATGGGGCTGGGAATGTGGGGCTGGGAATGTGGGGCGTGGGGTTTCAAAGGCTTCCTTGGCCACCGTGGGGTTCTGAGCCAGTTGAGAAATGAGACCAGAGACTTGGGCCCCAGGACAATCCCATCATTACTAATGGATTGGTAAACGGCCCTGGAAGATGAAGCGTGCCTGGGCTTCCTGTGGTGCAGTGGTTCCCAACCGTCTGGCCCTTTAAATACAGTTCCTCATGTTGTGACCCAACCATAAAATTATTTTCGTTGCTACTTCATAACTGTAATGTTGCTACTGTTATGAATCGTAATGTAAATATCTGATATGCAGGATGGTCATAGGCAACCCCTGTGAAAGGGTTGTTCGACCGCCAAAGGGGTCGCGACCCACAGGTTGAGAACCTCTGCTGTAGTGGAAACCAGGGTCCCCAGACGGTCGCGGGCCTCGAGGAGCCCACACTGTCCCCTGAGCTGCGGGCACTGGGAAGGGGTAGGCCGCTCCTCCCACGCCCGCTGGGCGTGTCACCCCTCCCGTGTGCCGGAGGACCTGTGATGGGCAGGAGTGTCAGGGTCGTGGGCATCCCACTACGTGGAAGGCAGAGCACTCACCTCGCAATCATGGGCGCCCCTTGTGCGAGGAGGTTCAGGGCGTCTGCAGGATGGGGGGCTGTTAGACTGTAAGCGGACGATTGGCCGTATAAAAGGCCACCTGCAGCACGTTCCTCTGGGCGGCCGTGGAGGGGACTGCTTTTGGTAACCAGCATGGAAAGATGAGGTCTTGGGTGGAGGCAGTGGCCGTGACGATGAATTGAGAGAATCTGGTGGTAGAATCTACCATCCGTCATGTCTCCTACTGAGTGTGTGAGGGGGGAGGCTAGTCAGTGGAGGGGGAATCTGGAGAAGCAGGTCTGGTGGCCAAGGGGAGGCTCGGGCTGGGCCCTGTGGACGTTGAGAATTGTCTCCCTCCCTTCTGCCCGGGAGCTGCGAGTGGTGCTCGGAGACGCGGTTCTAGAATGCAGGAAGCCCAGGTTGTGATGTGGACGTGCAGCCGTGGGCATCGAGGTGGAGAGGCTGCAGGGGAGGGCATGGAGACCGAACAGGGTGAGAGAGGGAAGCCCAGAGTCCCCCACGGGGGAGGAGGAGGAGCTGCAGGCGGGGGAGGAAACAGGAATGTGGGGGCCACGGAAGGAGGGAGGGAGGCAGGACAGCAGTGCACCCGCAGCGACGCCCACTGCTGCCCAGCGGTCAGGTAAGATGCCCCCTCCCAGCCATCACCAGTGACCTTGGTGATGCGGGCTGTGTCCAGGCTGAGGAGGTCAGGAGGGAGGGAGGGACATCAAGGACAGTCCAGCTGCTTCCGTGAAGGCAGATGGTGAAAATGGAGTTTAGCCGGCATTGGCTGAGCCCCTCCTGGGCCTCTTTTATCTGTTCCCCAAATAAACTTGAAGGATCATGGAGAGAGTGAGAGGTCAGAGAAAGGGACACATGGTCCCTGTCCTGGATGTGCTAGGATCTTGTGGGGATGCTGGCCGGGAGATAGGGTGTCTCCTGGTCCCTCAGTGGGGGTGGGGGGTGGGGGATACAGGCCGCCTGACGGAGCCCCTGCCCTGCTGTGGTCTCCTCTGCCTTGTTGTTTGCATCTGTGGACTGGCTCAGCGTCCGATGTAAAGGAGGGAAGAGGCCAGGGCACCGTGTGCGGCGGGCCTGCTTCCTGGTGTAGCCGGGCCTGTTCTTTCCCTCTTAGTGGGAGTGATGGGAAAAGCAAAGCAGGTGTGGGCACCACGCCAGGGTTTAATGAGGTCTGATTTGGGAGCTGAGTCTCAGATTTACCACTAATTAAAGGGTGCCATTTGTCATCTATCCAATGGAAAATTTAAAATTTGTGGAGATAGTAAATGTCTAACTCACTTTGCTTGTTGCTTACATTTAAATTGAAGGATGGAAATACATACATGAAAGTGTACTTAAGGGATTGGCTTTAAAAATGGTCTCAAATTCATGACCCAGGTCAAGCAGGGGCCCTTGCCAGCCCCCAGCAACCCCTGCACTCTCCCCCCTGGGCACTGGCGATCTCCGTGCTTGGTTTTGAAGCTTATACAGTGTATATAGATACAATTGAAGGGGTTAACTAAGGATCTCTGTTATGGATTACCTAAATCAAATTCAAAATGGTGGGAGGAAGTGACCTGAAACAGCAGTGAGCACTAGTGTGGAAATGCCAGGGGGTCCGTGAAGTTGGCTGGCGTCAGCAAAACAGAGAACATTTGCAGTGGATGCTGCTGACCTTGTGGCCACTTGGCTCCCCTGGCGACTGTGTAGGGATGTGGGTCACCAGAATCAAGGAAACATCACTTCTCAGTGGTAAGGGTTTCCTCTTCTAAGTAACCTCAGTGCTTGTGTTCTGTTTGAATCATTCTCACATGTTTCTATAAAATATGTAACATCCTCATTTGTTGAATGATCCAATGTAGACAAAACTCAGAGGCTATAAAAATGGCCCAGTCAGCATAATCTGGGGTAATATTATGTTTTAAGTCTATTAACGTTTAAATGTTCTGAATGTGAGTAGTTAATGATTCCAGTTACAATGGAACAATGCCCCCACCCCACCCGCCACCCCAGGCGACAGGAGTTCCCTCTCCTTGGCTTCTGTTTTGGGGGAGGGGCTCACCGACTCACACAGACCATCTCATCTCTCATGTCTTGTGATTCACCCCGACTTTTGCAAGATCATTTGAGGGATGGGCCGGGGCACTGTCTTAGACGGCCGTGGTCTCTTCAGGTTGTAGAGCCGGCAGGCAGCTCGTGGGGATCCCAGAGATTTTCGTCCTCGCTGTGGAGAGGGTGCCAAACCTTACACAACAGTTGCTTCATCCTCTCTTTTTCCTCTTACTAGTCCTCTTCTTTTCTTTTCTTTTCTTTTTTAAAGTATTTTTTTATTGATTTTTAGAGGAAGGGAGAGGGAGAGAAACATTGACATGTGAGAGACACATTTATTTGCTGCCTCCTGCATGGCCCCTACTGGTGCCCACAGCCCAGCCCACGCACATGCCCTGACAGGGAATTGAACTGGCCACCTTCTGGTGCACGGGACGATGCCCACCAACCACCAACCGAGCCACATTGGCCAGGGCCTTTTACTCGTCTTCTTCCTTCTGAAGTCAGATACTCGCATTGCCCTCTGTTGAGTTTTCCCTACTTTTGTGGGTTATCCTGTAGTTTTGAAAGAGTCTATTTCAGAACAACATACTTGTAAATAATTTCATTTCTTCCATTGGGGTATGGACATAACAATATGGGAAAATAGAACAAATGTGAGTAAAGTTAAAAAATGCCACAAGTTATGAGCGTGAATTTACCAAAAGTATTACCAAAAATGCTACCAGTGTTTTGTAATAAATGTGGTAGAACAATAATTAAATGAACAGGATTTTAACCCTTACGCTCCGGCTCATGCTCTGTACCACCCTGTCCCTGTTTGATTGGGTGGGAGGGGGACTCGCAGGTAAAAACGTTCTCGTGGCTGGTGAACTTGCTCTTGCGGGCCTCCACGGAGGAAGGATGGGACATTCATTTGACTTATCTTAGAAAGCTCCTCAGATCTCCCTGCGAAGAAAACATTTACAGGAAATGTCTGCAGAGATCTCCGGATGCCCAGCCCTGTTAATTCTGACCTGTGTGCTTTTTAATGAGCTTTCAGATCAAAGTCACTCTGGCCTTCCAACTGCAGAGTGACTCTGAGGCTGCAGTAAAATAACATGCATTCGAGTTGATAATCAGAAACCCCCTTTTGCTCTCCTCCCTCCTCCAAAAAGAAGTAAATGGGCAATCCCCCAAACAGTCATGATTTTAACTTAATTTACTCCTGGTCTCTGGGATTTCAGCTCACTGGCACGACACATGTGTTGCAGCTGTTGGAATCTGATCTTAAATTTTATTTTTGAGTTCACATAATGATTTATAAAATCCTCTAATATACGTCTTCAAAGACCCCAGATCAATACGCCGATGGTTTTGAAATGACAGAGTGCCCCACTGTTCCTCTGTAATTTAAACATGATTAGCTGATGAAGGTTATGATCAATACACTACGGGAAGATAAATTAATTGATATCATCCTTTCAGGATGATAAGAGGCCTATTGGAGGTGGGCTGTACCTAATGAGGCTGGCTCTCATCTCTGGGAGCCATTTTTTACATATTGCGTTTTCACTTAATCATATTTATACTATCATTCATTTACATGGAGGCCATAAGCTCCGGACAAACTGGTTCCTTATTACAATTGTGTTCATTTGGAGGAGAAATGGCCTGCGGATGCCATGCGCTCCCTTCTGTGTTGTAACCTTTTGCTGGGGGCAGTGATGCGCTCCTGTGCATGGGTGTCCGCAAAAAAGAGCAACTCTCTGGGCAAACACAAGGATTGAATATCAGTGAACTTAATTACAGCTCGTCCCCAAAGACACACATCTATTCAAATAAAAGCTGCAGTTACTCTCCTGCAGTGACACCTATGGGTGTAGGAAGAGCTTTCTAATCGTTGACTTCCTTTCCAATTAAATCCAATATGCTTTATCAGCGAGCCTATTTGCCGGGACAAGTTATGGCTGGTTGAATTTAGATTTGTATTGATTAAGATAAACTTCCGATGTGTGTAGCAATATATTTAAATAAAAAAAGTCTTTGATATCATTACATGTCCTTGAATAGAATTCTGTGAGGCAGCTTGCAAAGTTGAGTGATTCTTTGGGCTATGCAAAAAAACAAACAGATTTTTTATTTTTCAATATTTGGTTACATTAACCTGTCTTACTTAGGATTATTTTTGCCACAAGTAACTAAGGGTGGGGCGGAATCTAATTATCAGAATAACTTAAACAAGATAGGAGTGTGTTTTTCTGTTTTACACTCAAGGTTTCTGAGGTGGTCTGTGAGGGCTCCTCCTGTCTCACACGCCACAGGTGTGGCTTTTGTTCCCAAGGGGCCCCCCGGGACCACAGCCAACATGTGCTTTTTAAGCAGCAGGAAGGAAAGACACAGGGAAGGCATGGACCAGGGGCAGCTCTCCCAAGAAAGATTCCTGGGCACGGCCGCATGCCCCTTCTGTTGTCGGAACTTGTGCGCAGGACCACGTTCAGCTGGGGTGCAGGGGAAGGAGAAGGCTCCGGGAAATGTCGCGTCCATGTCATGCACCAACTAACAATCAGGAATCCCGTTGCTGCAGGGATAGTGGGTTACAGGGACGGGCTCCGGTCCCCGCCACATTCTCTGCCTTTGGAAACCAGCCTCACGTGGACTTCTCTCGTCTCCCTGCCCACTAGTTGCCCAGAAGATTGTCGCCACGAGGAAGAAGCAGCAGCTGTCCATAGGGCCCTGCAAGTCGCTCCCCAACTCCCCGAGCCACTCCTCCGTCTGCTCCGCGCAGGTGTCTGCCGTGCACATCAGCCAGGTACGTGGGGCGCACCAGAGGTTGGGCCCAAAGGCACGCCTGAGCCCAGGAGACCGCGCCTGTCCAGAGGGTCGTCCTCCAGCCGTAGGTGGATTTTCTTTTTCTTTTCAACTTTCTGAATAACAGCAAGTTGGTAATTGGCTTAACATTTCCCTCGGACACTGCTGGGGCCAAGTGGTTTTTATGGGACGTATTCTTGAACATTTCCCGTCACAGCCAGTGTGCTGAGGCGAGCTGGCCCAGAGAGAGAGGGGAGCTGTGCTCACTGTCTTTGCTGTTGATTTAAATTACCCTGTGTTGGCCCTGGTCGGGTAGCTCAGTTGGTTAGAGCATTGCCTCAGTACACCAAGGTTGCAGGTTCAATCCCTGGTCAGGACACATACAAGAATTAACCAATGAATAAATAAGTGGAACAATCTCAATCTCTCTCTCTCTCTCTCTCTCTCTCTCTCTCTCTCTCTTCCCCCCTTCTCTCTCTCAAATCAATCCATTAAAACATTTTCTTAAGGACCCCGTGTTGGCCCTCCTTCCGTCTGCCTGCAGGTGGGACAGTTGTGGACGGATGTCAGCAGTGCATCTCCCTGTGCTCCTAGATTGGGTAGCAGCCCTCGTTACAATTCCCACATCCCTGAGGCCCTGTAGAAACTATCTTTCCATGGCAGCATTTGCTCAATTATTTACTCAGAAGTAAATGAAATAATTGTCACTATGAAGAACCTAACCAAAACCCCTTAAGGAAACCTGGCTTGTTTTTCTTGCACTCGCGGTTTTGATTGACATTTTGTGGACAGGTGTTAGCCACATGGGCACCTGGTAAAAGGATGCAGCGAGAAGGCTTCCAGTTTCGTGGGGAGTCGTCAGTGGTCAGAGATATTCGAAGCCCGTAGAGGTTCTATCGCGAATGTTCACGCCTCCCATAGGCAGTTTTCGTTTTCTATGAATCTTGAAATATCTCCCAAAAGGTGTCACATTTTCCAGATGGCATTTTCAAACTGTGAGTGGTGGGCAAACGGTGCTTCCTGCGTGGAGCCTCGAGCAGTGAAGTAACCACAGGCCCCACGGAGTCCAACCAGCACCTTCCTTTTCAGCGGGAAGAGAAAGTGACTACATTTCACTTTCGAATTTTTAAAACTTAAATGATAGAGGCTTGTTTTTCTTAAGTCACTTCTTGAAGGACTCCGTGAAAGGCGGGTGTGTTCCGGAAGGAAACCGCCTGTGCCTGATGCCGACACCGGCTGCACAGCGAGGAGCTCCCAGCCTGGCGAGGGCGTCTCTCCGGGGTGACTCGCTGACTTGTTCGTTATGACCCCGCACAGGAGGTGGCATTCGGTTCCTGGAGTGTGTCCTTAACCAAACCTTGGTTTTGAATCATTGCAGACAAGTAACGGAGGCGGGAGTTTGAGCGACTATTCCTCCTCCGTCCCATCGACCCCCAGCACCAGCCAGAAGGAGCTGCGGATCGACGTACCTCCCACTGCCAACACCCCGACGCCCGTCCGGAAGCAGTCCAAGCGCCGGTCCAACCTTTTCACCGTGAGTGTGATTTCAGAGATTTCCCACTAGTAGTCATCTGCCCACCAGATGGTTCAGTGAAATTTGTGGAACCCAAACTAAAGTAATGAGACTAACATTGATTTCCATGGAAGTCTGAGAAAATTATGGGATGCAAAGATTTAGATAGTGAGCAAAATGGGAATTTCTTGGTGTGCAGGTAGTTCTGATCCATGTGTCAAAAATGAAGGGTGAGGACCCTGGCTCGTGTGGCTCGTTGGTTGGAGCATCGTCTCAGACACGGTTACAGGTTCAATCCCCAGTCAGGGCGTGAGGTCTGCCTCTCTCTCTCTCTCTCTCTCTTTCGTTCTCTTTCTCTTTCTCTTATCTTTTCTCTCCCTCTTTCCCATCCTTCCTCTCTCTCCTCCCTTTCCGTCTCTCTAAAATCGATAAGAATATTTAAAAAAAGAGTGAGGGGTTTGTACAAAGATTATCTATGATCCTGTGACTCTCTTGGTCTCTAGCTAGAGACTGGTCACATTGGGATAAGAGAGATGACAAAACTGCCCAAATCCCCAGACGTGTGTGCCTGGCCTTTCCGGTGAGATAGAAAAGCCACACCAGCCCACCGACCCCTCCTCGGCCTGGGGTGCCCGAGGACTCACCTCTCCCGGGTTGGAGGCTGGTGGCCATGAGGCTGTCCACCTGGGCCTTTCTTCAGGTCCTTGTGGAGCCTTTAAAAACGGTAGCTCAGCTCTGGCGCTGAGGCCTCGGAAGGCGGACTCTGTGCTTGTGTAGCTTTCAGAAGCTCCCAGGTGGTTGGGGCGCAGAGAACCCCTCACTGCAGAAGTGCTGCCTGCCTGTCCCTCCACACGCCCAGCGACGGCACCCATCCATCAGGGCTCCGAGGGACGGTCCCTGGCTGGAGGAGGACCTGTCCCTCCGGGACTGGGTCTGTGCATGCGTTACATGTGCTCACCCACCATGCTTCCCAGCCGGTGGCTTTGCTCCCGGGGACATTTGGAAATTCCTGGGGAAATTTTGAGTTGCCACCACGTAGGGGCTGGGACAGGGTTCCGCGCTGCAGGCAGCTGCTCATGGGCGTGGTGGCAACCAGGATTCGGCGAACGCCCTCCGCCGCGCAGGCCCGCCCACAGCCAAGGGGCCGGCTCTGGTGCCCATGGTGCCCTGTTTAACAGTTGGACCTCCTTTCCTTGGTCACTGGTGATTGGATGCAGAGAAGCTCAATGTGCAGTCTTCCCAGTCTCTAACTCAAGGAGGACTCCGCTGGGGTGGCCGGGGGCCTGTCGTCTGACTGCGGGCCTGTGTGGAGGGGGCATTGGTGTGTGAACCCCCCCCCCCCATGTGGGCAGTGCTTTTCCCACTGGACAGTGGTTACCGCCCAAGTCCGTTGCTGGCAGCTCACGCCTTTTCTTTGCTGTGCCCTGTGCCACGTGAGTTCTGACAGATGCTGCTGCGGGAGGGACAGAGAGGACCCGACAGAGCGGGCTCGGATGCCAGCCTCCACTGCCAGCAGTTGTTTGACGTTGGGCAGGTTACTTAACCTCTCTGAGCTGGAAACAGCAGTAGTTGTGTGTGGTGGGTCTGCTGGGAAGATGCAGTCTTTGGGCATTGCTTTCACTTTTTTCTCACGCCACTGATCATGAAGTGACTTCTGAGAGTGGAAAGCAGAGGTGGTTGTGGGACAGGTGAGGAGAGGGGTGGCTAGGTGACTGACACGTGTCACTGTGAGTGCGTGAGGAAGCTGTTTCACCGTGAACCTCAGACACACCGAGAGTGACGGGCGGCCGGGCTGCCCTCCCGGCTCTGTCCTGCACCCACAGCACTTGTGGACACCGGGTCAGGGACTCGGGGCTGAGAAGGAGCTGCCTTACAGAACAGGCTGTGCCTCGCTCTTGGCTCGGTGGACTTGAGGAACCTCACTTGCTGAAGATGCAGAGAGGGTGGGCTTTGGGCGTGGACCAGAGCGCCTTCTGCACTTCCCCCCTCCTGTGAGGGCGGGGCTGGAGGAGAGACCGTCCTCCCAGCTCAGGAGAGTGTGGCTTTGGTTTCTGTTCTCAAAAAGATGAGGAGCCTGGCAGTATCTTTGAAAACCGGACTGTGTAAGGAGGGCTCCAGCAGCCCCGTCCCCACAGTTAAGGGTGGCCCTGGAATGTGCCCAAACGTAGTATCCCGGACCCTGCCCACAGAGAAGGACAAAAGAGAAAACCTGGAGGCAGGAAGGTAATAGTAACTCAGTGAATGAAAAGTTAATAATAGTACCTCAATAAATGAATGTTTCCTTACCCTGTGCTGTCGGCAGAGCCTGCTGGAGCCTGGGGTCTGCAGAGTCTGCCCACATTCGAGAGAAATGAGAGTCCATGGACACGCTGCACACATGTGGGCCCTGCACACAGGCACCCTGGACGGACCAGGTGCCCCAGGTGCCAGAGCCAATAAAAACTCCTGCTTACCTTGCCTGGAAGTCTCCCTTCATTAGGTCCCAGGGAAAGTCTCATAATGCAAAGGTCTGGCCCTGGAGCTGTGCTTTGTCATCGCTGTTGTCTTCCTCGCTAAATGCTGGAAAGCAGTTTGCTTGTAACCATCAGACACAGAACCCAGCCGCACGGGGTGGTTCGCAGGCACAGGAGCTGAGGGTCAGAAAGGAGCTGCAATGGCTTTGCCTCATGGCATTTAAGGAAACAGCTGGAATCCTGGGTTTGACGTTGGACAGAGCGATGGCGATGATGGTGATGGTGACAGTGATGTGTTCGTATTTTTAAGTTGAAGATCTTAGAAATATTAACTCCACTAGATGTCAGTGTCACCCAAGGAATGAAAAGGAGGCATAATATTTTGAAATTGCAGCAGTGAAGCAACTAAACTCATTGTTACCAGTTTACACCTGTTCATAAACATGTGGAATCTCAGAGACTCTTCTTCCTTGGTAATTGTTGGTAATTATTGGCCTAAATTGCCCCCCCCCCAAAAAAAAAAATGTGTTTATATGACAGTGTGTAGTAGAACAGAGGTGCCATATGCTGAACACTCTTAGCAAAACACCGTGCAGGCTGGGATTGCAGTTCCCAGGCGAAGGGGCACTGTCCACCTTTATTAGAGCGTTGGAAAGAGGCCGAGGGAATGAAGTGTTGCAAACATCATTCCACAGACACCGAGCTTATAAATTTGACAGCGCGGACCTGTAATGCATCACGCTGGGCTAGATGTTTCTGTTTGCATATATGCACAATTTTACACGAAAATAAATCACATGGACTTTTTACAAAATAGCAGAAACTAAACATCTCTGCTGTGGCAGGAGATTATGTGTTTTACTTGTGGTAGGAATTGTACTTTACTAATCAAAAGCTAAATTATATATTATTTTGCTTAACTTTTTAAAAAAATTATTGTTTTGAGAAAAGAACAGTTAAAAGGCTATAGCCATTCAATTCCTGGTTCTGTATTAGGGGTTCTTCATACTTAGGGTAGCTTAGTAGCCCTGATTTGTGTGTGGGTAAGATGCTTTATTTGCAAGTATGTTCAGGCATATAGGAACGGAAAGCACACAGACACACGCACTGTGCTGTGCACTCCTCCAGTGCAAGCTGCTGCTTCGGGAAGTGAACAAGTCTCGGGGGATAGTCACAGTTCCCCCCGACCTCCCACCCCATGTGTCCCCTGCCTCCCTGTCCGGGAAGCAGCCCGCCTGAACTGGGTGTTTACTGTCTGTCTGTGTGCATGCTGTCATCTTACTTTACTGTGTCTGTAATTGTACATGGCATTGCTTTGCCTCTCTTTGGGCTTTGGAAAACGGTGTGACTTACATGGTATTTCTAAAAGCTTCCTGTATCATGCCAACACCATTACACAGAGCCCCGCATGCCCCGTGACCAAAGATTGTGAGTACACGCTGCCCGGCTCATAGAAACTCACCGTAAAAATAAGGCAGCAAAGCTGATCGTGTAAGACGGATGGTGTGGATGGCCACCGCGGAGTCCCAGAGCCTCTGGTTCACTGGTTGGGCTCGAGGAGGAGGAGGTTTCTGTTGGGCATGAGGGCTCTGCCTCGAAGCTCCTGTCCCTGTGGCAGGCGGTTGATGGGGTTTTCGTGTCCTGGCTTCTTCCATCCCACGGGAGAAAGTTGATCATTTCTGTAGAGAGGGAGGTGATAACGAGCTCATCGCTACCTCTCTTCCGCTGTGTTCCTTGTCCGCCAGGCTAAGCAGTCACTCTGGGCGTGTTGCCGGCCTTCCGTGGTGGGTGCGTAAACTCTTGTTAGGTTTCTAGTTGTGCGTGTCAAGCAGACGCACCGCAGTCACTCCCAGCACAGGCGGCGGGGACCAGCGCTGCCGCGTAGCTGACGATTTCACGGAGCCATTTCAGCGGGAGCGCAGCTGTGCTCCTGGGGCTGTCGTCTCCGAGGTGGCGGCAAAGCTGGGGAGCGTCCTGGGGATGTGTGTGTGGCAGTGTTTCTGTCCGGCGGGTCTGTGTTAGTTTAGTGGTCGGACTGTGCTCAGCGTGCTGTAGCAAACGTAATCGTGGGCTGAGATTCAGCAGACCCTCTCCTCTGCCTGACCACTTGCCACCACTCTCTCCTGGAAATGTTAGTTTTAGGGCTCTCACCAAAATGTTAGTTGTTGGGGAATTTAATTTCCGCTTGTATGGGCTGTGCTTCCCTCTCATGCATCCTGGAGAGTGTGAGCAAACACGGACGGAGTTCATCTCCTCAGTCCCGCCTCCCCGGGAACCTGAGCGTCCTGCTCCCAGCGACGGGCAGATGTGCTGCCTCGAGGGAGACGTTCATGTTTTCATGTTTGTTTTGTTAATCATTCTGGTTAATAGTGAGGAATGAAGATGGATTTCCAAATTTATAAACTTCCAAAAGTACCTTCAATGATCTCTGTTGATTTAAATTTTTAAAAAATTAGCCCTGTGAGCATTGAGTCTTATTTTATAACAGGAAACCTCGAGTTCCAGCTTTCCCGTGAATTGAGATTTGGGAAGAAGAGAATTTAGGATTATTGCATAGCTCTTACCACACATTATTAATTAGAGAAAAGTGAGTCCCTAACCCCTAGCTAAAATTCATGGCAAGGAATTGATAAATGGCTCCGTTTCCCTTCTTGCCCACAGGGATAAGCCTTCAGTTTTAGGTTCTCCTGCAACTTTCTATGTGTTGCTTGTTTCATTTCCTCTTCTGTCATTCGGGCTTCGACCGTCCCAGGTAAACCAGTGCGCAGCGCCTGGCACGTAGGTGTTCCCTGAGTGGTCGCCGGGAAGCACGCTTTCTCGTGAGCACCTGTGCCCGTGGGAGCCCCACCTCTGAGCTTACATCAGGGAACCTTCTCCCTACATCCCATGGCGGCGCCCCTAACGCAGAATCAGTGCCCACCCCACACCCTTTGAAAGTGGGTGTCATTCCCTTGCCACGGCAGCACCGGTCACCACCGAGCCTGCTCATTTCATACATCATCTCAGATTTGAAAAGCACACGAAAATGTTTCTCCATTTTCAATATTGCGTGAGTAATGTTCCCATTGAAAAGTAATGGAGTGAAGTTGTCACTTGTCAGCACAGTTATTAAGGAGGACGAGTCTCAGATCTTTCTCTCATAATGAAATAAATCTGTCAGGAAACCATTGCGCTCCGACTTCCCCGTGCGGCTGAGAGCTGGAGACGTAGCTGAGATGGTCCCCAACATCCCCAGGTCCCAGCCACTTCAGGTGTGGCTCCTGGATTGGGCACCGTCACCCTCCCGCTGGTCGCCAGCTCCCGGGCTGTTCACGCAGCGTCAGCAACACGGCGGGGAAGCTGTCCCAGGAGCTCAGCAAACCAAGCTGCTCATTTCCCCCCAAATACTGACGTCTCGTCAGAAAAGATATTTCACCTTTTTCTGAACTTCCCACTTTTGGGGGGGGGGGGGGGGGGGACGGGTAGTATACACGAGTTTGACTTTGAATTTGCTGTTTCCTCAGCATGCCGAGGCAATAAAAGCATTAACAACACCTCGATACGAATCGAGTGTGTACCATCACATTGCACAGCTGAGCCGTTAATAGAATTTTTTTAATGCTTCCGACGTTAATTAAATGTGTGCATTTATGTCGCAGGGTTCCCCAACAAGCAGCCAGGAGCCCTTGTCTCCCCGGCTGGATTAGCGGCAGCTTCGGAATGTGTTTTCCTGTTGGGCGTTACTTTTCTATATGGTCCATTGGTTTCTAGTAATTGAATTTTGAACTCTTTAAAAAAGAATTAAAAGATAATTTTGCAGGGGAAAAGTTTAGAAAATTCTCCGTGAGAGGACGCACCCGTGGAGACGAAAGAATCCACAGCCTGCTTCTGTGGTGCGCGTGCAGATGTCTGTACACATACCCCCTCCCTGGCCTCCAAATACATGTTTGCAGAAAGTGCGCAAACCAGGGCAGACCTGGCGCCATCTGTGAGCCGCAGCTCCGGCCAAATGCTAACTTTATTTTCGTTTTGCAGTCTCGGAAAGGGAGTGACCCGGACAAAGAGAAGAAAGGCCTGGAGAGTCGTGCGGACAGCATCGGGAGCGGCCGAGCCATCCCAATTAAACAGGTACGCCGCTGCCCTCCTTCCTTCCCTGCCGCGGAGACACACCTCCGTCTCTCCTGGCTGTGACGCTGGCGCGCGCGCCTAGGTTTGTTTGATGTGCTCTGTTGATGAATGTGGAAGTCACTCACTTGACATCAATTAGAAGAGGTTCCTGTGTGTATTAAAATGGGATCATTAGAATAAGAAGAGGGAAAATGTGACAACAGACCTAATGAAGTGCGGTCTGCCCGCCTGCATATGGAGCGCGTCCCGGGCTGAGCTGGCTTCAAAGGCCGCCTTTGTAGCTGGGCTTTGATTGGGCCGCTGGCCGCCGGTCGACGGGGGTAAATCAGATCTCCGCACAAGAGCCCCTTGTGAGCCCGGGAATAGCCCGACGTGGCCCTAATTTGCTCTCGCAGACGGACATCTGAACACCGTTTCAGGCTAGTTTGTAACAACGAGGCAATTAGTTGTGATAATCATAGCCGGTGTGTCAGCTGTGCGCTCTTGTTTGTAATTTGCTAATGAAGGAATTGTAACTTTGATTAGGTTCGGTTTCATTTAGACCTTATTATATAAAGGAACATTTACAGCTGTAATGGGGGGCCTTAATTAAACTTCCTCATTACACAGGAGGACTGAATGCGAGCATTTGTTTTGGCCCAGGTTGCTAGCCGGGATAGGTTTTCATTAGCCCAGAAACCAGACACCAAATTGCTTTATGTTGCAAGTACAACGGGCCTTCACATGACATCTTTTGCTGCTATATTTCCAAGGAAAATGAAGAGTTTAACTCAGCACTGCGGCTTCTGGAAATGCCATCTCTTAGTTGGTTAAAGAAGGCCAGTTGGTTTTTAGTGCATTCTGCCTGAACAAGGGAAAACCCGTGGGCAGGATGCCGGCTCTGCCTCTCATGGACTTTGCTGTGACCGCGATGACCCTCTGGGCGGCCGTTCTCCGCCATCCCCTTCTGCCCGCACCTTGGCGGTTCTCCACAGCTATAGGAACCTGTGTTGGCACTGGCCACCCTTAAAGGGCCCGAGCCTTTCAGGAATGTAGCCGTAGCTGCTATGGGCGAGGAGCAGGTTAGATGTGGGAGGACCAGAGCAGGGAGGCTGCAGACACATTCAGAGCCTGGGCGACAACGGTGTGGACTGGCACGGGGCCCCATTGCTGGTGGGTGTGTTCCCTCTCGCGGTTCCCTCCCTGGGGAGGTCCACGCACACTCATTCTTTCTCTGTGTGCTCATTTATAAACCCAGCTCTCTGCATGACGTAATGGTAATGTGTGATTTTATGCTGTTGATACTGTTTTAACGTGAATTATAAAAAGCTTTTGCTCTCTTACTCTCACTTAGTAATTGGTCCTGGGACATTAGAACTTAATACTAGACTGTTCCCTTCATTCACGTCTGTTGCCGACGAGGGCAGCTGCTCAGGCCAGGCAGGTCCTGGGTCCCTGGGTCACTCAGTGGGGACCTGCTCCTCCTCGGAGGCTCGGGGTCCAGTCTGTGTGAGGAAGGACGTCGACCCGCAAGTGTAAACTGAGCCAATCCTTGGAAGCCTTTTAATTGCGAATGTTCAAAACAACCTTGTGGACGTCTAAATCAGGGCTGCATTCCCGGTGAGTCGTGCACAGGGCTCCGTGTTCCTTGCGCACCCCCGCTCCCCGCCCCCCAGTGCTCTGTCCACGGGCAAGCCCGTCCTGGAAACCCACACCTGGTAGGACGTCCAGCCGCAGGGGCCGCATCTGTGACATGGGGCGCTGGGCCAGATCCAAGGCCCTTGAAACACTGGCACGTGGAGATTCCAGAGAGAATGTTTGAATTCCAGCAAGTCTGGATCTTTGCATCCTCATGCTCGACACCAGCCAGCGCCTCTCTGGGGGCCCCCCAGGTGGTGTGGGTGTGTGGATGGTTGTGTAGATTGATCTCACATGCTTGTGTGTCTGTGTTTATAAAGGCGCCGAGATCATTAGCGAAAGTCTGATTTCCTACCTCCCCTCCCCGCCCCTTTCCCCCACCAAGGGATGACGTCAACTAGCAAAAAGGAAGGGAGAGGTGAGAGGGAGGAGCCAGAGGGGCGTTGCCGACACCAGCATGTTCCAGACACCTGACAGACCTGTTTGTTGAATAAAGGACAATTAAATTAGTGTTTATTATTATCCTACTAGAGGCCCAGTGCACAAAATTCACTGGAGGGGGGGGCGTTCCTCAGCCCAGCCTGTGCCCTCTCTCAGTACAGAACCCCTTGGGGGATATCCGCCTGCCGGCTTAGGCCTGATTCCCCGCCTCTCGCAGTCCTGGACCCCTCGCTCCTTACCACCCGCCTGCAGCAGAGGCAGGAAAAGCTCCCGCCACTGCTGCTGCACTCGCCAGTTCTGAGCCCGGCTTCTGGCTGAGCAGCACTCCCCCTGTGGGAGCGCACTGACCACCAGGGGGCAGCTCCTGCGTTGAGCATCTGCCCCCTGGTGTTCAGTGCATGTCATAGCGACCGGTCGTTCTGCTGGTCCTTCCGCTGGTTGGTCGATTTGCATATTAGGGTGTTATTATATAGGATGAAGCACTTTGAATACAGCATCCCATTGAATTCCAAACATGGCCATGCTGGGGTGGCTGTGTTTTCCTTATTTTACATTAAGCTCAGGGAGGGTAAGATGGGGCCAGGATGGGGCCCGACTCTTCTACCCTCTTCACTGCCTCACAAGGAGCCTTCAGAAAGCAACCTCGTGTGACATGTGTGACCCTGACCTCGGACAGGATACCTGTGCTTGTGTAGGAGAAACTTCTCAGACTGCGCCTGCAGGGCCTAGTTTCTCCAGGGACAGCGCAGGGGCACTCGTGGCTCTCAGGGTTGCGGTGGGGGGGCGGGGGGGTGGCCTTTCACCCATTGGGAAGCTGCTGCCACAGGCGTGCCCTGTCCTTCCTGCAGGGCCTAGTTTCTCCAGGGACAGCGCAGGGGCGATCGTGGCTCTCGGGGGAGGGGGGGGGCCTTTCACCCATTGGGAAGCTACTACCACAGGCGTGCCCTGTCCTCCTCACCAGCAGCACACGCTTTGTCTCCACACTCAGCCCTCGCTCCAGCCCTGCCCTGCGCGCTGCCTCCCCCGCCACAGTTGGGAACCTCCGCGACCTTCATGGGGCTGGCCATGGTGCTGGTCATGGTGCTGTCCATGGTGCTGTCCATGGTGCTGGCTGGGACAGGCTGGTGTCTGTGATCTCAGCCGTCTTTGTGCTCCTCCCCACGGGGACCTTGTACCGATGGGTTGGGACACAGACAAGGCCGTCTTGCGCACGCTCCCACCTGACTCATCCTACAGACAGTCTGTGTTCCGGGGAATTACATCACTCACGCCTCGCAGCCTGTTCACTGTGAGGACGGAGGCTCTTCCCCAGGTGGGCGCCAGCAGGGTCACGGCAGGCAGCGATCTCCTCTCTCCCTTGTTCCCGGGGAAGGGCTGCTCATCAAGAATATGACTTATTTTCTGCAAAATAACTTCATTTCCTGAGGACCTGGGCCCACCTCCCCCTTTTTTGTCCTTCCTGAGGCCTTAGAGGAGATTTGGTTCAGAGAGTGTCTTCTTCCTTTCCTAATAAGATGAGTCTACTGGAATAAAAATTAAAAAGCAAAGCAAGAAAAAGAGAAAGCCAGAGGCCCGCTCGGCGGCGAGTGGCCTGTCACGTATGAATTTTTCATTGCTGTGGAGAGTTGTACATACATAATCACTTGATTGCAGTGGGAGTTGGGGAGCTCCTATGGTGTCATTTGCATAAATCTTGTTAAGTCAATGGCAGTTAATGAAGTACAAATGAGCCCGGAGAAGGTGACATGCAAATCATGGGTGGCAGATGGGAGGTCTGTTTGGGGGACGGCAGCTGTGTGCTCTCCTTTCTTCCCTTCCCTTTCGCATTTTTTAATCTCTATATTACAGGACAGATCCGCAGCCCGGGCCCTGGCCTCACCCCCTACCCGGCAGGCTCCCGGCCAGAGCCAGGCCCCGTGACGCCCACTCCCTCCGAAAAACAGACCCAGCGGCCTCGCCTCCCTTCGCCCCACACTTACTAACATACGCTCCAGTGTATTTGCATTTCTAAAATCTTGATCAGTGTGTCTTGTCATGCTTACACAATTGAAAAAATAATATATATTTCAGATTTGGCGGGGACAAATAACACACCACTGAATCTTTTGAGGCAGGATGTTGTCTCATGAGATTTGAGTGAAAATGAGTAAAAAATGCTCTTTATTTTTTTAAATATATTTTTATTGATTTCAGAGAGGAAGGAGAGGGAGAGATAGTTAGAAATATCAATGATGAGAGGGAATCATTGATCAGCTGCCTCCTGTATGTATGCCCACAACCCGGGCATGTGCCCTGACCTGGAATCAAACCGTGACCTCCTGGTTCATGTTTGCTTTATTTTATGTCTGTTATTTTGTTTCTGTTTGGGAGCCTGTTCTTCTTCCATAAGACAGGCCATGGTGGTGCTGCCCAGGGTGGGTGTGGAGCGGGGGCACGGGAAGGGCCTGGGGCTGCCCTGTGAAGGAGGCTACAGCGAAGACCCTCCGAGCGCGGCCCTCGCAGAAGCCCCGCAGGCCTGATCAGCACGGCTGGTGGGTCCCCTGCCCGGCAGTTTGTTTTTTAAAGACGTAAGTGCTAACGGGACTCACAGAGAACTTTTAGAGATTTATGGACACAACATTATCAGCTTACTGCTTTTGGAAATTTTAAAATTTATTTCATGCATTGGTTGATAATTCGAGAGAAGCGTGTCTGCATTGCCATGGACAAAATTCAGGTAAAGAGGTGTATGTGGCCAGACTTAAGCTGTGATGTCAACCGGGATGGTCACCTGGGTCACCCGCTCTGTCGGTTCTGGCTTTGCCGAGTCAAGCCAGGGCGCACTTCCTGGGACCTTGGGCCTCGAGGTTCTGTGGGGGCCTGGTGAGCATCTCGTTTTCATGATGCCCCATGATACAACACAGGTGCCCACCGGCTCCCCAAGGTTTGTCAGAGTCTTAATTTTGACCTTGCACGCGGATGTTGTGGCCACCTCCCGAGGACGGTCCATGAGAGCAAAGGTTTCTCACAGCCGCCTGCATCCCTGGGAAAGCCCTTCCCAGGCCGGGGAGGACGAGCAGCGGTGGGACTCCCCGAAGCACTCGCCCCCGTCCTGTGACCTGTTTTGAAGTTGTGCGCAGTTTTGCTTCTCAGTTGAGCAGAAAGAAGCAATTGCCAGTTCAGTGAAAGGAACCTCTGGAGTTAATCCCCTCGGCCGGCCTGCCGCAGGCTGCTGACCTGCGCTGTCTGGAACCTGGGCTCAACGCGAGGGCTGGATTGTGTGGCGTCGGCAGAATAAAAGCCACCTAATGACACTCACTCGAACGTCTCCGGAAAGTGTGACGCTGCTCACAGCCGGTTGGTCGACTGTTCAGTGTCATGTGCTTTCATGGAGGAAACAAACTCGAATACCCAGCCAGAACTTGGAGAGAGATGGGGAGGAAAGACGGGGTGGCTGCGTTCTTCGTCTGGGGAACACGGGAGAGTTAATGCTGCAGGTGCCGTGCCTTCTGCTCCGCATCTGTGTGGAGGGACCGTGACGAGGGCTCCTGTGTGCTGAGCCTGACCACAGAGGAACCAAGGTGAGCAGAAGGCACCCTGGGAATAGGCTGTCCACCCGTGTGGTAACCAGCTCTGCCCGGGCATCAGGGCCCATTTAGAGCCCCAGCAGCAGGTGATTGACTGACATGGCCCCCGGCGCCCTGAGAGCTCATTTACCTCACTTGGGTGAGCAACTCCCTGCGAGCATTGCGGCCAGCCTGGTGCAGGCAGACACTAAGCCAATTACGATGATTAACTTAATGGGCCAGGTGGGTGCCTCACATGCCTTGAATTCGATTCCTCAAACACCCTACTGTGGTTGGCAAAACAGTGGAGGCTATCCGGTGGGTGCCTCACATGCCTTGAATTCGATTCCTCAAAACAGTGGAGGCTATCTGGATGCTTCCATGGGAATGTACAGTCGTCCGTCTGTGAATGAGGAGGGCACAGCCTCCCCATCCTCTGACCCACTTGGCCATGTAGGTGTATGGCCCCATGGTCTCTACAAAACACTTACAGACATGACATGAATCAACATACATAATCCATCCTATAAATATAAACCTGAAAAATTATTTAAAATATTACCTCCCTTGGTCCCGAGATCTGCCGAAGAGAGATACAAAGTAACGTATGCTGAAGTGTTTGATAAGATATAAACTGCCAACAGTGTTATTTCCAAGAGTGGAAGTTCACTTCAAAATACAATGTGTCCTCTATGTATCCATAATCCAGAAGCAGCAATATCTGACTAAGTGATGCATTTCAGCAAAATGTTTATTTTCTTTAAAAGTTCAGTGATGATGATGATACCCAATTCCTTATGAGCTCAGAAATAATAAACTCACAAATAGAGGATCGTTTCTCAAAGCTAGCATTGGCCTGTATCGCCGGAATTTGTTTGTGTCTGTGGAGTCAGTAAGATGTTAGGTTTGGGCGTTATTTCCCATCAGACTCAGTCAGCTTGTAACAGCCATACCCCCACCCTGTGCAGACATGCCCGGTACTCTGCCAGGGCCTGGGGGCAGAGAAGATAAGATGAGCAGTGAAGACCCCAAGCCCCGGCCTCCAGTACTGGTGGGTAGCGTTGCATGGAGGTGTGTTGAAGGGCCCTAGGAGTCCCAGGAGCTCAGCAGTGGTGGGGTCCAAGCCAAGATCTGTGGCTGCCTGTTTGGAGAACTCCCTGGAGGGTGATCTCCTCACATCAGCTGACGTGTTCCCACACAGCGGTGTTCGGATGGGAGACCTGTGGCAGCTCAGGGCTCTGGGCTCCCCAGGAAAGGATGCCTGCAGGCAGTGCCCCGAGGGCTGGCCAGAGTGGCCTTTACTTTCGCAGCGACTGTCGCCTGTGTTGTTCCTAAATCTGAGGGTTTCTTCACTCATCTCTCTGTCCCTGCAGGGCTCATGATGATGAGTAGTTATAATGTGTCTGAGTGTTGGTGGTAAACCTATGTTTATGTAGAACTTACAGAGTGCCAGACACTGCCGGACTTCATGCTGTCATCCCCCTGAGCCAGGAAGTAGTAGGTACGATGGTCCCCGTTTCACAGATGAGAAAAGTCAGGCTCAGGGAGACGATGTCAGTTGCCCAGAATCACTGTGTGTGGGTCTGCTAGGGCTGCCACCGCAGACACCACAGACTGGGCGACACCACAGACTGGGCGGCGTGCACAGCAGAAGTGAACATTTCATGGTTCTGGAGGCTGGACGTCCAGGGTTGGTCCCGGTGGGGCCCCTGTTCCCAGCTTGTAGACTGGGCCTTCTTCCTGCATCCTCTGTGTGTGGATACTCCTGGTGTCTCTTCCTCTTCTTACAAGGCCACCAGTCACTGGATTAGGTTCCCGCCCAAATGACCTTATTTAACCTTGATCATCTCCCGGGTCCTCTCTCTAAATAAAGTCACATTGGGGTTAGGGCTTCAACATAGGGATTTGGCAGGGGGCACAAATCAGCCTGTAACACAGCTGGCGACTAGTGAGCTGGGACAGGAACTCGGGTCTGTGACCCCGAGAGCGGTCTGTGCCTCTCCAAGCAGATGTTCTTCTGCCTTAGGCCTCCAGGTTGTGCAGGGTAAGGCCCTGGATTCCTGTCAGCGTGTTGGAGAATCAAAAGAACCTGCGTCATGAGGCTTGATGTATTCAATAGGAAACACACAAGATTCAAAACGTTCTGATTTGAGGCTTTCGACTCAAATCCTTTTAAGTTGCACTGACCTGTTACTTGGAATAAGACTGTTGCTGGCACCCTTCCCGCTAGAACAGGGGTGGGGAACCTTTTCTCTGCCAAGGGCCATTTGGATATTTATATCATTCCAGGGCCATACAAAATTATCAACCCAAAAGTCACGTTGCTATGAATAAAGCTCCTTGGTTTATTGAATTTCAGGTCCCACCTTCAGTTTTCTTGGCAGGGCCAGACCAAATGATACAGCCAATGGGCCGGATGTCCCCCCCCTGCACTAGAAGCATCTAACGCCCTCTTATGCCGTGCTGTGTAACTGTTAAGATACCTTACTCCTGGTCAGTGGAGACCCTTAAGATTGATTTTTAAAGGAAAAATGAAGCACCAATAATCAGCCAAAGTTACTTCACTGGATCTTCTCTGTTGGGCAAATTATCTTCTAGCTTGTGTCACTGTAATCATATGGCCTCATTTAATTCTCTGCCAGTCTCAGAGAGGTGTCTGAGGCTTGGGGAGGTCAGTCATGTCGCCAGGGTTAGTGAGCTAATGAGGGTGTGGAGTTGGGATTCAACTCCAGGAGTTCTCTATGTTTCTAGACAGTCTTTGCTGTCCATTCATCCCTGATCTAATCTGTGCTTACAATGACCATCTTTTCTACACCAGATCAGAAATCAAGTAGCTGGTCTACTCCTCATGGGGTCCCAGCCCGACACCGTGTCTTATGTGGGGGCCGTCCTTGAAATCATGTGCTGTCTGGCACCTGGACGGCGTGGCCCTCCCTTGATGGCCTGGCTCACGAGATTTCAGCCCCTGACTAGAAACAGAGTCACTTGGGGCTCTTTGCATACACATGGCTCCCCAGTTTGGGAGGGTACTGGTCCCTTTAATCTGGGCTTATCACATCTGCCCATCTTCAGGGCCAATGGGCTCCTGTTCCAGGAAACTTACCTTGTCCCTGAGGCGACACGGTGTCTTCCTCTCCTCCCTGCCCTGAGACCTGGGCTCTTGCTGCCACCTTCCCTGACGTGTGGATGTGTGGGTCCTCCCCACACCTCTGTGCCCACGTGCTTCCTGAGAGAGCATACTGGGGGGTGGGGGCGGGTGCGGGGAGGTTCCCTCTCCCATGGTGTCTACAGGGCAGGGCAGGAAGGTGGGAAGTAGTGATGGCAATAGATTGGTTAGTGTGTAAAATATTTGTGTTGTTTTTTTCAAAACAAATTTTATGTTTGTTTAAAAAAAATAAATGTAGCCCTGGCTGGGTAGTTCAGTTGGTTAGAGCATCATCCCTATTCAATGTTGTGGGTTCAATCTCTGCTCAGAGCACATACAAAGAATCAACCAATGAATATATAAGTGGAACAACAATTCAATTTTTCTCTCCCTTCCTCTCTAAAATCAATAAAAAATACATTATGTTTAAAATGTATATGTATATATGTATATATACACACATATATAAAGATATATTTGAAGAGAGAATAATTTTTAGGTTTTAATAATTTTCTTTAAATTTACCTGTTTCATGTAATACATAGGAGACTATATTTTGGTGAAACACAAAAAGTACATCTTTTAATCTTCAAAGAATAAAACCTTTGTTAAGACCAAGAAAACTGGTTTCTTCTCAAACTTCTCTGCTGCTTTTCAGTGTTCATGCATATGAAATTTCATCTAAACAAATATTTTCATTATGTAATTTTGTTTGTAAGAATTGTTTATGTCAAACCCATAAATTTTAGTAACTCTGGACTGTTTTTACAATAACCAAATTTTTACCCCATTCAGTCTACATCAACCACAGCCTTCTTGATTCTAATTAGTGCTAAAAACAAGAATATGATTATCGTCAAAAGTTCTTCTGTAGCCCTGGGCTAGTGTGGCTCAGTTGGTTGGAGTGTTATCCCATACAAGGTTGCAGGTTCGATTGTTGGCCAGGGCACATGCCCAGGTTGTGGATTCAAGGGGGGGGGGGGGGGGGAACCAATTAATGTTTCTCACATCTTTGTTTCTCTCTTTCTCACTCCCTTCCTCTCTCTAAAATAAAGTTTTAAAAAATTCTTCTATAGAAAAATAACTTACATTGTTTTTAATATGCATAAAATTAATTTTGTAGAAAAGTATGAATATACCAGCTATATAAACATATGAGTAACATAGAAGAGGTTGGAAATAACAAGAAGCAAATAGACATGGATGGATTTTGGCTTTTCTTTGCTCATACCTAAAGTACTAGAAATTTAAAACAATGAGAAATCATTTTATACTTAGTTTTATAATTAACAACAGATGATAAAATCCTACTCTTAGCTGAAATTAGGAAAAAACAGCTTAGGAAATGAATGCATTGCTCTGTTACTAGCAGTACACTCAAGACATAAAACATTTTATTCACTTTGTCCCAATAATCTCTTTCCTAGAAATTTATCCCAAGGGAATAATTCTTCAAGAGAAAGGGGAAAAAACTTCAGTGTACAAAAATGTCCCTAGCAGTTACTTATCATATTAAAACCTGGGAACTACAAATGTCCAGCAAACAAGGAGTTAAGTTAGTGATTGTCAGCTAAATATTCCTTGGTAGACAGCCACTAAAATGGTCCATTCTAAGACTTGTGGAGGTGCACACATGTTTATAAATAATAAGTGAAAGCATAAAATGGGATTTTATAATTAGAACATGAAAATATTTTTGCATTTGGTTTAAAATGACGAATAGGAACACAAGTGAAGGGGGGAGGGATTATTGGAGAATTTAAAGAATCTAACATTTGTGAACTAAGTTTTAACTTGAAGAAAAGTTGTACAGATAGTGCGGAGTTGCCATATGCCCTTCTCCTGGCTTTCCCTAGTGGTAACCAGGTTCCGTCACCGGGCAGTTTTGATCACCAGGCGATGGCAGAGGGGCAGCTGAGCTCACCTGCAGACCTTAGTCCACGCCCATCTCGGGATCTGGGCCAGGACGCTACTGGCATTGGGTGGTTTATCTGCTTGCTCAGCTCCACTCCGAGACAGCTCCTCAGCCTTCCTGCCTCGTGACCTCAGCACTAATACGAGTCCTGACCAGTTCCACTGGAGAGTGAATTTGCACTGCCCCATATTGTCTCTGCATAGGGTTACGCGTTTTTGGCAGGAACACTCCAAACTGCTACGTCGTCC
>NW_005363609.1:619612-638197 GCF_000412655.1 Myotis brandtii | reverse complement strand
GAGTTTCTCCATTGCACGTTATCATTTTTCCCTTTGAAGATATTGATGAGTATCTGAGGGGAGATATGTTGAAACTGTGCTGATATTTTCTAAAAACATTGTTAACAGTATGAATTGTATTCAATAATAAGTAGGTTTAGAAAATGAAAACAACTTTTTTTTTTAACAAATGTGCATAGTTTGAGTAAAGTGCCCTGGGTACTGTGTGTGTGCGTGTGCGTCCCTGTGCATGTGTGAGGGGAGCAAAGCCTGTTTTCCCCCTTGTACCATGTGAATTAGGAGTCTCAGTGCCACGAAATGCCTTGCCACGTAGAGAACCTGAAGGGCAGTTGTTCCATGTAAACCTGTACATTTAAGTACTTCTCGCCCTTTAACAAAGTAATATATGCAGCTCAAATCCATTTCACAGCCTGAGAGAAGGACAGCTAAGATTGTTCCGTGTGACTTGTTTTTTCAATGGTCATTGATTTATCATCTGAGAACAGGCAGGTAAAATGCTTGTTTAGCTTTCCTGTGTTGGAGGGAACGGACAAGTGGTGGCAATTTTGGAATTCACTGGGGAGAAGGAGGAACCAGGGGTGAGGAGGAGGAGGAACCCAGAGTGAGGAGGAGGAGCCCTGGGTGAGGAGGAGGAGCCCTGGGTGAGGAGGAAGAGTTGGGGTGAGGAGGAGGAGCCTGGTGAGTTGAGGTGAGGAGGGGGAGCCCTGGGTGAGGAGGAGGAGGGGAGTTGGTGAGGAGGAGCTGTTGGGAGTGAGTGGGCCTGGTGAGCTAGATCCAGTGAGAATAGGTGGCAGTCCCCAAACTCAAGGGTGAGCGGAAACTCTGGGCCCTGGAGGGTGGGCATGTGGTCGGTTCTCAGTGACCCCCAGGGAATGAGAATAGCTGTCCGTTTTCCTTTAAAAGCGGGTCAGTTCTTTCATCAAACAGCAGGAGTGGCTGGTGCTATTGGGGGGCCGGAGGGGGGGCTCAGGATGCTGCTACTCTCCCGTCTGCTTGGGTTTGGTCTCAGGTCAGTTTTTGCATGAAAATTGTAATCCTGCGCAGGAGTTTATATGATTTTCTTAAGTAATTTATCTCAGAATAAAGAACATATGTTTCTGCAATATATTGACATATAGTAATTCTTTGTATTAACCATCTTCTTCCCTGTGATCTTCCCTTTTTTGCCCAAATGGCCAAATACTTCCTCGTGTTGCTTGTGGAATTACAGTGCCCTGGCACAAAACATGCCGTCTGTAACCCTCACTTTACGTAGAGGGAAACAGTCCCAGGAAGGTTAACGACTTGCCCAGGGTCGCACATTATTGTGTGCAGGGTCCCGGACCCATCTTGTTTTACTCCAGTGATCTTCCCACTGTTAACGTCGACATCTGAGCATTTTCTTCATCCTCCAGCTTTAATAAAAGTAGAAATAACGAGTAATGATATTTTGATTGCATTATAACCAGACATTTTTTTCTAAGTTTTCTGCTGTTTGATCTGACTGTTTACAAATGAGGGAGAGAACAAATAAAGGTCATGACATTTGAAAAGGTCTGGCTCCTCAGGGTGGGGAAGCAGCTTTGGTGCATCCTTTATCCAGCAGGCTCTGGTCCCCCGCCAGCCCTGCGAGGTTTCGTGGTGGTGATCTTTCCGTTTCACAGATGAGAAAGCTGAGGCTCTGCTCACAAGCATTCATAAGCCAGTATAATGCAAAGACAAGATTCAAACACAGGTCTGCCTCTCTCCAAAACCCGTGGTCGTCTGGCCCACTGCTGGGCTTCCAATGTGATTTCATCGGGCAGATTAGAGTCTCAGGCACAGGGCACACCCAGGGCCTGCTCAGAGTGGATGGGTGCCTACACCGCACCAGGGCTGAGGGGCCTTGGGTTGGTACTGTGTGTGTACACGCACATGTGTGTGAGTGTGCGCACGTGGATGTGTGTCTGTGTGTGCGTGTTTAAGGGCATCAAAGCTTGTTCTCCCCTCTTGTACAGGGTGAATGAGAAGGTCTGGCCCCACGGTGCCAGACCTTCCCGATCTCCTTCCCCTGGATGCAGAAATCGCTAAGTGGATTCCACAGCAGTTGCTTGTAATTGGAGTATCTGGAATTCACTGTGGTTTTAATTAGTTGATTACTAGTTCTTTCAAATGTACTGTACTCACTGTGGGTCTTGCAAATTGGTAACTGGTAGCTACCGGTATAATTAAATATCGTGGAGCACTTGGCTGCGGCCGCACTGAACTGTGAAGAAATAATGCATATAGCCAATCAAAAAGAGATCCTTGTAAACTCATTTGCAGCGGCAGCGCGTGTGAGGGCCATCACAGAGATGCTTATTGCAGGAGAAATTAAAGATACAATTCTGTGCGAAGAGGCAATATAGAAATTAGTTCCCGAATTACTCGTTAATTGATTTGGTAATTCCCTGGGGTCCGCATGCTCTTTTTCTCCTCCCTTTTTTGTTGTTGCATTCAGTTAACAGCGACTATTCCCAGAGCAATAAAAATGTTTTTCACACTTAGATTAGATATGTGCTTACCTCGGACTGCCCACATTCATATTTGCAGAAGCAAATAAACATATATGCCTTAAACACAGCAGGCACACTGCGGTTTTATGCGCTCTCATCAAGGTAACCAGTGCGTTGGAGGGCCTGGGTAATTTCAGCAGAGGGGACGCATTTCTGCGGCTCCTGTTTGAGGGAGGTTCCCCTGATTTTTTCTCCTAATGTAAACCCTCCTTTTATTATCTACAGAGGAGGAGATGGTCGACTTGATTTATGAAAGTCTTTTCTCATTGTTTGCAATTCAGCAAGAATAACCATACAAACGACCATTTGTAGAAACGTGCAAATTGCTCCTAGAAATGATACTGGGAGAAAATGAGGCCGGGTCCTCCGCGTTGAAATTGAGTGTGGATCCGAGGGGCACAGTGAGCCGGGGCTGGGGGAGCCTCTGGGGTCTGCTTCCCATCCCATCCCTTACGGGAGGGTAGCAGGGAATGACATCGGAATTATGCACCTATTTGTGCTGGTTAGGGGAAGGGGCTGAAACTGCTATCCTTTTGGGTTTCTGAAAGGACGCTGGCGGCCTTTGGACAGCTGCCGGCACGGTGGCCTTGGCGTCACTGCGGATAACACATTTTTAATGTCTTGTTGACTGTGCTTATGGCCCAAAAAGCAACATAAAAGACATTTTGAAAAATATCATTACATTCCTTTCAGGTCAGTCTGTTATTGTTTCTGCTGCCCTCCCCCTCGATCACCTACATGCATAACTATCGTTATGCTTTTGCTACAGTTAGGGCAATTGATGTTTATTTCAATGTCAACTTTTAAAAATAGGTGGTAATGTTTTGCTTTTCGTCAGGAAAAGCAGAACACGTTGCATTTAGCATTGAATCTGTTAAGAAGCATAAAGTTGTGGCGAGAACGCCTTCTTTATAGACTTGACACACTTATTCCCTGATCTTCCAAGTTCATCTGTTTGCATGTTGGTCAGTGCACACGTGAAAGGTCACGTTTAAGGTAAACTGTGGACGCTGTGCAGTCACAGGTGCTCCAGGGACAGGAGAGGCAGGCGGAGGCATGAGCTGGGTGGCAAGGTGCTGGCTCCAGTAGACAGAACGGGAACCCTCATAGGACCTGTACTCTAGGTGGCGCCCTCCCAGCTGCCCCGTGGCATTGTTGTCCTTCCTTATTGATGGAGCTGGTCAGGGAACCGTAAGGCCCTCCTCTGCCTGCGGGCAAGTGGGCTCGGGCAGGTGGGGCATCTGACCAGGGTGAAAGGAGTCCCCTCACCATGCGCTTCGGGTTTCTTATTTGTAACTTCACCGTCATCGCTCCCTCTGCATTTCTTATTTTACATGTTTTCTCACAGAACGCTGTCCTGAAACTTCACAAAATTTACTTCTCCCGCCACCCCGCCCCGCCACCCCCAGAGCATGTATGTCACCTGGTTGGTCCCACCTGCTCTGGTTTCTATTAGGGAAGAAGTCTTGACTCTTGGTTACAGTTATTGTCTTAATAGGTGGTCACGAAATATTTCTTTAGGGAATGAATGAAACAAACAATAACTGGTTTGTCTTTTATTAATGTACTTATAAAATGGGATCACACCACACAGGCCATTTGGAACCTGCTTCTGGTTCCAGCCATGGCCCCGGGGACACCATTGAAGCCTCGTCTCCACGTCAGCTTCTGGTTCCTGCCCCTGAGGGCAGCCGGGTGCAGGGACACCAGGACCCGGGCTTTGTGCTCCTTCTTCCCGATGTCCCAGCATAAGCTTCTACCTGCTTAGCCAGAGGGCACAGGGATTTTAAGGCTTTAGATTTATATTTCTGAGTTGTTTTCTAGGAAAAACATACAAATTCACTTTACAAGTGCTATTTCTACATACTTAAGTCTACATTTGGGTATTCTGTGCGTGTGCATACATACACTCATATGCATGTGTTGTTTTAGTCTTATTGAGTACTATAGATCGGTATTGTATCCTATTTTTTAGAAAACATAAACTGCCACTATTACCATTTGTTAAAAACATTTTTGGTGACTAATTGCGTTTTTGTGTGAAGTGGCTCGTTTTCCTGTTGGCGTCTTCATTGCTGGCCTGCTGACCTCATAATTAAGCACGTTGGCATTTGCTTTGGTGTGCGTTATACATTTTCCTCGGTTACCGTTGATTTCAATGTTATTAGCAGTGATTTCTGGCGTTGAGAAGCTGCAAAACTTTTGGAGTTGAATCTTATTCCCCTTGTTTTCCTCCTTTGTTAATCATGCCTTAAAGGTCTCTCCTCCCAAGGCCTCCATAACTTCAGCCTTAACTGAGCAGATAGCCAGCCTTTCATAGATAAGTTTATTCATCTCCTGCCACCGTTACCATGTTCTGTCAACCCCGGTGTCTCGGGCCTGGCGCTGGCCACACCCCCGAGTCAGGTCTGCTGGTTTGAACGAAGCTTTAGAACCCGCAGGAGACGTCCCAGTGGGGGAAGGGGCTGTCCTTTGGGGGTGGGAGGACTGGTTTGCAGGTGACATTGGAGTGCAGCTTGTGCTGGTCCACCCCTTCCTACTGTCCCCAAGGAATGGGAGGCCGATAATCGGGGAAGGGTGTCGGTTTTCCATGGCGGTGAAATGAAGAGCATGTTCGTGGAGAAGGTGAGACAGTGAAAGTAGCACTAACAGCCAGCGGTCATGGAGGGTTGCTGGTGGGCCAGTGCTGTTGCCAGCGCACTTATATGCCCTGTGGCCTGTGGTGGGGAGAAACCCGGGCTGCCTGTTTGAAGGAGGTGTCACTTGCCCAAGGTCCCCCAGTTCATAAGCCCTGGGTCAGGGTGCCCAGGAGCCAGCACAGTGAGCACATGCTGGGCAGTGCCCAGAGGCAGGGGATGTGTAAGCTGGGGGTTATCTGGCCACAGGGCCATCTGGGTCTCCGGCTCTACTGTCTCCAGGTCTTGGCTGGAATGATCACGTTTAGGCAGAGGCCCTGAAACCCTGGGGTACAGGAGCTTGGTGGCCAAGCTCTGAGGGGCGACCAGGCAGAGGAGAGACTGGCCTTGCCCAGGGAGGAGCCACCTGGGCCCTGAGGGTCCCCTGAAGGCCTCGGCGCAGGGGCCAAGGGACAGAGGCCACGTGCTGACCTGCTGAGAGCTGCCTGGGCAAGGCCACTCCGTTGCTACTGCAGCAGCCTCGGCCAGGCCAGAGCATCTCCACGCACCTCGGGCGGTTCTGTGCAGAGCCTGATGGGCTGATGGCCGTGTCCTGAGGTGGCAGAGGCTTCAGAAAGGCTGGTTTTTAAACACATGCCTTTGCTTTTCACATGAGCTCCCAGTTAGGGACACCAGTGTCGTGATTAGAGCAAGTGTCCATCTGAGCTCGCTTTGGCCGTGTTTCTATGTTGTGATAGCTACAGAAGTCCCCACAAACCTTTCACTGGCTGTTTCAACATGTTCCAGACTTCATTAGCCACAACACATAGTTAAGAAATGCCTTATGTTGTGACGTAGTATGTGTACATTGTGTGCACATGTATGCACACGTATGTGTCGTTGAAATGAAAGTTCTGTGAAATAATACTTATTCGGTGCACCACACTCCAACCTATTCTCTTTTGTCCTGTTTTTCTAGAAAGTGCTCATTGCCACCCACCAAAGTGATTCAGGACCAGCTGCTTGGCGCAGCTCATCCTGTAAAACACCGTCCTAAGTAGCTTGGCTCCTGGGCTGGCGTCCGCGTTAGCCCAGGCTGGCCCGCTCAGGTGACTGGCCGGCTCAGCCCAGTGAGCTTCACTCAACCTTGCTGAGTGCCCCAAGGCCGTGAGCACCAGGAGGGCGGGCGGAGGTGCCCCATCTCTCCAGGCCAGACCCCTCATTACAGCTCCTAATTCACACGTTCTGTGCTGGCCTTGAGAAAACATTTTATCTGGAATGTCAGTTTTGGGGGGCACTGTCCCCTGGAGTGGGCATTCGTTTTGCCCACTAGTCATTTTGCAGACTGGCATGGAGGAGGTCCCCACGAGACGATAGGAAAATGCCATTTAAATGAAAGGTCACCCCCGAATGGAAGGCACTGAAATCAGGCAGGCGGCTGGCGAGAGGTGTGAAGGGTGGGGACTTGGGCAGAAGCTGAGGGTCGGCTACAGGGAGAAGGGTGTGGCTTCTCCGACGTGAGGGAGCCCGTCCGGACCGCCAGAAGCAGGTGGTCAGACTCCTCGTCCCACTTTCTAATCATTTGCGTGGTCTCACCAGAGCGTGCGATTCATTAGCTGCAGTGAATGGTAATGACTTTCGGGAACCAGATCAGGAAGAGACTTGCTTAAACCTTGGTGTCACCTTCCCTCCTCCCAGGCTTCAACCTCCGCAGGAAATGCCTCGGGAGCTCATCCCCACCCCCCAGCTTCATCCCCCGCCTTCTCACTCCCCTCCCCCTGGGTTGCAGGATAGCCTCCCTGGAGGGACAGCCACCCCCACCTGTGCTCCCCCTTCACCCATGTCCCACACTGAGGCCAGAGGCTGCTTTCAGAAATTGGCGCTTCTATTCTGTCACCTTAGCGTAGCCCCCTCAGTGGCTCCCCACTGCCTGCACCAAGATGTCCAAAGCCCTTGGCAGGCCCAGAGCCGCCACCCGAGCCCTGGTCTGGTTCCAGAGCCTCCCTGTGACTCCCAGCCACCCCAGAAAGTTTCCTGGTTTCCTAGCACATTGTGTCTGGCGCCTCCCCACCTTCCACAGAGAGGTTCTTCGGCTTGTAACGTGTTTCTCCACCTCCTGAACGTCCCAGCTTAAGATGCTGCTCATAGAGCCCCTGTTCTTCAAAACCTGCCCTTACCTGAGGCAGGGCCCCTCCTCCCATGGTCCTCTGCCTGCTCCTTTATTGTGTTACCTGGCCTGTTACTCCGCTTTTTCTTGGGCGGAGGTGGGTGGTGCTTGTCCGGCTGTCCCGGTGGATGGGAACTGCTGGAGGGCTCTGGGTCCTGGGCTCTGGCCCTGCCTGCACAGAAAGTTCCATCACCTCAAACGTCCTCATCAGTATGAGTGGAAGGTGAAGGTAGGAAGAAATGACTAAGCCACCGGCCGCATCTCGGGAAGACAAAGGCGGTGGCTGAGAACTGCCCGCCCGCGGCTACAGCGGCCCCGCTGTCATGTGATTATGAATCCATCGTGAAGACATTTTGGGGATTCCACCATATTTTGTGTGGTTGCCAACAAAATGTTGACAGTTGTATTGTGGTTAATAAATTCATTTAGATTTATAAGCATTGTTTACAGAACCTGTTCGCCTGCTGAAACTCTAACAGCATCTGTTCCTTCTTACTAATTAACTGCTAATTACGAATGAGCTTTGTGTGTTTGTCAGTGTAACTGGCTCATGCATTTTGTAAGGAACATTAACAAATTGATTTACATAGTGGCAGAGCAATCAAAAGAGTAAACTGAACAGCAAGCCACGAAAGCCCTTTAGCCGGTTTCCCGAAGGAAGCAAACTTTTGATGCTGTAAACATTGTCGTCAGCTTCTGTTACCTTCGTTCTCTGTTAAAGGTGCCGTGATCAGGAGCCAAGGGGTGAGTGGTAGTTAGAGCGCTGCTGACGCGGCCCGAGGAACCCGCAGGGAGCGATGGGGAGACAACCAAAAGACACGGTCCCTGGGAAAACACATCGGGCCTGTGTGGGAGTATGGGATTGCGTCAAAACCCTGTCACGAAGGATGCGGCGCGTCATCGTAGCAGAGGGAACTTCTCAGCCTGCGGGCAGCAGCACGCTTGTGCAGGAATGGGGGCTCTTGTTCCATCACCATTTTTCTCCTTGGGTTCTCGGATTCCAAACAACATGGATGCACATCACGTTTTAAGAGCAGGCATTTAAAATTAACCAGTTTACACGGGCGCTTCCAGAAGTTCAGGGCTCATCGACTTTGCAGGGAGATGATGGAGGCAGCCAACCCCCTGCCTCGCAGAGGCGGCCTGTTTGCATCCTAACGGCTCCAGAGAATCGGGTCCCTGGGGTTTCCCCTGAAGCTGCCTCCTGGGTGGGGGCTGAGGGACCGAGAAAGGAACCCGGGCAGGAGAGATGCAATGCAGGCGCCACAAATGCTCATTTTTCATGGTGACCTCTGCAAAAAGTTCAGAAGGCATCTGTTCGCCTCCTGGGTGGGGGCTGAGGGACCGAGAAAGGAACCCAGGCAGGAGAGATGCAAGCACAGAACGGAGAGAAGCAATGCAGGCGCCACAAACGCTCATTTTTCGTGGTGACCTCTGCAAAAAGTTCAGAAGGCATCTGTTCAACTGCAGGTCAGGAACTGGCAGGCGGATGGAGAGTGAGTTCCAGGGTTTTGAGAATAGGTTAAATGTGACAGCAGTGTTACATTTAAAAAAAAAAAAAAGCCCTAGCCTGTTTTTCTCAGTGGTTATAGTGTCAGCCCATGGACTGAAGGGTTGTGGGTTTGATTCCGGTTAAGGGCGCATATCTCAGTTGAAGGCTCCATCTCCAGCCCTGGTCAGGGTGCTTGCGGGAGGCAACCAATTGATGTCTCTCTCACATCGATGTTTCTCTCTCTCTCTCTCCCTCTCTTCATCTCCATCTCCATCTCCTTCCCTCTCTCCCTTCCTTCTACTCTCTAAAAATCAATGGAAAAAATATCCTCGGGTGAGGATTAACAAAAAAAATGTTTTAAAGTCCTAGTGTTTATTGAGCTAGAACGTTTAATATAAAGGATCACAATACAAACACCAATGGTCAGAAGCAGGACTACTTGGAAGATCCACAGATCTGAGCTTTGTAGAACAAGACTCTGCTTACCAGCTGTGCACCTTAGGCAACCCCTCCTAACCTCAGTCAGCTCATCTGTAGGATAGGAATGATCAGACAGCCCTTTCCCAACATCATAGATACCTCTGTAAAGCAGGCAGCAGATAGCAACAGCTCAGGAAAAGGCAGGTACCCCATGGTCAGCTCTGCATTCTATAAAGATAAACACACGTAAACACACATTCAGCATCATTACATCACAGTAACTACATATGGGAGAAGAGTCGTCTTCCTCATCAATAAGTTTATTACATGTAAAAAGTTTCTGTGAGCATGAAAAGGTAGCTGGGGAGCACATGCAGGGAGTGTTGGGCCAGAGTGACAAAGTTGTTTTACAAAGTTGTACTGTTTGTGTGACATGTTCCACTGATGGCTGAGACATCCGATGAGTGTCATGGAACGTCATTGATGAAGAACAGGTAGCCATTGATGACTATTACTAGAGGCCCGGTGCACGAAATTCATGCACGGGGGGGGGGGGGACCCTCAGCCCCGCCTGCACCCTCTCCAATCTGAGAATGTCTGCCAGCAGTCGGACATCCCTCTCACAATCCGGGACTGCTGGCTCCCAACCACTCGCCTGCCTGCCTGCCTGATTGCCCCTAACAGCTTCTGCCTGCCAGCCTGATCACCCCCTAACCACTCCCCTGCCATTCTGATCAATCCCCTGCTGCCCCGATTGCCCCCAACTGCCCTCCCCTGCTGGCCTGGTTGCCCCCAACTGCCCTTTCCTGCTGTCCCGATCACCCACAACTGCCCTACCCTGCTGGCCTGGTTGCCCACAACTGCCCTCCCCTGTCAGCCATCTTGTGACCACATGGGGGTGGCCATCTTGTGCAAGGGCATGGTGGTCAATTTGCATATTACCTCTTTATTATATAGGGTTATTTTTAATATATTTTTATTGATTTCATAGAGAAAGGGGGAAGGGGAGAGAGATAGAAACATCAGTGATGAGAGAGAATCACTGATCGACTACCTCCTGCATGCCCCCTACTAGGGATCGACCCCTCAACCCGGGCATGTGCCCTTGACCAGAATCAAAACCAGGACCCTTCAGTCCACAGGCCGACACTCTATCCACTGAACCCAACCAGCTAGGGCCAGTTAGGGACAGCAGGGACAGTTTTGTGAAGTTGCTGTAAGATTCATACAGTAGGAGGAAGAATAGGAGCCAGGCTTTCTGGTATATTCATTCTTCTTGCAGTTTTTCCTGTGCATGAGTGTTTAGAATACTTACTTCAAAATAGTTTGCTCCAAAATATTGAGAAATGATTTAATTAACTACAAATAAATTTCTGGCAGCATTTGCTGACTGTGTATGTCTGTGTTAGACACCATCACTCATCACAAAAAGAAGATGATTGGAAAGAGATACATTCTGTACTCCAGGAACTCGAAACCTAGCAAGAAAGCCACGTATCTCAGTAACTAGTGTGTACCCAGCTCTGCTAGTTGCTGAGACAGAGGGTTCCAGGGAAACCAGAGGGGACATGCACGCTGGCCCTGCGTTTTATATGCTCCGTCCTCAGCTTTTCATTGTTTGCCAGAGATGACCTTTCATGAACAGAAGGCCTTTGCTCTTGGAACTGAGCTGATTAAAGACTTAAAACAACAACACAAAACTTAGTGAACATAGTGTTTTGGACATAGAGTGAAAATCCAGTTCCTTAGACTTTCTAGTAAAATGTGCTACTCAGGAATTCCAGTTGGAAATATAAAGCTACTCTTCAAGCTACTGCCAATGAGCAAAATTTCTTCCAAGAGACACATTGTTAATATTTCTGTATCTAGCAAATGAACCCTGTTGGATAATTAGTGTAACAGAGGTCTAGATGTCAAAAGACTCCCGCGTGGTCTTTCCCTCCCCGAGGACTTAGGTCTACATTGAGAATGAAGCAGTCTTTGGTGGGAAAAGCTTACACATGATAGGATGAGTTGGAAATAAAGTGTCCAAGAGCACAAGGCAGTTCTTTTTCATTTAAATACTAGAGGCCCAGTGCACGAAAATTCGTGCACTCGGGGCAGTCCCTCAGCCTGCCCTGTGCCCTCTCGTAGTCCGGGACCCTTCGGGGGATGTTTACCTGCTGGCTTAGGCCCGCTCCCTGGCCTAAGCCGTCAGTTGGACATCCTTAGCGCTGCTGAGAAGGCGGGAGAGGCTCCCATCACCGCCACTACGCTCGCAGCCATCAGCCCAGCTTGTGGCTGAGCAGAGCCCACCCTGTGGGAGCGCACTGACCACCAGGGGGCAGCTCCTGCATTGAGTGTCTGCCCCTTGGTGGTCAGTGCGCGTCACAGCAACTGGTCCTTCCTGGTTGTTCTGCTGTTAGGGTCAATTTGCATATTACCCTTTTATTATATAGGATTGCACAGTGACTTTCAGTCTTGGAGGTATGTCTTTGGGTGTCTCCAGGCAATTCTCAGCCTAAGATTGTTCCCCAGAGTCCCCGGGAGTGTCACAGACCAGCAAAACCTAGTGTTGGCGGAGCCAGCCCCCATGCTCTGTGGATGGGAAAGTTTCTTTGAAACGGTTTTCCAGCCAGTCCCCTCCCACCCCCTTGGGAACCAGCCCTTTAGGGGAACCTGAGGCAAAGATGGAGGAGGCTGCCATGCTCCTGCCCGCCCGCGAGTCCCAGGAAGAGGTGTGCGTTCACACACGACATGCTTCCTTATTTGCAGATCATCATTTGAAAGACGTTTTTGTAGCTTGATTTCCACTCGGAAATAGATGTCACCAGCGCAGGATGAGAGAAACTTATAAAGAATTATGAACTTCTCTTTAAAATGAGAAAGTCAATGAAGGGAGGCAGCATAACCAGAAAAGGGGAAAATTAAAATCTGAAATAATTTATGAGCAAAATAATTTTCCAGCCAAGAGTATATTAGCTGTTTACTCAAAACATTGGAGAGGCACGTTTGTAATCAGATCCTGTTGTGATCTTCGGGGAACTCGCCGTCCCCCGCGGCCCCGGGTTTTCCATTTTCTCCTCTGAGACGCGGGTAGGCCAGCCGCGAGCACGCCCCACGGAGGCCGCACACCTGTTGGCACCAGCCTTTCCCAGCCGTGAGCCACTGTCCAATGGCAGCAATTCCCACGGCTTCAGCTATTGTGCACCGTTTCAGCCTAAGAAATGGCTTAGACGCGCAGCATGGTGTCGTGTACTTAGAGAGAGAGGAAACCCTGCCATATGTCGCCTTTGCACAGAAGGAGTTGGAAATATCCCCTCTCTCTTTGGCCTCTTTCTCAGCTCCTCCTTCACCTTTTTGGCCATGGGAGGGATCAAAAATCAACACTCAACACTCATTGGCCCAGGTTCTACTAGCAGTTGCCCAAAGTGCGGGACATCAATGGCGGCTGCTCCGGGGCCTGGGGCCCGGTTAGGAAAAAGTGGGCAGGACAGTGACCCAGGTGAGAGCTGGTGGGCCCGGGGCGGCTGTGGCTGCCAGCGTGGAGAGAAGACTGAATGGGAGTAGAACGGAAAGGACCAGTTGGCTGGATGTGGAGGATGCGGGAGAAAGGAAGAAGGAATGACGCTGAGATTTCGAGCTTGGTCATGTTCACAGAAGTGGGACCTGTTGTGAGGTGAGGAGCAGAACAGGAGGAATGGGACCACGGGAAAAGCAGTGAGTGCAGCTTTCCACGTTCTGAGTTTGAGGAGCCCCTGGAATAGTCACAGCTAAGCCACCTGGGGGTGTCTTTAATGAGGGACTGGAGCCATCATCGGTACAGAGACGGCAGCCGAAGGCATGCGCACCGGTGACATCGAGGAGCTGCACAGAGAGGGGAGGATGTCGGGGCACCCGAGGAACACCGTGTCATAAGGAAGGCCCAGCGAAGACTGGAGCAGAACAGGAGGAATGGGACCACGGGAAAAGCAGTGAGTGCAGCTTTCCACGTCGAGGAGCTGCACAGAGGGGGGAGGGATGTCAGGGCACCTGAGGAACACCGTGTCATAAGAAAGGGCCAGCGAAGACGACGAGCCCATGGAGAAAACCGAGAGACAGACCAGAAGAGCGAGAGAAATGCTGAGAGATGCCGTCTTGGGGAAAATAAAGCACTGCACCTTTTAAAGAGGGGCATGAAATGGGAAGGGGACTAGGCAGTATGCTCGGTGTTAGGGGACAGTGAGGTCATGGATGATAGCGGTGATGGAGGGAGCCAGGGGACAGGCTGTCGAGCAAAGAGCAGGAGGGACGATGCCGGACGGAGAGTGTAGACAACACTTGTGGGGCCCTAACTAATGGAAAAGAGAGATAAGGGTAGAAGTTGTTGATTAACATGGAATGATAAACGGTGCAGGGACGAACTGTTGTGAGTTCCTGTTCAAAAAAGAGTTACCAACAGTCTCACTCATTAAGAAAACCTGACTAGACATACATTTATTTTAAGAGTCGTTACCTGCTTATCATCGGGCAGTGTTTCAGTCATCGCCCATGTGTATTAAGCCTACGCATGCCGGGCACTGTGACTGGCTTTACGTTGAAGGTATTGCCTTTCCACCAAGGGCTGATGGCTGCCAGGTGCCTCTGGATTTTTCTTTCTTCTGTTATTGTTAAAAGACTGAATTATTCAAGCATGCCTCCCTTCTCTCAGACTCATCCCTTTGTCACTTCCTAGTGATTCCCCATTTCCTCACCCCTTCCTCCCTCAGAGGCAGTGTTTCAGTCATCGCCCATGTGTATTAAGCCTAGGCATGCTGGGCACTGTGACTGGCTTTACGTTGAAGGTATTGCCTTTCCACCAAGGGCTGATGGCTGCCAGGTGCCTCTGGATTTTTCTTTCTTCTGTTATTGTTAAAAGACTAAATTATTCAAGCATGCCTCCCTTCTCACAGACTCATCCCTATGTCACTTCCTAGTGATTCCCAATTTCCTCACCCCTTCCTCCCTCAGAACCTCTGGTGCCGCTTCCTTCCGTTACTATTGGTGACGTCCGCCCTCCACATTCATCGATATGTTAAGGAGCATTGACCCTGAAGTGGGAAGCACCCCCACATTTAAGATAAACGTGTGGCCCCCACTCTGATGGTGATGACACCTGGTACCTTCCACAAGCTGGAAGCTGGTGCTTGCTCCCCCACATCCCCCTGGGGTTGGGCTCTCCCCCAATTCTCTCTTTCTCCTGCGTGTTTTAGAGCAGGAAGTCCCGCCCACTCGCTCACAAGCAGCTGCAGCTGAAAATGCCCAGCCCAGAGCCATCTCCTCGGTCCAAGCACAGACCAGCCGTTCTGGAGCTCACAGATAGATTCGGGATCCGAGAATGTGGATGGGGGAATCGTCTTATTTCTACCCACCTCCCTGAGAGTTCCCATTTCCTTCAAATCTGAATAGAGGCAACGACCCACGGGAGCAATATCCGAGCCTGGGACCTTGTCGCCCACAGAACTGGTGGCCACTGTCACAGGGCACGTGGCCGTTGTCACAGGGCATGGATGGGTGGCTCCCACACGCACGCTCTCTTCCCTGAGAGGCGTGGTTACCACTGACATGCTTTTCAGATGTTTTGACTCCAGTGTTTGGCTCTTTGGTATTCCTGTGAATTTAAGGATGTTCTTCTTAGAAGGGACCCTTTGGGAAGCACCCGGAAAGACGCTCCCTGGCAAGCCTCCCCCTGGATTCGTGGTTTCCTGCCTATCAATTCTGTAAACTGATAGGGTTTCCATCTCATGTGTAAGACTGCGTATAGATTAAGGCTACGGGTCTTCAATTTGGAATGAAATGCCTAGCGTCCTGAGTCTCGTGCTCAGTTTTCCTTATGGAGCCAGTCAAGGCCAAATGGATCTGAAGGTGCGTGTGGTGCCCCAGGCCCCCAGCCCTGGGACCCAGCCCAGTAGCTCCCCTCCCAGTCCCTGCTGCTCCCTTCCTCTCACCCAGGCTGTGGCCCTCCATGCCCTCCTCCCCCCCGCACCCTCCCCGCTCCCCTGGGCTCTCCCTTCCTCTCCCCCAGGACATTGTAGAATTGCTCCTCCTGCCCCACCAGCACCTCGCGTCCCCGCTTCTCCACGCTGTGCCGTCTCCATGGGGCCCACACCTGGCAGAGCTGTGCCTCTGGGCCCAGGGCATGGCGTTCCCACTTCCAGAGAAGCAATGCCCCTCTCCTCCCTCGTACAGCCTGACGCCTCTCCAGCTCCTTCCCTTTCTCCTTTGGGATTCCTCTTCTCTCTCTCTCTCTCTCTCTCTCTCTCTCTCTCTCTCCCTCTCTCCTCTCATAACCTCTGGTATCTCCTTCCCCTGCTCTCACCCACACTTCCCCAACTCTGGGCTTCCAGCTCTTGGCACCTCTCTTTCCGAAATTAAGGCGATGACTCTCCAAGAACCATAGCCTCTGGGATCGTTTGATCTTGTAAGGACAGTCCTCTCTGCGATCTTCCACCTGACCCCCAGTGGCAGTGGGCAGCCATGGACGGGGCTGCCTGTGGCCAAATGAATAAAAATGTTTAATGCAAGTTGCAAACACAGTGCATTCGAGGGGCACAGCATTCACTTGATGAGTGCTAGGGGGTGGGGTTGAGGGTTCAGTTCACGGGGGAGGCAGCCATCACTCACTTCCTCACCCCTCTGACTGTGGTGCGTGTTCCCAGATGGTTCTAGCTTTTAAAGGAAGGCAGGAATCTGGGTTTGCATGTCAAATCTTATCATTTTTAAATGGTGGCAACTGATTCCAAAAAATGTGAAGCACCTGGCAGACCAATATAAACACTTCTGTAGGCTGGGCACTGGTCCCAAGATCTCTGCCTGGGCCCTCGCCCCGCCTTCCCCAGGACCCCACGCATCTAAGCGCAGCATCCCAGGCCGGGCTGCCCCGGTTCCTGCTCCTGCCTCTGCCCCAGCCTCTTCGTTCTAGAAATCTCTATTCCATCATGTGCCCAAACCTACTTCCGTCTCACTTGCCCTGTGTGGTCGGGATTGTGTCTTGCAGGTGTGTCTCTCTCCGGAAGCCCGTGGGTGTGAAAGCGGCATCTAAACGCACTTTCCTAGACAGTGGGCAGTTTGGGGCTCAGACTCAGAGGAAAAGGATTTGGAGAAAACCATGGTGGTTCTTACCCCAAAGTTTGCAGACCGTTTGAAACCGGGTGGAATGTAAGAGTCAGCGCGTCCCTCTTCTCAGAGGAGGCTCCACAGTTTCCCAAAGGGCATACCCCCTTCCTGCCCCCCAGCCCATGAGGTAAAGGACCACAGACAGGTTGACATTTCCCAGGTGGAACATGTTGAGCAAAACGATGGAGGCAGAGGCCCCGGTGCAGTCACCGCAGACCAGAGTCCGGCTCAGTGGCACCTGAATCTAGAGCAGGGGTCCTCAAACTACGGCCCGCGGGCCACATGCAAATACAAATATTGTTTTTGTTCCCATTTTGTTTTTTTACTTCAAAATAAGATATGTGTGGTGTGCATAGGAACTTGTTAATAGTTATTTTTAAACTATAGTCCAGCCCTCCAACGGTCTGAGGGACAGTGAACTGGCCCCCTGTTTAAAAAGTTTGAGGACCCCTGATCTAGAGGTTGGCAGCAGGATTGTCTCTGAGACTTCAGGTTTCAAGTGGGTGCCTGTCAGAATGGGGGCTTTGTAATCGAAGTCAAAAACTGGGGCAGAAAACTCAGTTTCGCTCAGAAGGAAATCATTGCTTCAGAAAGGAGACTGGAACTGAGCGACACTTGGTCTGTTTCTGTCTTCCCTGGCCTTTGCCACTGTCCCCACATTCTCAGCCCTGTGTCCATCCACATGACTCCTGCTTTCCATCTCTTCGGAAGAAAACTGAGTCACGGTGGAAGCGATGTTTTGTGATAAATAACGTGAACCTCCTCATCAATTATTTAACTTGAAGTTCATTCTGTATAGAAAATTACATCTTTGAAAAGACATGACAGGGTTACAATGAATCATATTTATCGTAAAACTGCTCTAGACACAGTAATTTAAACTGTCATTTTATCAAACACGAAAAATTTCCAATATTTTTGAATACTCGTGACGTAGGAAGTGCAACCAGCACTTCCAGAGAGATCCCTTCTGCCCATCCCATTACGGTCCCAGATCCTGAGGTGTGCGTCTCCCAGGCCCGTCTTCCCAGGCCCGTTCACCAAAACTGGCTGCCGGGCTATCACCGGACCTCCAGTGTCTCCTGTGAAGGTGCCGCCAGGGCCAGCCCCGCCCGCTCCCCCCCACCCACCCACTGTGCTTCCTGCTGCTTCTCCCCACAAGGGCCAAATCCGCAAGAAGTTCTTCCTGTGTAAACTTTACATCCTCAAAATGAGAAATTGGCCCTGGCCAGTTGCTCAGTGGTTAGAGTGTCAGCCCCCACACCAAAGGGCGCGTAACTGGGTTGCAGGATCGATCCCCAGCCCTGGTCGGGGTGCATACGGGAGGCAACTAATCGACGTGTCTCTTTCACATTGATGATGTTTCTCTTCCCTACCCCTCCCTTCCACTCTCTCTAATCAATGGGAAAAATATCCTCGGGTGAGGATTAATTAAAAAGAAGAGAGAGAGAGAGAAATTGGGCCTTTCCAGGTGGCCTTCAGAGAGAGAGAGAGAGAGAGAGAGAGAGAGAGAGAGAGAGAAATTGGGCCTTTCCAGGTGGCCTGTAAGTCACGTCCTACTCCGGGGGTTTAAGGCTGTACAGTTCTGCAGTTGGTCAGTGCACTGGGGGCAGAAAGAGGGGCTGTGCTAAACCTTTGACATAAAATCATTTCCGCTCAGTCCTATGAGACCTGCATGTGGCAGGGTTACAATGAATCATATTTATCGTAAAACTGCTCTAGTCGCAGTAATTTAAACTCTCATTTTATCAAACATGAGAAATTTCCAATATTTTTGAATACTCGTGACGTAGGAAGTGCAACCAGCACTTCCAGAGAGATCCCTTCTGCCCTTCCCGTTACGGGGGGGGGGGGGGGGGGGGGGGGGGGGGCAGGGACCCTGTCATCACCTCACCCTTCCCCAGCATGGCCGGGACGGAATCTGCACTCGGTCATGAATGACGGCTAGAGTTACGCTCAGGCCTTCCGACAGCGGCAGCGGTCACATTGCCGGGGCCATGTCAGATGTGGGGAGAAAAAGAGGAAAATCTCAGCAAAGACTTGGATTTTGCAAAAAGGGGAAGATAATTCACAGTGAAAATAATAATCCCCTGATGGTGTGTCCATGATGACTGCTCATGAGGATAGCGGTGGTGGGTGGTTCCCTCGTCGGGAAGGCTCTGGGTGCTGACATGTGCCCTCCCCCGAGCACGCAGGTAGTGTTCCTGGAGCTCCTCACGAGCAGAGGGGGTGAGGACCCCAGTCACACCTGCTGGGTGAGTTCTG
>NW_005363609.1:612321-619586 GCF_000412655.1 Myotis brandtii | reverse complement strand
ATGTTCTGAGGAATGTCTCTCCTTTGGGCCCCCATGCTTTTCCAGCGTTGGGGAGTGTTTTACGAGTGAGTCCGTGGCTGGCTCCCCCCGTGTTTGGGGTCCTCCGTGGACAAGAGGTACCCTGGCCATGTTGCTCCTTGAAGCTCTGAGTGAAAATGACTTTGTTCCGTGGCGCTATGTTAAATTGGCTGGTTAATTCTGGTGTTATTTACCCTGTAATTCATTAGTTTCACCCCACCATTGGCAGCTGACAGGCTGTAATTTCACGCCTTGCAATAAAAGATGTCTCATAATCTGCTTCATTTAGCAGCAAGAGAATTTAATGAAATTAACTGCAGTCCTAATTATGCCAGTGAATACTAAAGACCACCATCGCGCTTTCTCAAGAAAGGATGAGGTCCACCTCGTGAAGGATTTAGCATATAATTTCCTGGGAAAAGTTGCAAATGTCTTCCTTCTCCAACAAGGGCCAATTATGACTACACATATAACTATCGTTAACTGTTTTTCTGAACGTCTCCCCAGTCTTCGTTGTTTCCAAACAAATTTGGGAGGGATTCCTCTCGGAGGGGAGTGGATGACGTGAACAAGCGAGCATCCAGGCTCCCGTCAGCGGCCCTCCCTCCTGTGGTGGCCCAGGTGAAGGCTGGGTAGCAGGTGGTCAGTGTGGCTCTGAGGGTTTCCACCCCAACAACACCCTCCTTCGGCCCTGTCTGTCCAGGCTCAGCCTCTGGGCCTGTGACTTAGCTCTGCTTGGAGGATGCCCGCTGCCTGCTGCTACCTGTCGGGCTTGGGTTCCTCCTCACCTGCTCGCTCACTCTGCCCTGCTTCAGACATAGGTCTTACCTGCTCCCTCTCTGCCCCCGGTGTGGGGAAAAAAGCGTGTTCTTGACACCCTAGTCCATGCCCCCTCCCTCCTTGAAATACTCTGCCTCTGAGCAGCCTTTGCTGCCCCCGCCCCCTCTTCACTTCACCTCAGTGTCCTTCCCTGGCTCTTCCTCTTGGGGACAGGATGAGGCAGAGAAAGGAAATGAGAGGTGCGAAGGCTCTGAGAAGGCCCGAGGTGGGCACACACACCTGTGTCTGCTCCCGCACACCTGTCTCCCCTCCCAGCCACCCCGAGCTGTCAGCAGCGCCTCTTCTCAATGCAGAGGTGACCCAAGCAAGCACAGGCTAACGTGACCGTGAAGAAAACACACGCTGCTGCACAGGAGCCAAAGGGGCAGAGACTCAGGAAGGAGGGACCTCCTTCCGACCCGAACAGAGAGCAGGTCACACACCTCCATGAGGTGTAACTCCTCTCTTCCCGATCACACTTCACAAATGAGTGGCCTTCGTCAAGTTCTGAAATCATCACCTGCCCCAGCCCGTGCCCTGGCTCCTTGGGCTCCCGCACCTGCGTGTTGTGGGCTCTGAGGGCTCCTCGCACACGCACATGCACATGCCCATTGGCAGTGAAGTCATTCTCGCCAGCCTCAGCTTCAGAGGCCAAGTTTGAAACACGATGATGGGATGTTTCTTCTTTAGTAGTATTTGAGGCTGCTGGCGGGGAGGGCTCTGGGACACTTTGGGACAGCTGGGAATGGCTGCTGTGCATTCTTGGGAAAACGCTGTCTCACAGATGGCATTTGTGTTCATGGTCACCCTGAATCTCCCGCTGTCCCTGCCTTGACCATTGAGCCATCATGGGCATTTAGACTTGAAAAGATGATTATACTGCAAAGGTGGGGGATTCCATGGACGTCCCACAGCCCACTCTTGTCAACCCAGGGCATCTGTGGGTTTGCAGGTCTGTGTCCACTTGGGGACTGTGGCCTCCTGTGGGCCAGGGTGACTGACCTGCCTGGGGTGATTGACAACTCTGTTTAGGATTGCTGGACCCAGACCCAGGGTCTTCCAGCTCACACTGTGTGCCCCCACTCCCCCGCCCCCGACCCCGACACAGCGATGGAGGGACTCCCGGGCAGAGTGTTGGCGTTCACAGGACTCTCCTGAGTCCAAGAGACCTGGTCTCTAGGCATCCTCCCCTGGGCCGGCCTACCAGCCTCTCCAGGATCTCCGAGCTTGCGGCCTGGCCTGCAGCCAGGGGTGCTCAGAAGCAGAGTGTCCACATTGCACCCACTGGGTGTCCTGCTGCTCTTCACAGTGAGGGCGGGTGTGGGGGGGGAGACAAGGCTCCGTGAGCACATGAGGTTTGCACTTGGAAGACACGCAGAGGTGAACGCCAGGCAGGGCCAGCTCCAGGCCCCAGTTCCCCATCACTCACTTCCCATAAACTTCCCCCTTCCATCGGTGCCCCATGGGGGCACCATGCTGCTTTCAGAGATTTTTAAAGACATGTTTTTATTGATTTCAAAGAGGAACAGGGAGAGAGAGAGAGAGAGAGAGAGGGAAATTGTTGAGAGAGAATCATTGATTGGCTGCCTCCTGCATGACCCCCACTGGGGATTGCGCCCGAAACCCGGGCATGTGCCCTGATGGGGATTCAAACCATGACCTCCTGGTTCCTGGGTCGACGCTCAACCACTGACCCACACTAGCCGAGCGCTTTTCAGGATTTTTAAGGCAAGGTGTGCTGTCCGCTCTTGTCACTGCCTTGCCAGAAGTATCCCTCAGTGTCCCCACCTGGGAGCATTTGCATCCGTGGCCAGGATGGGGGCGGGGGCGGTGTGAGGGCAACAGAAGCAGAAGGGGCTGCAAACACTCCCGATTGCTCTCCCTGAAAGTACGGCTGAATGGAAAGAAAGAGCTGAGTGTTTGGATGCACTGCCAGCGTCTCCTCCGCAGTAGCCGGGGGTGATCTTGGCCACGAGCAGGAAGGAAACCTGAAGTGTTTCTCTCCCAGACCCTCCCAGCTTATTAAAAGAACTTATAGACATGAAAATACATTAAAGTGGGCAAAGTGAGAGGGTGAGAGAGATTAACAACCTTCGCTGAATGGAGCCCATTGATGAGAGGGGCCTGTGAGCCGCCGCCGACGCAGAGACGGGTGTCGGAGCTGAAAGGGAAGGCCGGGCCTGTCCAGAGTTTCGGGGGGAATGGAAATTGAGAGTTAAAAATCAGAAGCGCCTGCGTGTTCGTTTCCTCCTTTCTCCTGACTGGGGAGCCGGGCTCGGGAAGAAGAAAGACTGCTCCGCAGCCGCTACCCAATTCCAGCCCAAATTAAAAGATCTGCGTAGCATGCAGCAGAGACGGGGTTGTGGAGGGGCACGCGGACACAATGTTGATCGCCGGGCATCTGGGTGTCCCTTGTAACTCCAGGCCCGGCATGCAGAGGGCCCGGGCTGTGGGGAGACGCCGAGGCCAGCTTGACAGGCCCCTGACAGGAGCCGGGCCTTTGGATCCCCGGTGAGGAAATGGGTGTTAGCGCGTCTACATGGCAGCCAGCGCGATGCCGTGCATGTGCGCCCGGGAAAGTTAGCCGTCAGTCAGGTTTTATCTCTTAATGAATAGAGACTGCTGAAGTAAGGGTTAGGTAATTGAGTTTATAATTAATTAGCCAGAACCCTCATCAGATAAAGCAGTGGTGAGGAATCTTTTTTTATGTCCTTTCTCTCCCCGGGGCCTGCCCTTCTTTGTCCTTGCCCTGACTGCCAGCACTTATCTCGGGCCTGGGGCCCGGCCGTCAGCCCTCCCCCTGCCGGCCAGCGCCGAGGGGTGGTCAGCCGGCCCGCATTGTGCTGGGAGGCCCGCAATCAGCCCAGCTGTCCGGCCATGATGAATTAGCGGTGGGAGTGAACACAGAGCTGGACTCCAGATCGGCCGATAGCGCGCAGGCCGCTGCTGTTTGTCCCCACTTCACTGCCGCTCTGATCTTTGACACTTGCGAACAAAGAGATTTCAGAGGCAGAGAAGAAAACGGGGGGCTCCTCCAGAAAGTTGGGCAACTTACAAAAGAGCCCTCAATTTCTATAGCCCAGCAATCCACTCCACAAAGGGAGGAAATCAATGAGTTTCTAGTCTTTCTTTGAGGACCTTAAATAAAAAAATAAAAAAATCCCATGTTTCAGAGCTTTGCGTGTTTGGGGTACATGCCACGGTGAGAACCCAAGGCATCAAAATTAGCCATTGTGCAAAGGGACCCCTTCCCTGCGTCTCACAGACTGCGTTGGGGGGACCTCCTCCTTCTCTGTTCAAAGACTGGAACTCTTACTATTTGTTCTTTATTCTGAATTAGAACCATTCTGGGCTTGTAATGCTAGCTTCCTTGTGATTTGGGTTGTTCCTTTAATTAGCCCCCAGGCAGGTACGGATAAATCTCTCAGTCCCGCAGGCCAGGGGATGGGGTCTCTCTTTGCGTCTGCACTTTCTGCTTGTTGTCCACAGCCCGGGCAGCGGTTTTGTTGTTCTGTGTCCGCAACACCAGGTATCACTGGTCGAGGCCCTTTGTAATTATGGGGACTCCCAAGCCAGAATGTTTTAGCAGGCGATGCGACTGAGTGCTGATTTTGAATGTTAATGAAAATTTAATCAGACCGAATATATTATTCAGCCTCATTTAGGGAGCAAAGTGTGCTAAGTGCCTTCACAAGTGCCCAAATTTATAGAACAAACCAGTTCAGTTTTGTGGGGGGTGAGATGAGAAACACAGGGACCGGTGGATTGGGATGGGAGCAAGGATGGTTGTTAGTTCGGGGTTTGAGAAATAAGTGTAGACGGCTCTTGAATTAACTTGGGAAGTAATGTTATGAAGCACAATCCCTGCAAGTGCCGCTGTCTTCGTCCGCTTCCACTGCAGAAAGGCTGGCTGCTGTGTGAGCCATACCTAATGACTCCGATTTTTTAATGAAGCAAATATGGTCAATCGGCCAGTCGTGGGCTTTCTTTGGAGAAGGAAAAGGAATTAGATGGGTAGGCTCATAGAATGATTGAGACCACGGTGTGGAATTCCAATTACTCGACGAGGGAACGTGGAACTGCCCTGTTGAGCAGACATCCACCCAAGCAGCCCCCAGAATCTTCCAGAAGTTTGAGGTCACCTCCAACAAACCCATGACAACCACTATGACCACACCTTGTCAAGGCCCAAGACAGTACATGCTGTCCCTTGTTCAAGGTCACAGACCAAGGACAATGCACAGAGCAGACCATGCTCCTCTCCACGTCCCGTAGAACCGTGCATCATGGTCCCATCGGCAAACCCTCGGCACAAAGCAGAAAGGATGCATCCTACCCCCTCGCCCTGTAGGTGGCATGTGAGGTCCATTCTCTAGGTCAGTGATGGCGAACCTATGACACGCGAACTCATTTTTTGGGTTGATTTTTCTTTGTTAAATGGCATTTAAATATATAAAATAAATATCAAAAATATACATCTTTGTTTTACTATGGTTGCAAATATCAAAAAATTTCTATATGTGACACGGCACCAGAGTTAAGTTAGGGTTTTCAAAATGCTGACACGCCGAGCTCAAAAGGTTCGCCTTCACTGCTCTAGGTGCTGTCAGACGGCCACTCCTGTCAAGTTCACCTCCCAGTTGGTTAGTCTGCCCTTCTTCTCAGAGGCAGGCCCAGCTAATCTCTCATCCGACCTTCATCTGCTGTTGGCGCCACAGAGCAACCCCGGCTCCACCACAGCTGGTGTAGACATGGGTGTGGCCACAGACGCCTCCACGGGAGTTAGCTCGGGGCCTGGACTCCCGGAGGGAACAGGGGCCTGGATCCCACCTGGTGCCTGGGCCTGCCACTGCCACTTCCTGGCCGTGGTGTGGCAGTGTCTTCACCTGGCCAGGTTTTACCTGTGTCACCTGTGAAGCTGAGGGGAAGCATGCTGCGCAGGTGGAATGAGTCTAATGGTCGGGTCTCAACAATGCCTGGTTTCCCCTCTGTTTTACTTTCTTACCATTATTTTTTACATCTGGATGTTCATGGAGCAAATGACAAGAAACGGTTCTCTCATCGTCTTTCGTTTGGGAGCCGGTGTTCTGTAAAATACCCCTGGAGGTCAGGGCACGTCCTCGGCCGAGGCCTGGGACGTCAGGTCGGCCGAGCTTGGTGACACATCCACCTTCAGAGGAAGACCTTGCGGTGTTCCTTTCTGTGTTCGTTACTCCTGAAATCTCCACATCAGTTATTTTAAACTGGGATGACTCATGGATCCCTACGTGCATTCGTGAAGGAAAAGAAAAGCAGGGAAGGTTTAAAGCAGAGGTTCTCAACCTGTGGGTCATGACCCCTTTGGCGATCGAACGCCCCTTTCGCAGGGGTCACCTAAGACCATCCTGCATATCAGATATTTACATTACAATTCATAACAGTAGCAACATGACAGTTATGAAGTAGCAACGAAAATAATGTTATGGTTGGGTCACAACATGAGGAACTGTATTTAAAGGGCCAGAAGGTTGAGAACCACTGGTTTAAAGGAAGAAAAGATGAAGGTATTCCTGTGTGATATTCCGCAAACCATGTCTGGGGCCACCATGCACAACGTGATGCTGTTGCCTCGGTGCTGCTGTCCATGGGGAGGGGCGTGAGGAAATGGGTGAGGCATGGTCAGCTCAGTGGTAGGTAGAAGTCCACCTGGAAAATGACCACCTGTATATATCAGGGAGTCAGCAGTATGGCAGGCACTTCAATTATCCTAATATATAAAAACCCAGGGTCCATAACCGATTAACTGAAGGCTCAGCTGAACTGAAGTCAGTCCTGCAGTCAGTGCTGGGTTGCTGTGGCAACCCAGCACTGACTGCCAAGGGGTCTGCGGATCAGGGCTGGAGAGAGGCTGGGAGAGAGAGGCAGGGTCTGATCTGCAGCCTCCATGGCAGCTATTAATGAGCCATTGCCTCTCTCTTTCTCTCCTGGCTTTGCCAGCAGCCACACCTCTCTTTTCGGGCCTCCATGGGGGCTGCTGATCAGCCCCACCTCTCTGAACAGGCCCGAAGATAGGCCCGGAGATGCTGACTGGCATAGAAACCGACCAATCAGAACCAAATCTGGGTGAGCTGTGAGGAGCCAATGGCTGCCTAGGATGTGGAGCTTTTGGTGCTGACTGGCATAGAAACCAACCAATCAGAACCAAATTGGTCGGCAGGGGAGGGCAGTTGGGGGCGAAATCAGGCCCGCAGGGGAGGGCAGTTGGGGGCGAGATCAGGCCAGCAGGGGAGGCCAGTTAGGGGTGATCAGGCCAGCAGGGGAGGGCAGTTAGGAGTGATCAGGCCAGCAGAGGCAGTTAGGGGCAATCAGGCTGGCAGGGAAGGGCAGTTGGGGGCAACCAGGCCAGCAAGGGAGGGCAGTAGGGGGCGAGATCAGGCCAGCAGGGGAGG
>NW_005363609.1:570640-611702 GCF_000412655.1 Myotis brandtii | reverse complement strand
TGTTGTTTACTTTGAATTTATATTAGTTCACACAAACACTCCATCCATGCTTTTGTTCCAGCCCTCCAGTCCAGTTTAAGAACCTGTGGCCCTCATGCAGGAATTTCATGCACCAGGCCACTAGTCTCTATATATAAAAGCCTAAGCGACCAAATGACCGAACAACCTGTGGACTGGTCACTATGATGCGCACTGACCACCAGGGGGCAGGCGCTCAACACAGAAGCTGCCCCTGGTGGTCAGTGCACTGCAACAGTGGGAGCACCGCTCGGCTGACTGATGGGCGCCAGACATAGGGCTCACAGCTGGTTGCTGCAGCCCGGAGACCGCAGCAGAGTGACAGCAAGCCTACCCGAGCGGCGGCCTGCGGCCGGGATGAGCGGGAGCAGCAGGCAGTGTTGGACTGCCGGTTTCGCCCGACCCCCGCAGGCCACGCTGAGGGACCTCAACGGTGCACGAATCCATGCACCGGGCCTCTAGTTCATATATTTTTTTTCAAGTAAATGTTTGCTGAAATTCTCAGTTCTCTTCGCTATCCTTTATTTACACATCACCACTATTTTCATTATGAAGTTAATCACAGATTTATTAGTTTGCAAAGTGAATGCTGAACTTATTTTACCTTGGATATATTCTAAAGTTATAAAAGTTGAGCTTTACTAAATTAAACACAGTGATTCTAGGCTTAGATATAAATAGAGTGTCAGTCTTCCTTCCCTTCAGCTTCATTGCCCTGAGCGTCTGGTTTTTATATTGCAAATACACATCTGTTCAGACCTGCTCTCTTACAGCCATGATGTTGGGCTCCTGGCAGGCTGTGTGTCTTCAACGCAGAGGCCATCCGGCTGAATTGGAGATGGGCTGCTGGTGAACCGGTGGCCAGGCATCTGGGCGGGGCAGGCACCCTCGCCCGTGGTCCGGTGGAGACAAGGCTGTGTCTCTCGCTTTGGTGGTCACTTGTGCATGGAGGCTGCTCCGCAGGGACCAGCCTTGTCTCAAGAACCGAGAACAGGTTCGATTTTCCTCTCAGTGTAGCATCCCTGAGGCTGCAGCGCGTTCCTGTACCCTCATTCCGATCCCTAGTGGCTCAGGAGAATTACCTGGGTTGTGTATGAGAAAATGCACCTCGCCTGGTGTCAGGAAAGAAGCGATTTGGTGGGCGTCCGAAGCATGGCGTGACCCCAGGCACCTCCTGACTCGGATCTCTTTGGTTTGGGGCACGGCATGCCCTGTTTATTCTTGTGCTCTGTGGGCTGAGCCCACGCACCCAGACTCCTGTCCTTTCCTCATCAAGGGCCGCAGGAGACCCGCTCACACAGAGGTCTGGAATGGCTCCTGTTAGTCGTGAGCAGCCCCCTGGGGACCATCTGCCAGACCAACACTGTGCCAGTCCCTGTGCCTTGAGGCACAGAGTGTGCAAAGGCAGGGCAATGACCTTGACTTGGGCCAGGTGTTGACCCAGAGGACACAGGCCTAGGTGGGAAAGAGCGAACCTCCCATGCAAAGTCAGAAACCTGTGGCCGTGAGACTAGGGTTTGGATGCAGGACAGCCACCAGTGGATGTCCCCTGCCAGCGATACCGTGCTCCCTGCTCCAGGCTATCCCCTGGAGACCTGCAGTGGGGGTCGGCTCATGCCGTGAGCTCCGTATCTGAGGAGCCACTTGGTTCCTCTTGTGTGGTCTGGTCGGGCGTGGTCCGTGTGAGAGCAGAGCCCAAAAGGACATGGCTGTAGATGAGCAGGCCACGCCGAGGAGTCCGGCCTTCCGTGGGGAGTGCCCTCCTTGGAATCCAGATCCTAAGTCCCCAGTCAGTATCTGAGTTCATCCCAGTGAAGGGGTGTACCTTCCTGGGGTGCTGCTCTCGGGCCTTCCCTCAGCGCCTGCTAGGACACCCCAGTCATGGTTCCCAACCCTCTCTGTCCCAACCCTCCTGGGCTGCGCAGAGCATGTCCATGGGGAGAGCATGTCGCCCTGTTGCAGCCTTTACTTTTAACACAGAAGCTAGAGTGGCTGCACGAAAAACACGACAATGTTGCGTATCACACACATGTCCGTCTGTTTCTCCAACCTGCACCATGCGTGAGTGACACAGAAGAACGGCGCCTCAGTGCCCAGACTAGCTTCGGACAGCAGCAAGTACAAGGTCAGTTTCTGATAAGAGAGACTAACAGACAAGCATGTTCTGTGTATGCCTGTCACTGCTTTCCACCAGCTCAGCACAGAAGTCATCTGGGTGTCAATTGAACATAAAGAGAAGTTTTCCAGCCCGACCAGCATGGCTCAGTGGTTGAGCGTCTACCTATGAACCAGGCAGTCATGTTCAATTCCCAGTCAGGCACATGACCGGGTTTCCGGTTCAATCCCCACTGGGGGGCTTGCAAGAGGCAGCCAATCGGTGATTCTCTCTCTTCATTGATGTTTCTATCTCTCTCCCTCTCCCTTCCTCTCTGAAAACAATAAAAATATATTTAAAAATCAATAAATAAAATGTTATAAAAAAAAAAGAAAGGTTTTGCAGTTAAAGGCAGTGAAGAACCAGAAGTCTGCTGAAATTCTTCCTCAAATACGCCTTTTGATCTGCGCCATGTTTTCTGCTGTGTGAGTGGATCAGGTGAGCCGAGCTGTGATTGCACTGCGGCCTGGGTGATTGGTGCTGCGGCCTGGGCCATCTCGAGCATTCTCATTGTGAGGACTGCATAAATGACGATTGTGCATCCTTTAATTTTAGTGCTGTCATTTTGGGGAAATGCTGATCTTAATTGTTAAAGCCTTTAACTTTCTGTAAGTTCAAATTGAATGTAATTCAGAGTGTGTAGCAATCTTCGTCAACACATCCCATCGTCAACATTACTGCAAAGAGGAAACTTGAGCTGGGCAGATAAAATTGTAATCCATTTAATTTTCCTTCAGTTGCTTAGCAGATTACTATTCATTGCCCCAACACATTTTATCCAGGGTTTTGGTAGCATTAGTTAAAAAATGAAAAGCTAATGCTGTGGAACATGAACAGAACATCTTTAGAGAAATATATTCATCAAATTTTCAGCAGCAGAGTTCTAGGATGCTTTCTACCAATTAAAAGCAGTTTTCCTTGTGAAAGATAAGGCTTCGTGTTGTTTTTTATAACGACATTGAGCCTTCTGGTTGGCAAATTGATAGGCAAAAATGTATACATTTAGTTGAATTTGTTAAAAAATCTAGTCATTGAGGGGAAATTATTTTAAAACTGGACAAAATTAAGAAAGCAGACCTTTATAAGTAGTTATTATGACTCCCACCCAGAGATGATAAAAAGCAATGAATAGGAATTACTCCGAAGTGAATTATATTTTGTGAGCACAATTATATGTGCTCGTGACTCAACATGCACTTCCCCTTTGTCAGAAGTTATAACGTATCCATCTACCATGAAAGGCCCGTGTAACCTGAAAGGTGGTGTCCCTTCATGCCGATGAAATTGATGAGCTGATGAGCTGGGAGAGACTTACTCATATTTTAATGCCAGCAGTAACAGTCCTCACACCCCAAGAACAGGGGCATCAAAGTTGGTGGTAGCAAGGAGTATTTGCCGCTGTAATTGACAAATAATACCCCTCATAAATACTGCCAGTCTTTTCAATTAGTTTTCATCTAAAATTCGGGCTACAAAATGATGGCCTGTCAACTGACAATGAATGGCAAAAATTAATAAATTGTCTTCTAAATAGAATGGACACTTAAGAAAAATTGGGCAGCCAATTTAGCACAGCATGAAGCGGGGGGAACCTTTTGTACTGATGCCCGGCTCTAATGTTGCCTCCGTCTTTATTAATGGTGCTCGGCGGCGGCTGACAGTTTTGTTGCTACTGGCAACTTTCTTCATTAAAATTAAAGCCAGCATCAAATTCCATTAGCCGTACTCTGGGCACCTTGCATTTTCTTATACATATTGTTTCTTTTATTAACTCCCTCTCCACCCACGAGAAGTTTTAAAAGAAGTTAAACGGGAGGGATTATTTGCCAAGGCCAGAGAATTATTCTCTGTTCTTGGGGAAGAATAGTTAGTTGTTACTTGCCCTGGTAGCACCTCATGCTAAAATCTGCCAACTTCTTTTTTGTTCCTTTTCTTTTCAAACTGGGACCATATTACCTCAATAAATACCTTCTAGTTTATTTTTTCTGAGCAGTTTTTTGTTTGTTTGTTTGTTTGTTTGTTTGTTTTAATTCTGGCTTGCCCCGTATTTCCGACTGTACCTTAACACAATAGTAGCCTGAAGCTGGGTGAGACTTGCATTTGTCAGGATTGCCTTAGCATTATTTTACCCAAAGGCATTAGTTTTATCTGTAGAACAAATTTCAGCCTTTGAAGGAAAAAATATTTGTGCTTTGTGCTTAAGCAGCTCAAAGCCCGACATGCCTCAGCCCAGATTGCTGCCTCTTTGGGCAGCAAGAAGTAACAGTTCAGCCCTGGCCGGGTAGCTCAGTGGGTTAGAGCTTCGTCCCAATACACCAAGATTGCAGGTTCAGTCCCTGGTCAGGGCACATACAAGAACCAACCCATGAATGCATGAAGGAATGAAACAACAAGTCGATGTGTCTCTCTCTGAAATCAATTTTTTAAAAAAATTTGTTAAGTAACAAAACAGTTCAGATTCCAGGACAGCTCAGGTCTGGCCTGTGCACGTCCACCAGTGAGCGGGGCTATGTGGCTGCGTGGATGCCTCTGCAGAAGGAACTAGACTGGGATCACCAACCACATGGGGACTTTCCTCCCAAACCTGCCTCTTAACTGCTTGCTTATGCCTGAGTAAAGCTAAGTTTAATGGCTAACCTTTCTCTCAGTTGTTTTTCATCTTTCTGGTTATATCTCACACTGCAAGAGACCCAGATACTCATTAAAATAAGAAAAAGTTAGGTGCTATGCCACGAAGGGAAAGGCGTTATACCAGAAAACCAACACTAAATTTGAGCACCCTGGCAGTCAGGGCAAAAAGGGAAATACAGTTTTGAGCTCTGCTGGAAGTTGTAATGGAAGTGTGCCTTCTGTATTTTTGTTATCCTGTTTTAACTGACTTGAAACCATGAATTTCAATGATCTTTTTGTTTCGTTTTTACTTCCAGGAGATAATTACTGAAATCATTAAATAAGAGTTAGCTTTTTCTAATCACATAGGTTTTCATTCAGCACTGTTTCTCCATACCTTCTACCCTCACATCAGAGAGAAATATGAATAGTATCTAGGGTATTGTTAAGTAAAAGAGAACCCAACAAGTGAATATCCTTGTCTGTCTTATTCTTAATTTTGTATTTTTTAATGTAGAAAGTGACTGAATTTCCAAACGTCTCATAATGAACGATTGCGGCTCTCTGTTTGCAGAGAGGTGGTAGTACTGGTACTGTTTTTCTAAAAAAACATTTCTGACATTTCAGGAGTGAATGAATCTATCGAATAATTGCAGGAAGCTCCGCTAGCCAGTCTTCGTGAGTAATCTTAAATAATTAAGTGAGGAACGACCTGTCAAATTGTCCCTCAGTTAGTTGCATTGAAAAAGATAAGTATTCGCTAAGACTGTCTTCTTTCCTAGAATGTAGATATGCAACTCTTTTTTTATTTTATTAAATTTATTGGTGTGACATTAGTGAATAAAATTATGTTTAAAGTATACAATTCTGTGATACATCATCTGTAGATTGCGTGTGTGTGTTCGCCACCCAAAGTCGAGTCTCCTTTAATATTGTTGATGTGTTGATGGGTTCATGAAATGAACAGCACAGAACCTCTGCACATGCGTCCGGCCACTGAACCTCGGAGGGCTGTCGCCCCCTCCCCAATATCTGAGCCTGCAAAGAGACAATTGTTACTTGATGACTGAACCTACTAATATGTTACAGTAAATGGGGCATGAAATACAATACTTTATATATAGTATATACTAAGTGATTCTTATATTGAAACAACAAGGCCATTTTTAACTTGCTGACACAATATTTGCAGTGTTTCATCATTAAATTGTCCTGATTAACACTCAGCTTCTGGAGTGGGGCCTTTGGAGTCATTTTTTGAACGTGATGAATCAGAGGATTTTTTTTGAACGCCACTCCATCCTCTTTTTTTGTCTTAGATTTGGAAGACTTTGGAGTGAAATAAGGAATGGCCTGTTTTATGTGTTCATTTTCATAGTGTATTCTTTTACTGCTGCTAGAAATCTTATCCAGATTTTTTATATTAGTCGGGTGTCATAGGCACCCATTAAGGAATGCGTTTTTTATTGATGGTGACAGCAGTCTGTCCCTGTCACAGCCTCTGAGTTGGAGCAGAGAAGACATTCATAGAGGACGTTTGGTAGAAAGGAAGCACATGCAAGCTGTTCGTTCACCGTCACCTTCCCAGGCCTCCCCCGCCTGTGATTTGGGGATGTGCATGCCAAGGCTGCCTTCCCTTTCCTTGGTTTCAGATATGTCCAGACAAATGAGCTGACTGCGTCTGGAGAGAGACTCTCCCATGGCCTGGTTCCTGCTCGCCAAGGGCATGATCCCAGGGATGACCCTGACCTTTTTACGCAAACCTGTATTGAGAAGCACACATGCACTCATTCGATCCCAATTTCAGCCGCCTGCCATTTCCTGGGTGACACTGATCCCCTTGGCCGTGGAGTGCAGGGTGGCTGCCTGTGCTGACAGTAGGATGGGAGCCTACGGACAGCGTGGACTCAAATTCGGGTCCTCCTTCTCCCTGCTCGTATGACCTCGCACAAGCATTTAATCTCGATGACACCCTGTATCATTCATGGCAATGGTTATAACCACTCCGTCATTTGTTCAGTCAGTAAGCCTTTTTTTCCGCGTATTTGCCAGGTTACAGGAAACAAAAAATGGGCAAGATGAGAGCAGTCCTGGCCCTTGTCAAGCTGGTGGCGCAGAGCTGAGGGGCCGGCGGGGAGGAGCTGCTGTGGTCTGGCTGTCCGGGCAGCACCATCACTTAGAAGCAGAATGGAACCCTAGGTGTTTTGTGTGTTTTTTGTAGCCACATTACAAGGAGTAAAAACACACTCAAAAAAGCAAGTGAATTAATTTTAATAATAATATTTTATTTAACCAAGTATATCCACAATTTAATTATTTTAGCATGTAATCAGTATTAAAAAATCATTATTTTTTCACTTAAACCTTCAAAACCTGGGGTGTAATTTACACTCACAGCAGGTCTCAGAACTGACCACACGTGAGCCTCAGTGGTCACGTGGGGCTTGTGGTGACGCATGCACAGAGCAGGTCCAGCGCAAGGGGTCTAAGCTGACAAGGATACCCAGGGGAAGGAGGGGGAGGCCAGGAGGGTCTCCTGGGCCCGGGGAGCACTGAGGCATGGGGGAGTAGCTGCCCTTGTGCCGTCCACAGTGCCTGGGAACCCTGCAGGGGGCGTGACCTGGAGGCTCCTGCTGGGCAGGTGGCGAGGGGCCACCTGTGGGACTCCAGGTGGTGCTGTCCACCCTGTGGCTGAGGCCCTCGGGGAGGCTGCACCCTGAAACGCGCTCTGAGCAATGGCAGTGTTCAGGAGTCGGTGGGTGAGCAATGGACAGGAGTATGGGAGAGAGACCAGAGGGGAGCAAGAACAGAGTGTGTTCCATGGAGAGCACATTAAAAAGTGTTGGTGAGGGCCCGGCTGGCGTGGCTCAGTAGTTGAGCGTCGACCTGTGAAACAGGAGGTTATGGAGGTCATGGTTCAATTCCCTGTCAGGGTACATGCCTGGGTAGCAGGCTCGATCCCCAGTGTGAGATGTGCAGGAGGCAGCTGATCAATGATGCTCTCTCATCATCGATGTTTCTGTCTCCCTCTTCCTTCCTCTCTGAAATCAATAAAAAATATTTTTAAAGTGTTGGTGAGGGGACAGAAGGCCAGTGTCCCGTGCAGAAGACCTGTGGTGGTTTAGGTAGATATAAACATCTCCATAGCTTCAACCCGCACTAGCTCCGACCCCCCGGCGCGAGCGTGCCCACGCTCACACGCACTATAACGCGCAGTGGTCATAGCACGTGTGATCTCGGGGATGCTGGCTGGGCTTCGGGGTCACTTGCCTGAATAAGAAGCAGCTGCAGGATTTTTATTGTTGCTCATCCAGAAATTCCTCTCTCTCACTGTGTCCTTGCACGGGGTGTTTGTATTTTGTGATGGGTCTGCCATCTCATGAAGGGATTGGCTGTCCATCCCTGGCCTCACTCTGGGACCTGCCTGGGCTCCCTGGGCAGGTGATTGAATTCAGTCTAATTTTCTTTCACTACAGGAGAAATCTCACAGGCTCAGTTAAGTCCGTCTCCAGACCAGGGAGAGAGCCCCTTGGGGGTGTGTCTGTGGTTCTCCCCTCCAGGGCAGGACTGGGTGGGAGGCCAGGCTGGGCACCCGGAGGGGACGGAGCGGCCCTGCTCTGCTGAGCAGCCCGAGCCCCCGAGACAGTGTTGAGGGGCGGCCCGCGGAGGTGTCACCGCAGCCATTCAATGCTGACGCTGTCATCCCTGCCGCTGGAAGCCTGACAGAGAGGCAGGGTGAAAGGGAAGAAAAATGAGGCGACTGAGAGATGATATTAACTGGAAACATTACGAGGGATTCCCAGCGCACTGGAAATTTGTTCTGTTTCCATTTTTTTCTTCTCTTTGGATGAGGGAGGTTTTTTAAAAATTCATTGTTACTGTTTTAGCATCCCAATATATAGTCGTTTCACTGTTTTCTTCTGCCCACGTTTAGACTTCATTTGGTTCTGGTTGGGACTCAATTCCAGGCCGGCCTCCCGTGAAGTGTGGCTCCCAGCAGCCTTCCTCAGAGCCGCCGTGGTTTGTGAAGACGGGAGAAAAACCCAGCCAACTTCCCTCCCCACCATGATCCTCCGGCTTGTTATTCCGTTGACTCGGTATTAAATTGCATTCTGTGTCCATCATTATTAAAATGTGAAGTGTGTCGGTCACAAAGCATACATTTCGGGGCAGTTAGCTGAATAATTCTTTTCTTTATTATCCCAAATTACTGCTGCGCTCTGGAGAGGGGAAGAGTTTAGCCAATTATTGCCATTTGAGCTGGATTTGTGGGTGATTAGCTCCTGGTCGAATCCAGTCCCGGCCAGCGCTTTGAAGCCAGGGCCCTGTGATTTTCTCAGCGGTGAGGTAGGAAGAGACGTGGCTAATGACAGGAAGGTCGCGCGGGTCAGCTGACCTGTGTGTGGCGCAGGTTTGGGTTTCGCAAATAGGGCATCGACAATAACAAGTGTGTCCCTAACCCCGCCGTGCATAATCGCGGCTTTATAGGATTGCTGGAGATGCTGACAGCTCAATTAAAGTGTAACCCTTTGTACCCTACAACCTGGCAGAATGACAGAAATATCACTAACCAGAGAGGGGAGGGGTCGAAAGGGAGCTGGTTAAAGAGCCAGAATCATCTCCAAGTCCCCTTGCCCTCCCGGAGCAGAGCAGGCTGGAGAGAAGCCTTGTCTGTGGTATGATGGACCCTCTGGAGGAGGCCAGGGCGGCAGGTAGCGCTGTTTTGTGTGTATGTGTGTGTGTGTTTAAGAGTTCAGTTAGGGGGGCTCCCTGCTGTTGCTGTGGAATCGCTTTAAACTAGATAGAACGTTAAAACAGCAGAAGTGGCAGAGCCCACGTGTACTCGTCCCGTTGGTCCGTGACTTTTTTACCGAAGCTTACATCCAAGCATCATGTATGTGAATCTGCTAGAAGGCTTCCATCTGGGGAGGATCTAGGGAGACCAGTTAATTGGGGTCATTTTCTTGCACACAGTGAATTGAAGGTCCTGGGGGTTGGGACCTCAATGTATGGATTTGGGAGGGGACACATTTCAACCCGTAATTCCTTCCCTGACTATCTGCTTTAAGTTTGCAGCCCCACCCACTCCTTATCACCCTTCTAATGGTGGGTATCATCGTCCAACACGCTGTAAGTATTGTGTTCTTCCCCCAGGCAGAGAGCCCCACTCTGTCCCCAGCATAGAGAACAGTCTTGTGGCACATAGTAGGTGCTCAATAATTACCAATTGAATACATTTACTCATTCGAATTCATTATGACTTCTTCCTCCAGAAATGATTTCCTCCAGGATAGTAACTAAGTCGCAGTTCAGTTATGAGACCCAAAGGCCAACAATGCCTACCCTGCTGCCCAGCTCTTTGCTATGGCTCTTCGTGCTCTGAAACCACACGGGGAACACAGGGCTATGACCTCGTCCTGGAACATGATAAACAGAACACTGTCCTTGTAGCAACAATGGCCAAGATCCTGATCATTCTTTTTTTTTAATGCCTTGGAAGTACAAAAGTGACTGCATTAAAGTTAAGTTTGATACTTTCAGTTTATATTTATGATCCTTACAAGAAGATATCCTTCTCTTTTCTCCATCCCTTTCTGTGAATGACATAGTTGCATTACACAGGGATTTTTTAAATTATTATTGGTTATCAATAATAATAATAGGACCAAGAGGACCAGTCAGAATGAATATTCCTGAGATGGAATCCTGGCCCAGCCACATAGGCCGGGATGACTTTGCTGAACTTCTCTGTACTTGGTTGGATTACCTGTAAAATGATGGGGATCCCAAAGGGTCCGTTTCTCACTTGCATTTCTCTGTTGATGGGTATCAGGTCTCTTCTAGAATTACGTGGTGCTAATTTACTGATTGTTCCTGACCGACTTCTTTCACGTAAGAGTATTTTCCACACCTTGAGCCGAGAGCCGCTGTGACCAGGGTGTTTCCGGGCCTGGCCATTCTTGTCACACTTGCTTCCTCTGTGCCCTTCTGCTCCCTGGACTGTCTGGGTCAGTTAGCCAGGCTTGGCTCGGTGGCCTGTTAATGGAGCGGCAGGATGTTACTCCTTCCCCCCTTTTTATTTATTTTTATTATTTTACTTTTTACTTTTAGGTTTTCAGTGCACTGCTTTGATATTTAGAGATGTGTGGACTTTTGGAGCCATTTTAGAACTAGAAATCTCTGTACATTGGGATAGTCATTTCAGGACTGACCCTGTGCCAGGGACTGGAGCCAGAGCCCACTCGGGCACCCTGGCCCCCAGAACTCCCAATCCGTGGGGGGAAGCCAGTTGTGCCTGCTTGGGGTGTGCTGGATTTGAGGTGCCAACGAGTTACCCAGAGAGGGAATGAGAAGCGAGGACTGGAGAGAGTGGGGAAGTGACAGCTGAAGATAGGTGTGTGATTCGGTGGCCTGGAGGGCCTGTGTGGTGAGACCCAGGTCGTCCACCTACTGGGCTGGGGCCACAGGTGTGCTGAGGGAAGGGCCCTCTGAGCTACAGCAGTTACCACCTGTTTCAGCTCCTCCTGTTAGTCTGCTCCAGCTGCCATAGCAACCACCACGGCCTGGGGGCTTACACCACCGAAATGAATTGTCTCACAGTCCTGGAGGCGGGAAGTGCCAGTCCCGTCTTCTCCCTGTGTCTCTACATCGTCTTCCTTCTGTGTGTCTGTGTCCTAGTCTTTTCTTATAGGGACACCAGTCACACTGGAGTAGGGCCTCATGTAACCATAATGAGGTCTTTAAAGGCACCATCTTCAAATACAGCCACATTCTGCAGTGCTGGGGGTTAGACTTCAACGTAGGATTCAGAGGATGTAATTCAGCCCCTAACAGCCGTTACCTAAGGGTCCAATGGTGCCTCCTCAGTAAAGGCTGGGGAAGCTCTGAGCCCATGAGTGCAGCTCAGGATGGTGGGCATTAAGGATACAAGAAGGACATTTCAGGGAGAAAGAACAGAATTTGCCAATTTTAAATCAAGTGATGGCTGCTGGTTGTCTGTACATAGTTTCAGATCCTAGAGCTGGGCCCACAGTCTTCTGTAAAGGGCCAGATAGCAAGTATTTTAAGCTTTGCAAGTCACCTGGCCTTTCCTGTAACCACGGCCCCACCATGGACAGGGTGAATGCAGCCATACGTACAATTGAATGTCGCAGTGTTTCGATTAAACTTTATTTACAAAAAGAGGCAGAAGGTGAGATTTGGCCCACAGGCCAGCCGGTGCAGGCTGTGGGATTCCCGACTCTAGCGGTCGGTAGTGGAGGGGCGGGCGTGGAGAGCTGGTGAGAGGGAATGAGTGCAGCCCGGGACTAGGCATCTGACACTTCATGGGGCTTGCTGACGCCAGCACTCGTCCCCTGGTCCCCTGCGAGAGTGAGGGAGGGCTGACAGGAGGCCTCTGTGCAGACTCTGCGCCCAGACAGTCACTTCAGTGGTGAATTTCCACTCCCTCAGGTCCAGGCATGTTCTTGAAAACGTGTATTTGTTAAGTGCAAGGCACTGCTTAGCGTAATGAGGGAGCAGGTACCAGCTGGTGCATTTTCATTCTGCAGGAGCGGGAAGTAGGAGAGATGCCCAGATGGACCTTTTTCCACAGAGAGCCGGAGACGGGGAGGGGTTCCCTGCTCCTGAACCAACAGCCCCTCTGCTTCCCCAGCTTCCATCCACCTACCACCCCCCAAATACGCTTTTCTAGTGTGTTTTTTAAGTCAGTTAATATCAAAGTTAAACACAAGGGAAAGTCTTGATTAGAATAAAAGTACTAAATGCAGCCCTAGCTGGTTTTGCTCAATGGATAGAGCATTGACCTGTAGACTGAAGGGTCCCAGGTTCAGCTCCCATCAAGGACATGTACCTCAGTTGCAGGCTCGATCCCTAGCCCTGGTCGGGATGTGGTGTGGGAGGCAACCAATCTGTGTATCTCTCACATCGATGTTTCTTTCTGTGCATCTCTCCCCCTCTCTTCCACTCTCTCTAAAAATCAATGGAAAAATATCCTCGGGTGAGGATTAACAACAACAACAAAAGTATTAAATGCAAATGTGAAAATCAGGTGGTTGGTGTTCATACTCTGGGTCTCAGGGAACACTGCTGGCTTTTCTCCGACATTTTAGAAATTCGCAGACCCCTTTACCTGCTGTCATGAGAATCTGTTCGAGTGTCAACGCAAATCCTACGGTGCTGAGGGACCACTAGCAGGTGTTCCTTACAGAACCAAAGAAGGGCTCCAGCCTCAACCTCAGGTGTTGTTTCTTTAGAAGTAGAAGCAGCCAACACTTCTGAACTCATGTGGATATTTTAGGCCATGGAAAACCCAGTCTTTTTTAAAATATATTTTTATTGATTTCAGAGAGAAAGGGAGAGATAGAAACATCAGTGATGAGAGAAAATCATTGATCAGCTGCCTCCTGCACAACCCACACTGGGGATCGAGCCCGCAACCCAGGCATATGCCCTGACCAGGAATCAAACCTGGGATCCTTCAGTCCGCAGGCTGATGCTCAATCCACTGAGCCAAACAGGCCAGGGCAAAACCACTGTCTTTTGAACTTGGTAATTAGACAGCTGTTGGCACCCCCAGCTTGGTGTCACTGCTCAGTCCCACCCACACTCCCCTCGGCTTCCGGTCAGTGTGTGCATGGCCTCCAGCAGCTGTTGACCCAGAGCTCCATGCTCCCTGGATGTGCTGTTCGTGATCCCATCTTTAGGGGGAGCAGCCCGTGGCCATCGTGGCTCCCTTGCCAGGTGGGACCCTGGCCATTAAATGTCCCCTCCCTGTGTCATGATGACCTCCTAGCTAGCAGATGCCAACACCACCTGGTCCCTCAGACTCGTAACAGGCTGGTTCGCCTGGTAGAGACCCCGTCCCTGATGCACTCAGTAAGTCTTTGTTGGTAAATAATTGCTATTGAGCAGAGTTTTAATATAAATTTATGAGTGGTGTTTTATCACACCTCGGGGCTGCAGGGAGAGCTGAGTGATGGATTTCAGATCGCACTTACATTCATTACATTAACTTTGTAAGTTATTTAAAGCTTGCACACTTAACATTGCTTTTGGCTTTCAGTGACCTCTTGGGACTAGGCAAGGAATACACATGACTAATAAGGAGATTGCAGCCAGAAGACAATTCTGCTCTTTGCTCTGCCATAGAAAGGGTTCCTTGAAAAAAAAAAAAAAAAAAAAAAAAAAAAAATTAAAAGCCAGAAGTGCCTGCCTGGAATCTGATATTTTGGTTGTAGATCATTAATGTTAGAGACTTTCCAATGTGAGGGTAAATTAGGTGGTAGCAATTAGATCTGCATTTGCCAGTTCCAAGTAAGATCAGAGGAATAGTTGAGATGTCACAAAGCCCTTAAATCTCTTACTGTGCAAACAAGTGAAAGATGCTAAACCTTGAAAGTTGGTCTGGAGGTGCAACCGCCTGCTCTCCTGCCGCCATGTTTACTGTCGCTGGTAACAAGCTCGAACGTGGTGGTTTACAACCATCGCCATCTCGTTATCTCTTAGGAGTCTGTGGGCCGGGAGTGTGGGCCAGCACATGTCTGCTCCCCAAGGTGCCTCCCAGGGCAGGGCGTCCAGGGTCACTTCCTCGCTCACGTGTTTGATGCCGGCCGGTCAGCGGCAGTTCTGTGCTCCTGACATGAGAGCTCAGTGCCCCTCCGTGTGCCTCAGGGTCTCTCTCATGCCAGTCTCTGCAGCAGAACCCTCCTCTGATCTCTCACAAGTCTGCTGGGCTCCCAAGGCATGGAAACAGGAGCGGCCAGGCCTCTGGAGGCCTTGGCCAGAGTGCTCACAGCGTAATTTCACCACATCATATTGGTTAAATGGACATAGGGCCCAGGACCACACCCAGGAGCTGGGCTTTTGAAGTTCATCTTTGGAGACTGGCTACTTCCGTCTGACCTCACACATGCAGAATACCCTCACCCCGTCTCCAGATTCACAGTCTCATCCCAGCATCCGGCTCAGACTGGAAGCTCAGGGTCACTGTCTACATCAGGTGCATGTGTGGATGAGGCTGCTCAGCTCTGATGCTTTCATCTGAAGACCAGGGAGCTTGAGAGCCGAGTTACCTTGCGCGCACAGTGCCACAATGTCGACACAGACAGGTGACCTGTAGCCCACAGCACCTCTGAGCCCACCGGGCACATGTTCCACCCTACCCTGCTCTGGTCACAGGGAGTGTGTTCTGCTCGGGGCGGGGGCGGGGGCGGGGGCATCCTCCCTCGCCCTGGGCTCTGCTGTCTGGGCCGGCCTTCCTTTTCCATAAGGTGTGGCCTGTTGTCACATCTGTGTGGCTTTCTTAGCCTGCTTCCTGCTCCATGTAGGTCGAGTGCCCAAAGTGAAAAGATTCATTTTGAACGTTGTGCCATTTAGTCATATGTGGCATATAATTCCTTTAAATATCTTGTGGGTGTCCTTTGTATCCAATGACCATCCATTTCATTAGACAAGCCAATCCACAGCTCCTTATCTCTAATATACAAATCTCTATTGGAAGGGTCCATGCGTTCCTGCCCTCAATCCTGCTGCGTTCTCATGGGGCGGCGTGTCCGGCTGCCAGACCTTTGGCGGGGTCTGTATTCTGAGATCACGTCTACTGACACCCCCTGGATTTGATCTTCATCCTTAGGCCAGTTCTATTGGCAGGAGAAGCTGGGGGCCAGAGACGATTTTTCTCACGGTTCAGCCTAGCATGACTTTTAAATTGGAAACATTTTTTCTGGTCCTGCTTGGAAACTCTCCTTGGGGTTATTGGAGCCAGCAGCCAGGCTGCTGGGCATCCCCGTGGGCAGCAGGCCTGGGACCGTTCTGCTAGCCAGAGCACAACTCGGCTCCGTCTCCGTCTCTAACCTTGGGTAGCACTTTCCTCACGCCCCTCCAGACTCCACTGCAGCTACGTCCTCACCAGCCTCAGCCAGCGCTGGTGCCAAGCCTGTGGTTTTTATTTTTATTACAGCAATACAGGATGCTAGCTCTGTTTTTCTTATCTATTGTTGCCTAAGGATCTACCCCAAAACTTACTGATTTGAGAAAACTTATTTTATTATTTCTCTTAATTTGGTGGTTCAGGACTATGGACAGAGCACAGCAAGGCTTATCCAACAGAGCTCTCCAGAGGGAAGCTGCCAGGGTTTCTGTAGGTTCCAGCCCGGTGTAGGTAGCATCACTCCCTCTGGTTCTGTTGGTTAATGTGAGTCTGGGCGTTTCCAAGTCAGGGTGGGATGATTTGCCCAGGGCCACGAACACCACAACTCATGGTGCATTGGGAGCCATCTTGAGACCAGCCACCAGGCTGGCTGTGCATGCTGGGGCAGTTACATAAGCTCTCTGTGCCTCAGTGGCCTCATCCGTAAAATGGGGGTAATCCTAGCCATGACCATCAGGTCCGCTGTAAGCTTGCAGCAGGTTCATACTTTAAGGCTCTTAGAGCATCCCCTGGCTCACAATGAACCCAATATTGTTTTGAAATTTTAAAAGTTTACAAACAGATGTGTAAGTCACATGAGAGTCAAATAAAGCATTAACTATAATTAACGTCTGCACTGTGATGGCTGGTCAGGGACAGTCTTAAGCAGGAGATCGGTTTTACATGTTCTGAAGTGGCATCTGAGGGATAGACTACGGATGTGTTGTGACATTCTGCCGTGCAGTTTTGCCCTGGGTCACACGAGATCAAAGAGACTTAGAATCATAAGGGCCATTTCCACAGGCCGAAGGGAACTGCCCGCAGTGTCTCCGGCAAAGAGCCTCCTGGCCTCTGTCATCTTCTGGCTGGTGGGATGGCAGCTTCATAGCCTTTCAGAGTTTAACATGAGCTGTTTTAGGGTTTTCCATTTTCTTGGTACTTAAGAGAGAAACTGTGTAAGTCCAGGAGGACAGAAGCATGGGGCCTCAGTCTGACGCAGCGAGGCCCTGTCCTGGTCGCATCGGTAAATGTTTGTCCCAGGGCAGGCGATGGTTCACTCTCTGCCCTGGGCACCTTGGGGGATGCTGTGTTCTGAGGAGAGTAGCACAGTGCAGTGGATGGAGAGGGCAGGGTGGTTGGGCCTGGCACTGCCTGTCAGCTAACAGTGACTTTACCTGTGTGATTCAGTCTTGTCTGTACCGAGGAACCACAGTAACTCTGCTACCCTGACCTGCTGCATATGGGGAGCAAGTGAGGGATGAACGTGACATGTGTAGAAACAGGTCAGCGGTGTTAGTGTTCAGGCATCCAAGGAAGCGTGCCTCTGACCTGGCCCAGCTCCGCACCGGTGGGCAGCTGGCACCTGGGCTCAGAGCAGCTATGATGTTGGGGACAGGGCGGCCAACGCTCAGTTTGTACAGTCTTTCGGGGGTTCAGGGAAGAGGTTGGGTATAAACCGGCTTGGCCGAGGGTGGAGAGCAGAAATACGGCTCTTGGGTGCCAGGCTGTCCTTCGGGCCCCGCTGACTTTCGCAGCATTTGAATAGTACACGTAATCGAGATGACCCTCCACCAGGAACCATAGAATTAAGATTGTCAAGATTTGGACTGTCTTTCACCAAGAGATTATGCTTTCCTGGCACCACAACAAGGCAGCCTGCTTTAGTTCCCCTCTGACGTCACCTGCTCACATCATCTCCCGGCTGGAATGTTCTCTTTATCCCTTAAGCAGTATGTCCTTCTAGCCCTCACTGGGGAGAGGAGGCCTGTGGGTGTGGGGTTGGCTCCGGGCAGCGCCCACAGCGGGCCTCCACATGGAGCCCTGGGGTGAGGCCTGCGTTTCCTGGAGTGGGAGTGGCAGGGCTTTCTGAAGCCCCAGCAGCTCTCAGCCACCAGTGACACTGCAGTGACCCGGGCCCTGGTGGTGGTGGAATTCGCTCTGCACTGGGCCGGGAAGGATGGAGCCCACGGCAGAACTGGGGCAGGCTTCGCGATGCTGAGTTTAGAGATCGTCCAGTCCCCCTGGGAGGGCAGTGTAATGATTTGGAGCGACTGCATGTTTATTACCACGTCCCTCGTGTGACTGCCCCGTCCCAGGGGCTCTTCCTGGTTCACGCAGTGCAGTTGCACCCCTTGGTTTGCAGCCGCGCTTCTGGGGCCTGTTCGCTCGTTGGTCTTGGGGCCACGTGTCGTTTAGATTCTCAGAAATCAAGGGATGCCATGTTTTGCCACATGTTTGTTTTTTAAAAATAAGAACTTGCAAAAAAGTGAAGAACCAAAGGTTCACTGTTAGTTGCTTCCAACTTTTTTATATTTCCCCCCAGAAACAATATTTAAATGGTGATCAGAGTCCCAGACCAGCTCACAATCCATTCTATTTGTGACATTTGGCATAAAAAAAAAGTATTGTCACAGTGCTGGTAACTAATTGGAACTTGAACTTAATTATCATATAAAGATGCTTGCTTGATATATATTTTTTTTTTTGCCCGTGTTGTGGTTCCTGGGGGAGTAGCAAGATTAGGAGGCAGTACAGCTCCCAAGGGCACTCAAGGGCACCTCTGCTTCTTCAGGGTGTTGAACCCTGTTTCTTAACCCACAGCGTCCCTTCAGCCTCCATCCGGTGAGTTAACGAGCGTCAGTGCTTTCTCAGTCAGAATTATGATCCTGTGAGTTCATACATGGGCAGCGAGAGGAAGAGCGAGGACGGGGGCCTTCCGTTCTCCTTGCTGTAAGTGGGCAGGAGGCAGGAGACTCCAGAGATGAAAGCTGGAGCTGACATTGCCTGAGCGAGGCAGCCGTGAAGCCCCAAAGGGAAAGAACGTGGGAAGCCAAGGTCGTGGGCCCGGCAGAGGTCGGTGCTGGCCATTGGGCTTCCTAACCCAGGGAAGGGCACAGCTTTGCTGGGAATTGGCAGTTAAAACGAGAACCCATTCTCATCGTCATCGAAGGAAAATTGGAGCTTCAGTGTGAGAGTGTCCAAGTTTGAAGGCTTTTCATGGGCCCCTCATATGATTTCATTGGAAATGGGTTCAAGTAAATTACACACGATTCATCTGTTAAATGCTGTCGCTGTGTTTGCAAATGGAATTTCATTTTTAATAAATTCAAAATAAAATGTTCTCATTTGCCAAGATCGTAAGGTAAGAATACAGTTAATGTCTTATTTGTAGAAAGGGGAGTTTAGGTGTCCTTTTGTAAGACATTCCTGTGGGCGTTCCTTTGGGCTTAGAATAAGAAAGGTACACTGTTGCGCATCACAGCGGTTTGTGTTATGTCTGTTAGCATCTGTATCACCATGTCAAGTTCGACAGGCACATCCACACCAAAGGAATCTGGCCGAAAATATACGTTGTATATAAAAGAGGAGAAAACCAAATCACTGAGCTAAAAATAAGTGTACTTTCCTTTTAAGATGGCAGTTAAAATGAAAGTTTAAAATTTTTTATAGAGTCCACACAAGACCTTATTAATTTATCCTTGGCTCCCTGTTCCTCCCAGGGCATGTTGCTGAAGCGAAGCGGCAAATCGTTGAACAAAGAGTGGAAGAAGAAGTACGTCACCCTGTGCGACAACGGCGTGCTCACCTATCACCCCAGTCTGCACGTGAGTATCGCCCCTCAGAGCGCTGGCAGGCGCCACCTCAGCGTGGACACTGTGTGTGGGGGTGGGGGGTGCTCACGGCAGTCAAGCCCCGTCTCTGAATTGAAGTCGGCTCTGGTCCTGCTCCACCATGAGATGAATAATATCCCTCACGATGTCCGACCACGCATCTCTCTCTTCCTCTCCCTAACGGTCCACCTGTGGCTCTCTAATTAATTCTACGGAGAATTTCAGTGGAAGGCACAGATGAGAGTACAAAGACAGGCGCAAGTAGTCAGAGAGGAAGGGGGAAGAGACTTGTCTCTCTGAGAACCGAGAATAAGGGGCACACGTGCATGGGAACCTAGGGTTCGCTCTGAGCAGCTGAGGACAAAATAAGTTAAACGCAATCCGTGACTCTGTTTTTATTGTCAAATAAGAATACATGCCCTAGCCGGTTTGGCTCAGTGGTTGGAGTATCAGCCTGTGGACCGAAGGGTCCCGGGTTCAATTCCGGTCAAGGACACGTACCTCAGTTGCAGGATTGATCCCCACACCCTTGGGGTGCATGCGGGAGGCAACCAATCCATGTTTCTCTCTCATGTCCATGTTTCTCTCTCTCTCTCTGTCTCTCCCCCTCCCTTCTACTCTCTCTAAAAACTCAATGGAAAAATATCCTCGGGTGAGGATCAACCAAAAAATAAAAAAATAAGAACACATACCAGTTCCTAAGGCAAGAGAAGCTTTTCTGTCTGTGTTAATAAAATCTGTTATATTGGTGATTTATATGAGATGAAAAACAGAAGTAATCTTATTATTGGGGGGAAATGCAGACATTCTACCCACAGTGAGTTTCTTTGGGGACCCTGATAAAGGCAGAAGATGGGGTGTTAGTCCCATAGCAGCACAGTCCATGAACCTTGCATGTGCATCTGTCTTGATTCAGATAAATGTATAGATTCTAATATATACTGTCAGCTGGTTAATTGATTGCATCACTGTGTTAAGCTTTTCATTTAAAAAGGTAAATACTTTTAAAATTGCGCAGTTATTGATAAGAAGTTGGAAATAAACAGATTGAAGTAAATGAAAATCACCCCAAAATACCACCTGGAGAACATGACCACTAGCATTTTGGGGGCGTGCTTCTCCCTCCACGAGCATGCGGGCACCTGTGTAAGCTGACTGGCCCCCACTCCTAGGCAATGATGAGTCATACGTGCCTTCGCATGTGGGCAAGGAAATGGGCTGTGTGCCCCGATTCTTAGTGGTTATAGAATGTCCGGCGTGCAGGTACATCCTGGTTGGTTTAACACTATCTCCAAAAGGGACATTTGGCAAATAAATGCACTTTGAGTTATCTTTACCAAGTAGCTAATCAACGTCTTCTGTCCACCTCGGGGCCCGTGTCCATTTCCCTCTGACACGTCCCTAGCAGCTGGCCTCCTGAACTGCGTCTTGTGCTTTGGGTGTATGTTGCCGAATTCCTGGGAAGAATATTGGTTTTATCTCCTCTGGCGATATGTCAGAGGGGACTTTCCCACCGCACCCTCGTGAACATTTACCTTAAAAATAAATTACATATTTCCCAACGTGACAGGTAACAGGTGGCGTCCTTGCTGGGTGCACTGCCCCCCTTGTCTTGCAGCAGTGGCTTCACCTTTCAGAGCCGCGCTGGAAACCAGGAGTTCCATCAGCATCCCTGACATGTTTCTGATGGTGGTGGGAACCTCCCAGGTACACGTTCTCAAGGGCACTGAGGAAATTCCTTGGTGCTTGGTTTATTTGGGGACGAGAGTCAGGTTGCTTCTCCAGGTGGCCTGCCTCAGACCGGTGCTGCCCGTCCAGGTCTCCAGCCCCTCTGCCCCAGCCCCTGCCCATCAGAACCCCACAGCAGCACAGGTCTTCTCGGGGTTCTCTCCCCAGCGCTGCTGCACCGGCAGGGGTGCGGGGGGCTGCCCTCTCCTGGCTGAGTTCTTCCCAAGACCCCATGAGAGAGCAAAGGTCTAATTGTTGACCAGGTTGCTCTGTGCCATTTAGAGAGAGAAGTGCAACCAAAACATTCTTCTTGCTGGACTCACTGGGCAGTAAAAGATGAGATCTGAGTGATGATGCCATTTCAAGGCCCCTCACTGTCACCCGCTAAGCCCAGGCCTGGCCACAGGGACCTTGGCCGCTTCCTGCCAAGGACAAAAGTGGCAACAGCTGTGTGTACAGAACATGCCTGTGGGAGGGCTAGTGCCTCCTTACTTTTCAGTCCAGCCTCTGGCTTATGTAATCACCATCAGTCCCTCAGAAGCCCTCCACACAGGCTTTGTCTTGGACGCCCCGGCGTTTGCCAGGCCCATCCTTCTTTCTGTACGTGCGCACGGATATTATTGGAATGTGGAAAAGGAGCACCGTGGGGCTTCGTTACATAATCACATGGCAAGCAGGAGCCCACATCATTGCAAAGGGCAATCCAGTCAACGCCAGGGTCCTGGGCCTGAAGTTATGGACGCAGGTACAGAGCTGCCTAAGGGAGCGGCTGAATCCACGAATGATTGGAATCACTCGGAGGTGGGGAGGTGGGGAGGTGGTGTAACCTTTATTGTCAGCCTTCATCGATTCTGCTTTCACCTCCTGCATTGTGGGCAGAGAGGAGGAGACACGGCACAGGAGGCAGCTGTGCCGGTGGCTTTCAACCCCGGCTGTCTTAAAGATCAGTGGTTCCACAGTGGGTGCCCACGTTAGCCACAGGGCACGGTGGGGCAGGGTCGCCGAGCATTTCAGCGGTGCTGAGTGGGGGATGCCCTCAGAGAGCCTACACGTCCGCAGCGTTGTGTCTCTCCCCGAATGTGTTCACCAGCTGTCTGGGGTGCACCTGGGCTGCCCCCTTGTCAGAAGCTGGAGCCCAGGAAGTTCAGGTCACATGTCCACCCCTCTGCACACGACGAGGCCCCTCCTTGGAGGTGGTGCCTGTCAGGGACGTTGAGCACCGGCTGCACAGTGTCTGGAGATCTGGGCAAGGATCCTTTCCTGGGTGGGAAGTTGGACGGTGCTATCTTATAAAAGGTCGCTTCGTAGTCCTAAAGAGTGGGCGAGTCTGAAATTTTTACCCAAAACTCTTAGCAACGAGGCTAAAGGAGTCAGTTGGGCTTCTAAGGAAAAGCCTGTTTCAAAGTTAGAGCTGTTGGGGGGCGCCAGTCACGTGGACAGACGAAGACTTACCAGAAAAACCCAGTTCACGAGGTTCGTCTTTCTCTCTCAAAATGCTGATGTGACGTGAAATAAAGCCTACCCCCAGTGAGATGGCAGGTGGAAAGCTCACCCAAAATAACGAAGTGCTCCCAGCAGGGTGCCCCGCGGCTGCCCAGGCCACAGGACGTCGGTGCTGAGTCCCGGGCACCCGGGGACAAAGTGGTCACCCTCCCATTAGCACCCACCAGCTCACCTGCTCCTTCAACTCCACCTGAGATTTTGCAAAGACAACCTGAGACGTTTAAATCCGACTAAAGTAGTGAAAAGCAAGACCTCCGAAGCGTGGGGGGCGCCAGTCACGTGGACAGACGAAGACTTACCAGAAAAACCCAGTTCACGAGGTTCGTCTTTCTCTCTCAAAATGCTGATGTGACGTGAAATAAAGCCTACCCCCAGTGAGATGGCAGGTGGAAAGCTCACCCAAAATAACGAAGTGCTCCCAGCAGGGTGCCCCGCGGCTGCCCAGGCCACAGGACTTCAGTGCTGAGTCCCGGGCACCCGGGGACAAAGTGGTCACCACCACCCCCCCATTAGCACCCACCAGCTCACCTGCTCCTTCAACTCCACCTGAGAATTTGCAAAGACAACCTGAAACGTTTAAATCAGACTAAAGTAGTGAAAAGCAAGACCTCCGAAGCACCTCCGTGGTGTCTGTTTTTGTTTCTCTGGGAAGTTTGTCTACCGCAGACCTTGAAACAGCCCCGGGTGCCCGACTTCCCTGGGGGATACGTATGACTGTCCCGTGGTTTTGTGACACTTGGCTGGATCCCAGTCGGGCCGGCGAGGGGCAGCCTGTTCTGTGGACTTAAATGCGAGCCCCAGGGAGCACCTTGATAGAAAAGTGGAGGGATAATGAGAAAGAGCTCGGACCTCGGGGCTCCACAGCTCAGCATCGCCGCCCATTCATCTTGCTTGTCACGGGAGCAGCCATGAGGGCACGGCTTGCATTCCTGCTGACAAAGGTGTGTGCCGGGGGATGCCTAAGTGCACCTGTAAGAATCAGGTCGTGGCCCAGTCGAGCCAAGGTCTTTCCAGTGCCCTTGTCAGGAGAGCTCTCCTGAGCTTCTTCATGAGGAGGTGTGGCAGGTGGACAGTCCACCTCGCTGGCCCACCTGGCTGGCGCACCTGGCCTGGCACACCTCGCTGGCCCACCTGGCTGGCACACCTGGCTGGCATACCTGGCTGGCGTGTTCTTTTCCACTTTGTGTTGCCCGAATTGGAAACAGCTGAGACCCTGTCATTTCTCCCTGACTTCCCTTCTTACAAGACCTTCATTTCCATTCCAGCTACATGAAGCCTTAGATTCTGCATGTTGTTGATGTCTGGGGTTTTTTCTCATCAGTAGAGTCAAACTCGAGCTCTAAATTGTCATCAGAGTGCTGATTTCAGTAAGTTTCATATCAAACAGAAAATCTACTTCATTAGTGATGCAAACTAACAAAAACAATAATTTCCTAAGTCAGTGTTCTGAAAATAATTCAAGGAGAAAGGGAAGGGATACCTGTGTTGTGAGAACAACTCTTGTTTGTACCCACGCTGGTCATCGTCATTCAAAGTACACACTCCTCACATAAAACACGGACGTTTTACTCGAGGATCCAGGATTCACAAGAACCTGTGATGAGCGCTCCGGCCAGCCTCACACACCTGCTCAGGTGAACCTTGAGTTTCTCGAGGTGGCAGGCATTGAGTTGCCCTCGGAGAAACCCTTGGTTGTTTTCCCCAGAACTTTGCAGAAGTCAGACTAGCTTGAGCCTAGACCAGTGGTCGGCAAACTGCGGCTCCCGAGCCACATGCGGCTCTTTGGCCCCTTGAGTGTGGCTCTTCCACAAAATACCTTTTTTTGCTTGCGAGCCACATGCGGCTCTTTGGCCCCTTGAGTGTGGCTCTTCCACAAAATACCAACTTCTGTGCATGGGCCACAAAGTTTCAATCACATTGTACATGCGCGCCCGCATGTGGTATTTTGTGGAAGAGCCACACTCAAGGGGCCAAAGAGCCGCATGTGGCTCACGAGCTGCAGTTTGCCAACCACTGGCCTAGACAATAAGATGGACAAGTTCACAGCGCCGATCTCCAGGCGAGGAGCCTTCTGAGTCATAGAATGACCGACAACCCTGAGAAGACAGGCCCCCCTTTCTTCCTGGGAATGATGTCAGACGTGTCCTGTCTCTGCCACATGCCTGCAGTCCACATTAGTCATTCTGTGGAAGGATTATTTGATCTTGTGTCCCTTTATAAGCCACGGGGCTGGAAGCTGGGCTTGCTCTGTGTGTTCCTTTCTGGTCTGGCTTCTGGCCTTTGCAGCTGCTGTCCAGGTGGGCCTCACGCCCTTCCTCCAGGAGAGGGCCTGCCGACTCCCAGGCGCCGTCCCTGTCCGTGCTGCCCTGGACAGCATAGCTAATGGAGGGCGAGGACTGGCCCTGCTCCCCACTCTTTGCCCAGTGTGTGGTTGGCACACAGGTCAGGACTTGTGGGTCATGTGGGATCCAGTCACGTGGCTCCTGCAGCACCTTAGAACCTCACCGTGGATGGTCCAGGCTCTTCTTTAAAAATTGCAGTAAGATAGGGACCGAGAAAACTAACCACCTCCCCAGCTAGACCTCCCTAAGGGTAGGTTTGCTTCCATCACCTGGGGAGAGCACACGTGGCCTCCAGAGCAGCATTCCCTCCTAAATGCCTCTCTGCTGCCTCGATCCCGGGTGACTCCGGGTGTGCAGGTGCAGGGGCCCCGGTCTGGGCACCTGCAGTTGTGGTTTCCGATCCTGGCGCTGCCCCCTCCCCCACCCTGGTGGCCTGGAGGTGGCTCCGAGCACTGCAGCTGCTGGGCTGGCTTCCCTTCTTCCACAGAAGTCTCCGTCCCCGCCTTCCCTCCTCCCTGGGAGACCTCTGAAGTCACCCTTACCAAGGTGGTTCCCCGAACCCTGCCTCTGAACTCGCTGTCTGTATAATTCCGCCAGAGCAGTGCCCCGCCCGTCACTGTTCCAAAGCCTGTTCACTACATCGGGCAGCGGTCCTTCCTCTGATGCTCCTACTCCACCGTGTCATTCTCATTATAGGGAGAGAAGGTCTCCAAGGGGAAAAGGAGCTTAAGATGGTTGTTGTGGGGTTTTTTTTGTGTGTTTTTTTTTAATTGTGGTAAAATACATATAGCATACAGTTTTGCAATTGACCACCTAGACCATTTTTTAAATTGTTTTTAATTATTTTTATTTTTTTAGAGAGAGAGTGGAAAAGACAGAGAGAGAGAAACATTGATGTGAGAGAGACACATAGATTGGTTGCCTCCTGCACGGGATCAAGCCTGCAACTCCTGCAACCGAGGTAGGTGCCCTTGACCAGAATGGAACCCAGGACCATTCAGTCCATGGGCCGATGCTCCATCCACTGAGCCAAACCAGCCAGGGCTGGACCATTTCTAAGTGTACACTTCAGGAGTGTTAAGTATATTCCCACTGTTGATCAGCCATTCTCCAGAACTTTTTTTTTTAAATATATTTTTATTGGTTTCAGAGAGGAAGGGAGAGGGAGAGGGAGATAGAAGCATCAGTGATGAGAGAGAATCATTGATTGCTGCCTCCTGCATGCCCCACCCTGGGGGATCAAGTCTGCAACCTGGGCACATGACCTCCTGGTTCATAGGTCGATGCTCAACCAGGGAGCCACCAGCTGGGTAGGATTTCCTTCCTTTCTGAGGCTGAAGGATATCCCATGGTATCGACAGACCACATTTTACTGAGCCCTTCATCTCTGGGAGCACAGGTGGCTGTCTCCTCCTCCGGGCTGTAGTGTATGCTGCTGCTGTGAGCGAGGGCGTGCAAATATCTCCTTGGAGCTCGGGGTTTTCATGTGAAAACGAGGACAGAGGAGAGCAGTCGAGGATGGCTGGAGCTCAAAGACATCCACCTTAGCAGGGCCCTGACCAAGCTGCTGGGAGATGTGCAGGGTCGGGTCATGAACGTGCCGGATTATGGAGTTGAATCACCTGGACGGTGGTCTGGAGCCCATGGGAATGGAAACACCCTGCTCACGTGGCCGTTCCTGTTTGCCAAGTGCCGGGGTGGGGCGGCGCTGTCCATGCCTGAGCTTCGGGTGGCCAGGGAAATCATTTTGGCCTTGATCCAACTAGGTTCAGAGAGTATGAAAAATTGCTTCTCCCAAATACCAATGCCTTCAGTCCCGTGGAATGATACTGCTGTGGTGGTGTAAATATTTCCAGGGACCATCTACAAGTTTTGTTAGAAAAATTCCTATTGAAAAGCTGATACCTATTATTGCACATACACCAAAAAGTCAGGTTCTCTATCAAAATCTTATTTCTGCCCAAGGAATTCCTTGTCGACTTTACATAGCCCTCAGGGTTTGGGAAATATTTAGGATTTACGGATAAAAGGGCCAACATGCTTGTGCGTTGTCTTGATAACACAGAGTGAATAGAAGTAGGGTGAGACCAGACAAAATAAAGTCTTCACATCTCTCTATAAATTCAGATTTTACCTAACCCATTTTTACTGCATTGAAAAGTTCTCTCTTCTCATGTCTCTGGATTTAAAGAAAATGAAGTATCCATGTATACGTATGTGTGTGTAAGTGCACAGAGTTCACCGTGTAGCTTGTGAATTTGAGTCTTGAAGCATCTAGTAGAGTCGATGTGACGTTGCCTTAGCAGTATGGCATTTCTTCCTTTGTACTCAATCTGTGTCATTTTGTTTTCCAATTTTTGGGCCTTCTGAGTGTTACTAATTGTGGCCGAAAATTCTTGCAAAAGGTAAATAAATCAAAACCATCCATTTTCCCCACTGACAGTGAGTCACTCCCGAGAACTCAGTGGGAGAGACTGGACGTGGGGGGTCGTGAGGGAGTGTTCTTCCACTTCTGCTCGGAAATTGAATTCTCATAATTGTATTTTATAAATATTTTCATCTCTGGCTCGTAACCTGATTGCCCGCTTGTTGCTAAGGCCTTCCAAGGAAGGGCGAGGTGGAGGTGGAGGGGCCCTCTTCTCAGGTGTGCCCGTGGCCCCAAATGGAAACCAATCAAGGTGCGATTTATGTTCATTAAGTGCTTGTCAAAACTGAAAAATTTTCTAATCAACAGCAATCTAGCCTCGGCCCCCTCGATGGCGGCGAGAGCCGCCTCCTCGAGCGGCTATTTGCCTGTTACAACTCTAGGCTAAAATCCGCTGATGATTACATTAGGCTAAGCTGCGAAGTAAATGAACCGTGTCTTATTTAGGTGCCGGGAGCTGCAGTGTAGTCCTGCCCCGCAGGGCACTTGATAGCGCTTTATGGCTTTAAAATTAGTGTAGCTTCCCATTTGCTGCAGGGTGCTGCCTGTTATGCCTTTGAACTCAATAAGCAAAGGGAAGGCGCCTTTTGTTTTCCCCCTTCGTTTTCCTCCCTTGCATCTCAGCAATTTTGTTTTGCATCTTTTCCAGACGGCATTTTGCAATAAAAATGTCTGACTACCATATACATGCCTCCCCCACAAAAGGAGGGGGGGGAGAAAAAGTGGAAAATGTCACGTGTTTGCAGAAGACCATTTTCCCCCTATTCTACGAAGTGAACAACAGCTTTGCAGGCCATCCCTGATGGCTCATCATGTCAGAATCTGTTCCCAGAATGGGAACGGCACCTCTGCTCAGGAAGTGCCCACGTAAGGTCCGAGGGCAGCGCTCCGGGATTCCCATCCGGCAAGAGTAGTCAGAGCTAACGTTTGTGGAAAGAACTCGGCCTTCTTCCAAGCACTCCCTCTATTATCTCAGTTAACCGACACAGCAGCCCCACGAGGCTAGGTCTGTTATGAGCCCTTATTTTTAAAGATGTGGAAATGGGGACCGAGAGTGACTAGGTGACGTCCGTCCCCCGCAGGTGTGGCTCCGAAAGGCCCGGGCTTGGACCCCCGACGAGGTCACTCTGAAGCCCAGCTCCGGTCAGGAGGAAGCTGACTGTGTTTCTGCAGACTTGCTTAGTTTAGGAAACCAGAACATTCTATTACCGAGTGAATGGACTACTGTGCATTTGAAATGAACCTGATTATATTATTGCAAACCTCCTTGGTGGGCAATAGTGTTAGGGAAACAGAATAACACCTGTAAAAGCAAAGCATGAGGGGAGGGGGGATAAACAACAAGACTTCTCAACAGGCCAGTGAAGGTTTAAAGACTAGAAGAAGTATTTAAATGTTGTGATGGGCAAGAACTGAAGTGGGCATTTTTCTGTCCTGCGTTGGGCCCCATGGCAGAAGAACAGGCCTCTAGTGATCATCAGTGCTCTGGAGGACAGATGTGTATGCAGATGTGTATTTCTTCTGTCTTAAAAATCTGTCTTTAATTGTTGCAGACTACAGCAAATTCACCCAGAGGAATCTCAAGGGTTTTTTTGTTTTGTTTGTTTTTTAAATACTTTTTTTAAATTATTATTTTAGAGAGGAAGGGAGATGGAGAGAGATGTAGAAACATCAATGATGAGAGAGAATCATTGATTGGCTGCCTCCTGCACGCCCCCTACTGGGAATCAAGCTGGGCAATCCCGGCATGTGCCCTGACCAGGAATCAACCATGACTTTGTGGTTCATAGGTCCATGCTCAACTACTGAGCCCTGCCGGCCGGGCAGGAATCTCAAGTTTTAAAGAGTTTCAGACCTAGTATCGATCATTATGGTGACAATTCCTGTATAACTCAGAATTTCCAAGATCCACCTGTTTCAAGCCATCTGTGATTATTAAAAGTCACCTGGCCCAGGAGTGACATTGGCTCCTTGACATTCATTGAGGTGAAGTTCCACTCCCGCCTGCCTTTGGAAGAGGCGCCCGGCGGCTGAGAAGACAGGAGGCCATGTTCGTACCCCACACATTCGTTTTGGGCAGCCTCAGTTCCAACACGCATGGGCCAGAACTGGTTATATTCACTTTAACCTACAGTGAGGACAATCTTTCTTGCAGGGGAAAGACAAGACACTAGGTCAATCCAGTCAAGAAGCAAAAGAGGCCCGGCCGACATGGCTCAGTGGTTGGGTATCAGCCTATGAACCAGGAGGTCACTGGTTTGATTCCTGGTCAGGACACATGCCCAGGTTGCAGGCTTGATCCCCAGTGTGGGGTGTGCGGGAGGCAGCCGATCAATGATTCTCTCTCATCATTGATGCTTCTGTCTCTCTACCTTCCTCTCTGAAATCAATAAAAATATATTAAAAAAAAAAAAAGGAAGCAAAAGAGATTCACAATGCAGTGGGAATTTTCTGCTGTTTTGATTTACATGATAATAACCTCTCTCCCCCCAGCCCCTACCCTGGCTACTGTTGGACTTCAGCCCATGTTGTAAGAAGCCCACAGGCTGGAGGACTTGCCTTGGCTGTGGGTTCGGAGCTCTCGGTCCGTGAAGCCTGCCCACAGACCCTCACGAGGCTGCACCAGCCGTCTCTCACCACGTTGCTCACCAGGCCCAATAAAGCACTTGTTCAGTGAAGAATCAGATTTCGGCCACATGAACATGGGTGTGCCAGGCACCTCCTTCCTGTGGTGGCCACACGTCACACTGACGTGTGTTTACAAGCACTGTCTTTACGGAGCCCCCCTCCCAAAGTGAAGCCCTGGAATTCCATTGGCTGTCGTGGGAAACGCTGTGGTTTCTCCTCTAGAGGGCGCTTCACTCGGACGCTGCCTCCTGCCGCACCGCTGGAGAGCAGGAGAAACGGGCTCCTTTGAGATACCTGACCTGAAAGGACAAAGCCAGGAGATCTGTCAGAGTTTTACGATATTTTCGTAGTGATTTTAGGGCATCACTTTCCTCTGTGCCGTGGCTATGGGCAAGGCCAGTGTTTGTTATTCACAAGCGCTGGGCTTGCGTGTTCGCTGGGTCTCCATGAATGGATGGTACTCTGTCCATCTTTATAGATTAGTTTCCTTTGAAAACAGTATTAAATGGGGTTTGGGAATCGCAGTACATCTAACAATGGTGTCTCTTGCATACTTTTTTTTTTTAATCCCAGAAGCGAGGGTTTTTAAAAATAGAACTTGTACAAACTACTGCTTCGTCTTTGAACGTGGGCGTTCATGAAGTACCAGTGAAAACAGGTGAGGAGTCACTCCTTCTCGCCAGAAGACACAGGTCTGCAGACCACTCCTGATTTCTTCACAGAGGCCCAGGTCTGTGCCCCCAGATCCGTGCACAGTCGCACGCTCAGAGCCCTGGCTGTTCCGACACTTGTAGTTCTCAAACCTGCGGCCTCAGGACCCCTTCATTGTCCTAAACACTGAAGCACTTAAAAGAGCTTTTGTTTCTGTGCATTATATCTGTCAATATTTATCGTTAATTAAAACAGAAAATTTTGAAAGTTATGTAATTTAAAATAGGAATAATAAACCATCGATTATGTAACGTTATTCTATAAATAAGATGTTTTATGAATAATATACTTTCCAAAAGAAAATCGTGAGGAGTGTCATGTGCATTTTTTCGAAGCTCTTTGCTGTCCGGTTTAATAAAAGACAGCTAGTTGTCATGTCTGCTGGCGCTTCCTTTAACCTGTTGTGATATGTTGTTTTGGTGAAAGTGTCTGAGGAAACTGTCTGCTGATACAGTTATTTTGTTAGAAACGGGAGGAGTTTTTGGCCAGCCGTTTCAGGCCACTGTGCATGTTCTTGGAGGCGGCTAAAGCTCAGAATGCAGTGCGGATCCGAAACCGTGTCACTAAATGTTCATTCTCTGCCGCATTGGAACCCCTAGAACTGCCTTGCATTTTGAATCCTCTTGCGCTCATGCATCGGTCACCTCAGAGGTGTGTGTAACTGAGGTATGCAGAGTTCCAAAGGGTGACACTCTCATTCCGTCGTGTCCAGAAATCACATTTGTAGCACCACCACCGTTGTCGTAACGTCTGTCTCATTTGGAAGGTGCCAAGCTCATGGTGAGACATACAGGTTTTGAAAATCCTCATTGCCATGGGAAAGCTCAAATTTTATCATTGGCCATAAATACTGTTTTCAAGAAAATGCCTGCCAAATACGCAACACGGAGTAATTGTAGTTAAAGTCTGACATGGTCGTTCTTTCGAGTAAAAAGGGGCTAGTTCAGCTCACAACTCACACAGCCGTGGAGATGCTTCTCTGCAAGGTAACCCTCAGCCTTCGGGACGCAGCCGGAACACTCTGGTGCTTTCCAGGTCCCCACCCAGGAAATTAAAAATTAAAAAGGCATGTACTCAAGGGTTGAAATTTTTTAAAAATCAACTTGGGGGGGTGCCTTTTTATAAATTGATTTTAGAGAGAGAGAGGGAGGGAGAGGGAGAGAGAGATTTGTAGTTCCACTTATTTATGCATTCATTGGTTGATTCTTGTATGTGCCCTGTCCAGGTATTGAACCCGCAAGCTTGGCATATTGGGATGATGCTCTAACCATCTGAGCTACCCTGCCAGGGCCCTGGGGGTTTCTTAAGAACATTTTGAAGTGAGACTGTTCTTGTTTGTTTGTACTTAAAGAGGGTTGCCATGAATACAGTAATGAGTAAAGTAGCCCAGTTTGGTTCCACTTGTGCTAAGGAGCCCGCAGGTTTAGCCACCATCACTTTTGCAAAGTCAAAGCAACTTTCAACACAGTGAATAAGGCAGACAGTGTCTTGGAATTGTTTTAAAAATAGTGTTTAACTTGTAACCCCCCCCCCCACCCCCAAAGTGTTTCCAGGACCACAATTTGAGCACTGCTAAGGTAGATAATGCAAAGAGGAAAAACCCAATTAGATTAACCATGGCAAAAAAAAAAAAAGCAAATGTCAGTATGTCCTAAGTTATCTAACTTCGACGAGATATTACATATGAATGGAAAATATTAAATTTCTCAACATTTATTATCGGGAAAACCTAATTGGAACTAAGATGTCCATTATTTTTTCCACCATTTAATTGTGAAAATGAAGTATCTTCATACTTTTTAGAAGTGTGTGTAAAACGGCATGTTGTTGATTGCACCACCTGTGCGTAAGAGAGTAGACCTTCGGTGCATGTCTGCCTTTGAGATGCCAGTCCAGCCGTCTGTGCAGTTCAGTTCAGCTTTAATTCCTTGTTAACTGCCTTCGGTGCCCCTGTGAACACATCGGGCAAACCATCTTTCACCAGACAGCCACCGGTAACGTCCGGACGGGAGGCAGTGCGAATCGATGGAGTAAGAGTATTTTTAGGGACTGTTGATGGATTGCTGTATTCTGCGCTTAACTTGAAGTGCCAGATGCCCCAGAGCTGACTAAGATGAACTCGCCATTTACTGAGCACTGTATAGACTGTGGAGACACACGCATCTCCCCTTGGTGGTTTTGGGGAGAACGCCTGCGTTTTCTTAAGCAGCCTCCTGCGGTACTTCCGTGTGGACTCTGGGCCATCTCCTTGCAGAGCACAGTGTTATACAATTGACAGTCTCCCGGTCCTGGTGATGTGTAACTGTGAGGTTTTAGGACAGCCTTGGACAGCAGCCTGTCTATCAGTTCTCCGTGTGGGGGGACCTGGTACACCCAGGCACTGATGACTGACCCTCCTGGTGGCAGCCCCACAGAGGTGGCAGCAAGCTGGAAGCTGTGGCTCTGGGCTCCTCTCACTTGCTAGCAGGTTTCTCTCACTGCAGCTCATTTGCATCTGGGACATCAATTAGCATGTTTGTTGAGGCTAATTGAATGAAACTCAATCATAGCTCTTAATTGCTTGACTATGTGAAAAGAAATCACATTAATGCAGCTAATTAAGTGTACGGCAATAGATGCAACATAATTAGGAGCGAAATGCAAAAAACAAGGGATGGCGAAGGTGCGGAGCCTGGGTGCGGGGGGACGCAGGACGGTGGCGGAGCCAGCCACGCGTCTGGACGGGTCCCTCTGCTCCAGCGCCTGCTCGGGAAAAATAATCCACATGATGAGCGTGGACAACTTGAGAAGAAAAATGCAAATAGGTTTGCAATTACTACTTTTTCAAGCTGTTGAGGGGCAGGAGATGGCACCTCTGGGGGGCCTGGCTCTTGAGTGGGCCCCGGGGACTTGTTAAGTGCTGTTTAAAAGTACTTGGCTTTGAATTACCCTCATGCCTTGTTAAAGGGTTTTTTCCCCTTTTATCTTCGATCAGCATTTTCTACAAGGAACATGGAGAAGGAACATGCATTTGCATATCAAAATCGAGCTTGCTGTCTTTACTTTACCCAGGGAGTCCCTGCCTCAGACCCATCCAGCTGCACAGCCCACTTCAGAGGATGGGGGACAGGGTTTCGTGGTTGTAGCTTTAATTCCTCCAGTACCAGGCCCAGGAGAGATGAAAAAGATGAGTTTATTCTTTCAGAAACAGGAAGCTCAGTGTCATTCCTCGTGGGAGAAGCTAGAAGCCATGTTCTCGCGGCTCCCTCCCGCCACCTGTTGCCGGAGCTCCGCCTGGAGGGGCCTTTATGGTGTAGGACATGCCTTTAGTACAGTTTTTAAAAACTGTGGTGACTTGAAATATAAAAATGGCCAAATTTATATTCCGATTTTCCCCCCAGCTCGTTCTTGTGAAGTTTCAGCGCCTAAATAACTCAGGCAAGAGAACAGATCCCCGGCCCATGCTGGGCTCGAGACAGATGTGTTCCCTTGGCGCGTTCAAACCCAAGGAGTAGGCTCTGCGTAGATTTCTATAATAATTTTGAATAAAATGTCCTGGTTATTGTATGTTGAAACGTGCCCATTAAAAGAGCCCTGCTGAGGCTTAGTCACTCTCTGATTAGCCTCATTTTAGAGCCCATAAGCAATAAATGCTCAATTACACTCCTGTTATTGTATTTTAATTTGTTAAGAATTGGCATTAAAGAAGAAAGTTATAGCAAGTTGATATTTTTAAAGGAGTAACTATGCAAGAAGGAATTCATTATTTACAAGCCTTAACTTTGGTTTTGAAACTTGGCCTTGCCTGTTTTGGCAGCTATTAATAGAAATAAATGAAATAGGCTTAAGAATGACCTCTTTAATGACCTTGACTTGTAGCCCTACACTAACCAAAGGTCACTTTCTTTGAGGTGCTTTTTGTTCCCATCCTCAACACAGGGAGCTCAACCATGAGTCCGCCTACATTCCCTCCAGTCCACCTGTCCTGCAGTCTGATTTAAGGATAATAGCTTTCTTACATCTTTGGTCCACATCCTTTCAAACCCACAGCTTTTTTCATAGTCGGTTATATTTGGGGGAGTTTTCCAAGCATCTTGATCTCCATGTGAAGTTTTCAGTCTGTTCCCAGCTGGACACAGCCTCCCTTCCCCAAACCCACAACTGTCCTCCAGGGTGGCTGTGGCCGACCACCCCTCCTCACCAGCTTGCCCCGGGGACATTGGGGTGACCCTCCCTAAGCCCCCCTGGAGCTTAAGTGCACAGCTTGGCCAGCCCAGGGAGGGCATGGCTGGCACCACTGAGGCAGGCCCAGCTCACTCCCCTCTGTTGGCCCCACTGGGGTGCAGCCTCTGACCCCTCCCCCACGTGTCTGTCCCACGGTCCTGCGGGTCCCGCCTCAGCACGAAGAGCTGCCATTGGAGGGTGTCCTTAGGAACCTGATTGCTTCCACTAAACACAAACCAGTGGGTTTTCCCCTTCATGGTCTAAAGGCAACCCACCAAGATCCTGCAAGGACGGAGTCGTCGATCCCATTTCCTGCTTAATCTTAAATCCTGTGAAATGTTACTCACCCACGAGCGGTTCAGAATGTATCCCTTTCTGAGGAGTGCTATTGATTTCATAATATGTCTACAGAGACACGGGGCTCATTGCCCCCCAAAATGCAAGAAAGCGTCGATAACTCCTAATCTGCCCACAGGCCCCTCACCCTGGCTCTCAGTGGCCTTCTCCCCACTGCCCCCTCCAGGCAGCTTCAGTCTCATCGAGATGTTTAACGGCATTGCCCTCTGAGACAGAAATGTCACTGCACAATAGTTCTGCTCCGTGGAATTGTGGGTAAACCATCCAGGAGGGGCCCGGTTCCCCGTGTGCCGTCGCATAAGCAACAGTTCAAACAATATGACTTCATGTCCATGCTCATTTTCTACAGCTGGTTCTTGTCCCCTGTGACGGACCCGTCTGCTTTGTCTCCTCATCTCTCCAGGATCTGGGTTAACGCAGGACTGGGAGGCAGAGCTCCGACTTCCGTATAACGGGGAGGCCCCCTGTGCTAGGCAGAACAGGGCCTCCTTATTTTCGGAGCATGTGCCACAGGGGAAAGGGCTAGGATTACATACAGCTCATGACATCCACTAGAACGTCTTGTCCCAGTTGGTGGAAGGTCTGCTTTTTTAATCTATCTTGGCTGTTTAACGTTTGAACAGGATTACATGCAGAACGTTCACGGGAAAGAGATCGACCTTCTGAGAACCACTGTGAAGGTCCCCGGGAAGAGGCCCCCCCGCGCCACGTCGGCCTGCGCACCCATCTCCAGCCCCAAAACCAACGGCCTGTCCAAGGACATGAGCAGTTTACACATCTCACCCAATTCAGGTAAGCTGAAGGCAGACACACCAGAGAAGGCGTGCGCCGGCCGCTGTCCGTGGTGCTGGCTGGGGACACGGCTGAGCTTGTGGGCTCGCTGAGGCGTTGGCCATGATGCTGTAGATTGAGGTCTAGAAGCCTCATCTCCTCCACCAGTGACCCCTCCCTCTCCCCCATGGGTTCTGTGACTGCACATGGTGGCACTCGAAGTACCAGCTGCACAAGCCAGCCCACGAGGTTGTCCGGAGCCGGGTGGTTGCTAGTGCGATTGTGCACGTGATTGAGGATTTAAGGGCCTTCGTAAAAACACGAATGAATTGTTAAAGGATCAAGGCTTCGTGTTAACTAACCCATAGGGACCAAGTATGTAAAAGGAAAAAGGCCGTGTGGAGCGAGATTTGAAGGAAACCCTTGGACCCATGGAGCATTGAAATGCCCTCAGCGTTATGTCATAACTGTTGTGTAATTCTTTGACACAGCGTTCGTTTTCTTTACTCTCCTTTGAGGAAGCGCCTTCTCAAAGTTAGATGTGCTGAGACTTACCTGGCAATTGCAAACCATTCAAATGCCATGGTTCCTTGTTGGTTAGGAGTCTTTGCAAACAGTGGCAATGTGGCTTTGAGCTTCCACAATTACTTGTCGGAGGAAAGGTATAGGGACTGGTCAAGCCCTCCCACTGAACTCAGAGTCCTGCAACACAGAGACCTCTCTGTGTCTTTCTCCATCAAAAAGCCCCTCTCTTCCCTCCAGCTAGTCTTCCCAGAATAAACTTCTGTTCTGTGGTGGTTTCTGCATGTGTCTCTGCTTCTTAAGGATGCTGCATGTCCCTCTCTACAATGTGAAATGCTTCGAAAGAGGAATGGTGTGCTGACCCCACAGTTTGGCATAAATAGCATCGGTTGGGGAAAGCAGGATCATAAGAAGGAGCGAGAGTCTGGGGTCTATGAACCGGGGTTCTGCTGCTTGATGCCAAGGGGCATGGGGCAGGTAACTGTCCGTGCGTCACTACCACCTCAGGCCGACCTGGTCTGGCTTCTATGCGGTCACTGATGCGGTGGCAGGTGAGGTCACATGGAAGTGCCAAAAAACTCAGAAAGCACAATACAGACGTCACTGTTACTACTCATCAAAAGAACCAGGGCCTTCTGCTCACGGAGACCTTGGTTCATTCCAGAAAGGGGGTTGTTTTGCCTGGTCTCTGTGACCTGCTGACCCTCCTTCCAAGACATAGGTGACATTTTTCCCTCTTCAGGATGGTGTGCTCACTCTATGGGATAAGAAGAGGGAAATGACATGCCTGAGAAAACACTTTGTGCTGTCTTTGTTACTTTGTATTTATTTAAAAATATTTATTGAGCACATGGTGTGTGCCAGGATTTGGATGTGCTGTGGGAAATGAGTCCCTGAGCCCTAGAATGAGGATTAGTCACCTCATAACCAGCTGGTTTTCCTTCTCCTTCTAACCCATCTCGTCACATCTGTCAGGATGGGTTATTCAAGTCAAGAAACATTGATAGAATTTTTAATGCTAAGCACAGTCCAGGACTCTGGGACACAGGAGAAGAGGTAAGCCCTGCCCTCAAGAATGGCACCCTTTGGTGGGGGAGAGACAAGTAGACAGGTAAATATAGCAGCTCACGGCGGGGGTGCACCCGGGGAGGGAGACCCAGTGATGGGGTGTGTGAGCAGGGCTGTGCTGGGAGTGAAGCGGGGGCGGGACTCCGCCAGGCACCTGGGATGCAGTGTTGCTTGCATGAGATTTGGAGTCTGAACTTCTTTATCTTCAGATGTATGATCAGCTGCCGCTTGCATATGGAAAGTGTAATGTTGGGTAACAAATAGAAAATCCAAAATGCCACGTAACCTTTATCCCATCCCATGGAGTCGGGTATGTCATGGCCTCTCCCGAGGGAGGGAGTGTGGGTCCTCCTAAGGCCAGTGTTTCAGAACCCAGTTCACTCTCTTTAAGACTCTTGCTGTGGACGAAAGGGGGTGTGGGGGCACAGTTGAAATCCCTTTGCTATGGCTGCACCCTCAGTTTATTACTACTCATCCTTTTTTAAAAATATATATTTTTGTTGATTTCAGAGAGAAAGGGAGAGGTTGAGAGAAATGGAAACATCAATGATGAGAGAGAATCATTGATCGGCTGCCTCCTGCATGCCCCTTACTGGGGATCGAGCCCACAACCCCAGCATGTGCCCTTGACCAGAATCGATCCCAGGACCCTTCAGTCCACAGACCAATGCTCTATCCACTGAGCCAAACCAGCTGACCCTGAGCCAGGTTAATCCCCACGCAGGAAGCCTGGCCGATTTCCCTCTATTTGGCTCACAGGCAGGGACGTGGAAGTTGGGGTGGGACATCTGCAGGAGCAGGTACGGCTTCAGGGGAGAAAGTGCCTCACAGTCATTCGTGGCAGTGAGAGATGTGGCTCATTCCTCTTAAGCATGCAGGTGACGCCATCGGCTCGTGTCCAGGAAGAGTGAATGACCCTTCATTCTGTTGTTCAGAGGGTGTGCCCTCACATGAAAAATCCCAACACAGAAAATTTAATTAGAAGTAAATTGATGCTATTTTTATGGTAAGGGATGGACTCTTAGCTAAAAATAGGCATTAATTATTTTTGTTATTTTAGAGCTATTTGCCAAAGAACTGGCATGGTATTTCCCCCTATCCTCACTCTCCACTCATTTGAGTTCTGCTGTTCTGTTTTAGAGCTCTGAGTTAACTAGAAGTGTTTCTTTTTTGCTTTCTTTTTTTTATTATTCATTTTTTTTATCTTAGTGTTATTGAATTAGATCAGTGTTGTGTACCTTTCTTTCCAGTAACTTTTCCATTCACATAGACCCAACACATGTATGTACCTAAATCTTTGTGCATAACACTTATTATTGTCTTAAAAGTCCGTGTGTGGCTCTGGCCAGTTGCTCAGTGGTTAGAGCATAGGCCTGTACACCAGAGGGTCATGGGTTCGATTACTGGTCAAATGCATGTACCTGGGTTGCAAGTCCCATCCCCACCCTGGGTCAGGGCATGTGTGGAAGGCAATCGGTCAATGAGTCTCTCTCACATCCATGTTTCTCTCCTCCTCCTCCTCCTCCTCCTCCTCCCCCCTCCCTCCCACTCTCTCTAAAAATCAATGGAAAAAATAACCTCGGGTGAGGATTTAAAAAAAAAGTCCATATGTGAAGTGACTCAGTCAATGGGTATAAGCATTTATAAGGCTCTTGATTCATATTTCCAAATTAATTTCTAGAAAGGTTGCATATGCAGTGACCCTCCATCCATAAAGTGAGTGCCCATTTAACCCCCACACATTTGCTAATATTTCTATTTAAGTATCATTTTTAGACTCTCTGCTAATCTGATAAGCAATAAAAATACCCCATGCTTGGTGTATTTGGATTTCTTCAATTAGTAGTGAGATTGAACATCTCACATGTTTATTGGTCATACTTATTACTTACATTGTAGTTGTTTAGAAGTATCCCTTGCCCATTTTTGTACTGGGTGCTTGTTTTTCCTTATTGATACGTAAGAACTCTTGGTATAGTAAGGATATCAACACTTTATAATATTTCCCCAATTTCTTAGTTTTTTTATACCACATGGTCTTATTTACATTTAGAGGTTCCCCCTTTTTAATATATAATCAAGTCATGTCTTTTACTTCTCTGGTTTCTACTTGGAAAGCCTTCAATCATCTTGAAATCAGAACATAATTCATATATGTGTATTTCTGAGTTTTGTCATTGCAGTGTTTCTTTTTTTTAGACATATTCAACTTTTTATTATAAAAGTTTTCCAACATACTGAAGAGTTGAAATAATAGTATAACGAATGACTATATACCTTCCAGATCCTTTAAAAAATTTTTAATCACTAATCCACCTTTAATTTGTTTGAGTCTAGTATATGTGATAGGACATCTAATTAAACTTAATTCAAATAGGTAACTAACTGTTCTTTCTCTCTTTGGTGAATGTTTCCCTTCCCTCTTTATTCTATTGGCCCCCTTTATTGTAAACTAACTCATTTAATTAAATGAGCTCTGTGTCTGCGCTCAAGAATGTATTCCATTGATCTGCTATTCCCACATTGTCTGACCTGATGCAGATTCATCACACTGGCTTTATCCTCCAATTTTTCTTGGCTATTGTCATGCATTTGTTTTTTCCAATAAACTTCAGAATAACTTGAAACCCACTCCTTCCCCTTAAAAATAACCTCATGTGACTCCAATTGTCACTGCTTTTACCCTGTCAGTTAATGGTGGAAAAACATCTTGACCACAGTTTCCTATCATGGAACTCAATTATTTCCCATTTTATTCAGATTTATTTTCTATCCCTTAGTAAAGTTAACACTTTTCTCATTTAGCTCCTGTATCTGTCTTGTTAATCCATTCTGTTAGTTTATAATTTTTGGTGAAATTATAACTACTATCGTCAGAAAGATTTAAGAGGTTAGTTATTGTATCCATAAAATGAAACAAACAAAAGGTTGAAAAACCAAGGGGTTATTGAAAATTAAAGAAAAAAGATTGACTAGGTAAGTTATCTTCTAAATAACATGGCTAACAACACTGTGGGGAATCTAAGATATAACAGAAGAAAATATGCTAGAGGTGAGGAGGACATGCTGGGGCCTTCCCGTCTGAGGAGTCAGGCACCGAGATAGATGGGGGAGGAGGCTCTGTAAACGTAGAGAACAAATGAGGTAGGAGAAGAGGCAGGTTACCTACAAAGGAAGGGAACGATGGAATCTTCACCTCTAACAACACTACTGCGAGATAATGGAAGAATTCCCTTCTGAGGATCAATAACTTTGAACCTGGAAGCCTATGCAATGGCAAACTATTATCAATCAAGAGTGAAAGTAGAAAAAAAGACTTTCAAAAAATTTTTTTTATCTTTATTGAAAGTATTTCAGATATCCCCTCTTTTTTCCTCATTGACCCTCCCCCCTCCCTCCCCCCAGGCCTTCAACATGCTGTTGTCTATTCATGGGTTATTATGCACATACGCATATAAGTTCTTTGGTTAATCTCCTCCTCCCCCCCCCCCCCCCACTTGT
>NW_005363609.1:522310-570580 GCF_000412655.1 Myotis brandtii | reverse complement strand
ACTTGTTAGATGACAGAGATATAGAACACTTTCCTCTCGGTGGCTTTTTTGGAAAAAATTACTTCAGCATCTACTCCAGAGGGGAAAAAAAAAAGAAGAAAAAGAAAAGGAGAAGAAGAATCCAAAAGATATTTATTTATTTGGGACTGTTGAATTTCCCTTCTCCATCTCGTCTTCCCCTTTCTCCAAGCTCACTCATTCAGAAAGACCCTGTAGTATCTGCTGTTTCCGTTCCTCAGGCTCAGAACTGACAGTGCCTTTCTAATGGGAATCAATCCGAAGTCCCATTTTAGAGAATCTACCCACCTGTAACTTGAGGTACCCTTCCAGAGAAGGCAGTCACATGTCCAAGCAGTTTCTGACTGAGTTTTTGGCCGGCCACTCTGGCAGAATGATACCCTCATGTGACAATTATTTTGACATTTAAGTAGAGAGCAGGAAAACACAACAGCCTCAGGAGTCAGAAAAACTAAATTGAATCCCACACCCCATCTTGGGACCTTGTGCAGTTGTCTCTCTGCACCAGCTTCCTCATCTTTAAAATGGGAAGATGGCACCACGTCTGTTCTTGGGAGGACCACACACCGGTGCCTCTCCAAAGCTTGGCCAAGGTGAGTGAGTGTCCAGAGCTGCATCAGGCGTCCATCACAGCAGGGGTGCTCGTCGTTAATGAAGAAGAGGAAGGAGGACAGCAGAGCAGTTGCTTTTGAATTAATTTTTTAAATGCCGTAGCGTCTATGTATAAAGCCTTTGTGTAGACACAAAGGGTTAGACTTAAAACCCGTGCCCCCCAGCAGACAGCATTCCCCTGGGACTGCAGCGACCCAGGCAGGCAGGAGCAGTGTCCTTGGGGCTTTCCCAGGTCTCCACGAGGTCCTGTGCTCCAGGTCTGTGCGTCCCCTCATCTCTGTTCCCACGTCCTGACGGTGACATTGCGTTCCGAGCTGACAGATACCTCCTTGTCCCTAAAGTGGGTCTTTGTTGGCTGTTTGCAACTGTGACTGTGTGTTTATCCTAACCAGATGGACGCTTTGTCACAGGAAACCTTCCCTCCTTCCCCACCTCTCCCCACTTCAGGCCCCCAGTGGTTTCAGAACGAATGGTACAGCCTTCAGGAGGGCTGAGGCTGCGTTTGCAGGGGTGGGGGCGGGATCTCGATGTGTTTTGAGTATTGAACTGCCGTTGACATCTAAAGTCTCAACCATGCTGTTTTCCTCCACACTTCAGTAATCAGGACATCCAGCAAACCCATAAAAAACCAAACTAATAGCATGAATATTCAGTGACCTAGAATACTAATTATTGTCATGAATATTAATGCGCTCGGACTTGCTTTTTCCTCTCCTCTTTCTCTCCCGTCCTCTTTCTCCCTCTCTCCCTCTCTCTTTTTTTCCACTTAGCCGGCTCTAAAGATGGGTCATAATGAGAGCATTTAAGAGGGAGCGCGCTCTCCGCCGTGACAGGGACTGGGTAATAAGGAGAGCTTGATTAACGCGGTGCACTTGGGGGAGAGATGAGAGGCTTCACGTGGGCCTGTTCGGGGGAGGCGATGAGGCACCGGCGGCTCTGTTGCTGCTCCCGGAGATTAATGAGGCCTAAGAGTGCATTAGGAACAGTGACAAAGGTTTCATCTAATGGGCTCAGTCATTTTTCCTTTGAGTGACAGACGCACAGAAGTAATTGGCTGTGCAGAATGGCAGCTCATTGGCGGTACTTAAGGATACATTATCCCCGTTGTGTGGCCCGCAGAGGCTGTTTATCAAAACTGCTCACACTGCAGACGCCGCGTCGCTAAGCTGCTGTTACAGTGGTAATAGCTATTAAAAAAAAAAAAATAACGCAACATCCAGACCCGATCTGTGGTTGTCTCATAGAAACAAAGTTTTTCTTTGTTTAGTTTCAAATGGTCTAGAAAACATTTTAATAACTCCGAGTCTGTTCCGTGTACCGATGGGCTGTGCACGTCCCCGTGTGTCTCCTGGTTTGTGGAGTCCCACGCCTCTCGCTCGTTAGAACCTCAGAACCTGGCCCCTCGCCCCGTTTCTGCCCGGCCCCCGTTAATTTCCCACACTGGGGACTTTGTTTACAACATTGAATCCTCTGATGTATAAAGTGGGTGTGTTTGCTAAATGCTTTTCTAGCAGCTTGGTGGCACGCTTGCAAAGGAAAGCCTTCCTGGTGGTGAATTATTTGGCTGCAAAATAATCCAAAAATCAGTATCATGTGATGATAATCTGCTTTCATAAACCAGGTTTTATTGGAGTAGGTGTCCGGGGCTATTTAAAAAGTTTTTATTTTGGGCGGAGAAAATAAATGTTTTGTGAGGTTTCTCTTGGACTGAAATTTCAGGAAGTTCGGTTCATCTGAAATTCAGCTGCAGAGTTGCAGCGTCTTCAGCTTTTACGACAAATGCAGTCTACGGTCAGCTATTTCTGCTGCTGCATCTCTCCCACTGAGATGTAGGCAAATTTGTTTTATATTGTTCTCATCATTAAATGGTAAGCTCTTTGAGGCATAGACCATTATTTCTCTTTCTTTGTTATCCTCTCCCAGTTTTGTGACCCAGCAATTATTTTTTAATTAAGTGAATATTTGTCTCCAGTTCGACGTAAGTGATAAAACTGAGGATGAGTGCAGTTTGCCTTCTTTCAGAAAACAGCCCCTCCCTCCGTTGCACCTTCTCTGGTCAGGATCGCTGGGACACAGTGACAACACAAGTCAAAATCACACTGTCCAGTTTAAGGAAACCGTCAATTACTTGAACTCTAAATGGAGTGTTCTTTGCTGTAAGAACTGACAAGAGCAACTTGATCCTTAGTGATTTCAATTAAATGCATAAGAGGGATGTTAGATACTGAGCTGTATGCATCTCTATGGGAACAGAGTCCCTTTAAGTAAGTGAAAATTGCTTCAGAAACTTTTTTTTCCCTTTCAAAAAATGTATGTTTGGCCCTGAATATATGTTTGGCTCTGCTAAGGGGTTAGAGCATTGGCCCAGAGGGTTTGATTCCCGGTCAAGGGCATGTCCCTGGGTTTCGGGTTCGCTTCCTGCCCCCCTTGTTGAGGCGTGTGCGGGAAGCAGTCGATGTGTCTCTCTCACATCGATGTTTCACTCACTCTCTCTCGCTTTCTCTCTCTCCCCTTCCCTCATTCCCTCCCATTCTCTTTGAAAAAGCAATGGTAAAAAAAATTCTCAGGTAAGGATTAACACAAAAAAACAAAATAGTATGTTTGGTGAAGAAATAGTGTTTCAGGTGTTGGCATCATGCTTCATGGGCAGCGTGGGAAGAGCAGCCACAGGAGAGGTGGGCGCTGAGATGGGTCTCTGGGAATAGTCCCAGCCGCCTCAGGGAGGTATCCGACCGCTGGCCGGGCCTCAGCTGGAACCTGGGCCCTGGGAAAGCCCTTCTGCATGGAGTCAAGTCTGTGATCGGTCTGCTTGCTTCACTCCCATACCCACATCAGTAGGAGAATTGATGGAGGAGAGCAGTCGTGGCATTCTGCTATCGCAGGCTTTGTGCCCAGTGCTTTGCCATTACCCGCCCGCAGAGCAAGTCCGTCTTTCTGGGGGACAGCTAGTGAGAGCTCACACCCCAGTGCATCCCGACCCACACACATGAAGCCCGCCTTCACATCCTCAGTATGGACGCAGGCGTTCCTCGGTGCTCTCACCCAACATGATTTCTGTACCTGCTCCCAAGAGATGATTCCATAAGGATTGGGAGAGAGAAGTTGAAGCGAGCTCTTCGGAGGGAGGAGCCCTGTGACCACCTTGGCTTCCTCCCTCAAAGGGATTAGATAATTCAGTAGGAGCCAACAAAGCTCCCCTCAAAACAGTGCAGTCAAATAAAAATGAATTTTGTGCAAAACACACCTATTGCATTTATCATAATAAAGGACGGACGGTGTTTTAAAGATAAAATGATCGTGCATGGCAAAACTAAACAATTGAATTGATTTATTGGGGGTATATAACCAAATAAGAATCTAGAGGACAAGATCTAGACTTCTTGGGCTTTGTTCTATAAGACATTATTACTTGAATGCCATAATCGTGTTTTATTGCTTAAAAGAAAATCCTTAGTTTTATCCTCCTTTTGTGTCATGTTGTCATACCTTATTATTACTGTATTGCACACAAATTCATTCTTGCAACCCATACCAAGAAATGGATTGTACCTAAGTACTCAGGAGTGTTGCTGAGCTGACCCTGTACCATAGGTGTTCAAAAATGCCACTGGGTGACGAATGTTTGGGCTCACACAAAGTGAGGATGACTACAACACTAAAACACAGACGTGAGGCAAATAACACGAGCGGCTTACACACGAAGAAACACCTTCACGAGAAAAACATACATAAAACAGACTTCTTAGATTGTAAAGTCAAAGAAAATTAGCAACATCACCCTTTTAAACTTTTACTAAAAAATAGACTAAAGAGAAAAGGAAAACTCACTGTTGGTAAAATTAAAAACCATGAATACCTGCAGAGCCTTTGCAGTTTACAGGGTAGTTTATGTAATTGAAGCCTTACACCAACTACATGGGCATATTATTATCACCATTTCATTGTTGTTATTTTCCATTTTACAAATTATGAACTGAACTGTTTTTCAGATGCCAAGTTCCATCTTTTTTAGTCCACTGGGCATTAAGAAAATGAATTAGAAGCATATATCATGAGTCAGAAAGATGCTAATGCTGTTTGACCCAATAATAACTCTTCTGGGATTCTATCCTAAGAAAAATATCTGAAAGTAGAAGATGTCCTTTGCAGTATTGTTTATAATAACGAGGGACTGGAAACAACCAAAACTATCCAGAAGTAAAAAACCAGTAATATAAATTATCTACATGTAATCAGTAAGATGTTATATACTATTTAAAATTATTATGATGATAATGGAACAACGTGGAAAATGGAAGGAAATGGAAAATATCAAAGAAGTATAATGTAGCCCTTGCCGGTGTGCTCAGTGGTTAGAGCGTTGGCCCATGCACCAGAGGGTCTCAGTCAAGGGCACATACCTGGGCTGCAGGTTGGATAGCTGGCCCTGGTTGGGGTGGGTGCTGGAGGCAACTAATCAATGTGTCTCTCAAACATCAGTGTTTCTCTCTGCCTCCTCCCTTCCTAACACTCTAAAAAAATTTTTTTTAATTTTTAAAAGAAGTATAATATAAAATCACATCTTTTCCATAGTCGTAAGAAAAATGAATGCTATGTTTAATATAGAGACAACCTATTAGATGGAATTTTTGTAGACTTCTATCTCATTACTTTTATATCTGTATCATTTTGTAAGAGAATCTTTAAGAAATTTATATGACAAAAGACTCCCATTTTTCCCCTTTGGCATCATAATTAGAATAGGGAGAAGTCAGAATAAAAGAACTATTTCCACGTTTCAAGAAATAACAGTGCACTGTCTAGTTCCAGGATTTTAATTCTGAGCCTGGCCGCCGTATTGTATTTGGTAGTAATTACATTTCCCCTTACAACTGCGTCTGGAATCTGTACATCCCTTTTTTCTCTGGTAAACATGCTGTGGAAATGTTTTACCAAAAAAAATGCATTGTAGTCTGAGAAACACAAGGTTTCTACTTCAGTAGATGTGTTGAAGGGCACTTTTACAAAACAAGTACCACATAAGGCAGAGTCCTGGACGCCTACGTCTTTAAGAAGAGATATTGAATGTGTCCTGGGAGACAGTCCTCTTGGCCTGGAGTCCTGGTGGCCAAGAGGGAGGCCGATTTCCAGGGCAAACAGTGAGGCCAGTAGGCCCTGCTCAGGGCACTTAATTCATTTGGATCTCACTTTTTATGGTAGTGTTGTGAATTATATTCTTTTTGGGGTCATAATTAGAGGATGGGACAGATGGTGAAGGCCTAGTTAGAAGTGATGTCTCGGTTAGAAAGGTCTGCGCCATCCAGTCCTGATTCCGGCAAACCTGGTTTCCCGGTTGCGTGCAGAGCAGGGCGTGGTGCGAATGTAGGTTTGCAAGCTAACCTCACACTCTGAGCGTGTACAACATTGGAAGCTACGTGGACGGGAATGGACCTACAAAAGCAGTCATCTCCGTATGTTCCCAAGGGTGCGGCCTCCGAGGGGAGAAGGGAGTGTCTGTCCATCATAGTCCTGTAGTTATGATTTTTTAAATTAAAGCTCCACGGTGGAAATAAATGCTTGTTTTACACTCACTCGCTCTTAGAGTCCTCGGTGGGTTTTTCTCCCCGAGTATCTCAATGGACATGAACGTCAGTATCACCTGTCGCTGAGAGTCACTGATCTTTTTCAGGCAATAAGTCAAATGCCAGGTATTGTTTCCTAGTTCAAGGTCATGTCTGGTTTGTGAAGATGGACCCAAATCAGACAGGGCATTAAGCAAAGTGTTGTATTTTAAAAGAAATGATTGTTGATGAGCCTTTACTTGAATGCTATGAAAAGCCTATTTCAGAGTCTTTTTTTTTTTAAGTCAGAACAGGCTATTTTTAATATAATAATCCTATCGCTTAAAAGAGGAACGCTGGCTTTGATGTCATTTGGTGGATGAAAACATTCTTGCTCAATAGAAAACCAGCATCTTCTTCATGCTCCTTTGAGATCAGTTCAGGCAACACACTGATGTGCATTCAGATATAAATGCCGTATTCACTTTGAAATGCAAATTGTTTAAAGAAAAATAGCATATGGTGGAGGTAAGTACCTTTTCAAATCAACTCGTACACTTCAGGGCTATGAGGAAAGCTAAAATTATTCTTTGGGAAGAATCTGGGGCTTTTGACAGAAGGAAGCGGCTAATCAGGGCGGCCCAGTGCGCACACGCACGCCCACATCAAGGGGATGGCCCTGGGCCGGGATTAGCATGGTAATTGGGCTGCCCCCTGCGAATCCGGCCAGCAGCCCCAGCTCCATGGGGTATCTGAGGAGACACTGTTGCTGAGCTCAGGAATGGGCCAGGAAGTCGGCCTGTGTATCATAGTAACACAGATCGATTGGGGGCGTTGTGGGGGGGAATATTGAGACAGTACCAAAGAGGGCCCGTTGTGATCTGCTTCCTATGGACACCAGTGTCTCACATTTTGTAGGGCTGGGCCATTCTTGGGAGAAACTGTCTCCACCCGACCTGACTCCACGTCTCATACTTCCTGACCTAATCTCTGAATTCACAAGCCATTCAGATGATCTTGTGGTGTTTTGTTTTGTTTCTTTTTTTTGGGGGGGGGGGGTTTAAATGTTATTGATATAATGTATACAAAGAAAGTGCAAAATCCTAAGTTATAGCTAAGTAATTATACAGGTGACCAGCGCACAGATCAGAAAGCAGCAGGTGGCCAACAGCTCAGGAAGCCCCTGTGGACCACCTCCTGCCACTGCCCACACCTCCCCCCAAACACACACACACTCGAGGGTGATGGCCATCTGATTTCTCACTCTACAGATGAGTTTTGCTTGCTGATCTGGAACCGTTGGATGGGAGCATAGCAGTTGGTGCTCTCTTATTTGTCTTCTTTTGCTCCACATCCTCTCTGTGGTCCTTTGTGGCCCGTGTCATAGTTAGTCCATTCTTACTGGGTGTAACATTCCATCATATGGATACACTAAGAGGTATCGGTGGTGGATGGACATTTCAGCCATTAAATACCACTGTGAACATTCTTGTGTGTGTTCTCTGGTGGATGTGTTTATGCATGTCTGTATGGTTTTAGTTTGAAGGATATGAAATAAAAAGAGGAAGCTTGAGTCCTGGCCCAATGGCTCAGTTTGTTGGAGCGTCGTCCCTTACACCAAAAAGCTTGCTGGCTTAATTCACATACCTAGGTTGCAGATTTGATCCCTGGTCAGGGCACATACGGGAGGCAGCTGACCAGTCTTCCTCTCTCTCATTGATGTCTCTCTATCTTTGTCTCTCTGTCTCTCTCTCCCTCCCTTCCTCCTCCACTTTAAAATATATCCTCAGGTGAGGGTGAATAAATAAATAAAAACAAGACTCTTGAGAGAGAAACATGGGCTGTTCTGTGAAGGCCTCCCATCAGTTGAGTCAGCTAGGAGAGCAGTGGGGTTGTCCTGGGGTAATGTAGCGTCCCCTCTTTCCATACTGTTCTGTATAGGGCGGGCCAATTCCAAAGTCTAGAGGGATCCTCGAGTCTTTCCTGAGCCGTCCAGCAGGCATGATTCCCTGCTGCTCACACCTTCTCACGGCTCCTGTGGTCCTCACCTGGCATTTTGGCCACATGCAGACTTGTCTGGTACTTTCTACTGGACTAGATGTAGCTTCCGTAAGGACGGGATTCTGTCTCCTTCATTGTGCCCATCCAGCAGCGGTTCAACGAGGTGAGACAAGAGAGTCCAGGAGGTCACTGTGAGGAGGTGGCAGGTATGGTGAGGTCTGACTTACCCTCCTTGCAGGGGAGCTGCCTGCCTGCCAGTTTCTGGGACTCTGAGACTCCTGGGTAAGGACAGGTGACAGTTCCTTGCAGCAGTAGCAGTGGCCAGAGCATCCGCATTGCCATGTTCCCCCAGGGGTGACGTCGGCATACTCAGCAGTTACTTCGCAGGAGAGGAGAGGACCTGCGGTCAGGAAACCTTGCTCTTTATAATGGGACACGATCCGCATAGACTCGGGCCAGGCTGTTCCCAGCTTGCAATCCTACCCGTGTTTTGGTCTGTAACGCCAGCCCTGCTGACCCTCTGTACTTGTGATGCTAGTGTGGCTGGATAGCAAGAGCTCAGGTCTTTTGTTAAACGCACTTCTCACTAACCAGGGGTCAGAATTCCATTTAACTGGTCGATTTGAAGCTTCCTGTCTTTATTGACTGTTGACGGCCACGTGGGTTCTAGACCCCCAGCTGTTCCGCCTGGCCCAGCATGGCGGCCGCCTGCAGCACAGGGAGAACCTGGCGGCATTTAGAACCGCATTTAGGCGCCTCTGTGTTCAGGTGGTCTTGATCTTGAGACCTTTCGCTCTCAGGAAGTCAGGCAAGTCGTGGGCCTCTTTCACCAATGGGAACTCTAGCTCCTCCGCTTAGCTAATAACTGTTCAAGGGCAATGACTTCCCATTCAAGGAACATGGTAGCCCTAGAGAGCTTAGAGAATACAGTGGGGCCTTGACTTACGAGTGTCCCGACTAACGAGTTTTTTGAGATACCAGCTGTCTCTCGGCCGATTTTTTGCATTGAGTTGATAGAGTAATTTGAGTTAACGAGCTCCTTAACGAGCTCGGTCTCAGAACGAATTAAACTCATAAGTCAAGGCCCCACTGTAATGTGGTTTTAGATGTAGCATCTCCCTTCTGTGCTCAGAAGTGAAAACTCCCTGGGTGGTATATACAGGTCAGCATTGCCGCATGCATCTAGATTTAAAAAACGAATTGAGGGCAGTGTTACCTGACCAGGTAATTAGTAACCTTCATTCAGGAACAGAAATGAAATTACCCATGAGCCTTTGCTGGGCGCACGTGCGTGTGTGTGTGTGTGTGTGTGTGTGTGTGTGTAAAAATAAGCATCAGAAATGCTGACATAAAATACTACAATTAGATTTTAAATCTGTATAGTTTTTAAAATATTCACATGCCTGGCCATTGTGGCTCAGTGGTTGAATGTCAACCTATGAAGCAGGAGGTCAGGGTTCGATTCCCAGTCAGGGCACATGCCCGGGTTGCAGGCTTGATCCCCAGTGTGGAGTGTGCAGGAGGCAGCTGCTCTGTGATTCTCCCTCATCGTTGATGTTTCTATCTCTCTCTCCCTCTCCCTCTCTGAAATCAATAAAAATCTATTTTAAAAAAATTAAAATATTCACGAAACATTGGGGGTAGTTGGTTAAAATATTCACGAAACATTGGGGGTAGTTGGTTTGACTGATGGATTTCTCAAGTTGGTAGAAATGCCTCAAAGTGTGCCTGCTGGCCCGCGACTGCCTCCCTGGATGGGGTGCTGCCCGGGCCTCCCTGGGCCAGCACGACTGCTTCACCTCATCACGCACCCCTCTATGGATCACTGGTTTCCCTCAAATTTAAAACATGTCTCTATGTATTTACATTTATAGACAAGTACCTGGTTGTGTGTCTCCAAACTGTATATTTAAGGCAGAAACTATTTCTTTCCCCTTATACTTTTCTATTTTCAGTTAAACAGTTATATTTCTGTATCATTACAGTGGCTTAGCGGTGGGTGACAGTCCGAGCTCAGGGGCTGGCTTAGCAGTGGGTCCCGGCTTGTATGTACCCTCTCATTGTTGTTTTCCCAGTTCTCTTCGCTGCCTTTTCATTTAACTCTCATCCACCCTAACAATGTTAGCAGTGTCCTGACGCCTTGGTCTGCGAGGAAGTCTGTGGAAATGGAAGGGGGTCTGGGGGCCCCAGGAGGAGTTTGGGAGGAGCCTCATCCCAAAATCAACTCTGATTAGTGGGTGTGGGGATCAGCACCCCCCAGGGGAAGAGAAGGCCCAAACCACACCCTTTCGTTCAGGAGGTTTTGTTGTTTTTTCAAAACAATTTAAAACTTAATTGGTTCTAAAGTAAAACAGTTGGAGGATGGGGGTGGGCACACAGTGCCATATCCAGATCTTGTATCATAGAAATGTACACTTGAAACCTATATGATCCTATTAACCAATGTCACCCCAATAAATCTAATAAAAATATTTTTAAAAAAATAAAACAATTGGAGGAAAGTTTAAGAAAGAAACCTAATCCCTTTGAAGCTCTGCACATAGAGCTAACAAGCTCACTAGCAGCAAGGTGTGGTCGGCGGGGTGGTAGAGAAAGGCATGGAACCTAAAAGTAGGGTCACCAGAAAGTGATTCATTTTGAAGTTGAGCAACTAATGCAAATCCCTAAGTTACAATGGAATCTTTCTCATCACCCTCCATGTGCGCCATGGAGCGGCTAAGGTTGTTTTTCCTCCGACTCGTCTTTTCAAGGTCAAGGGTAAACTTGCCTGGTTTCCTTGCACGTGCATCCAGGAACTTTCGTTTGTGTTGATTGTCAAGTATATCTTCACTGTGGACACAATTCTCTGGCACCAAAACGGACTCCCGTTTGGCGGTCATTATCACACGGCAGCTCCTGTAGGGCCCTCCTTGCTGGCTTTTTCCTAAAGGGGGTCTCCTGTCTGCACCTGGGCTCCATCTAGAGACGGTTGTGCCGGGTGTCTTTGTGTGGGATTGTTCCGGGCGCAGTCATCTGAGGCATTAGCCCTCACCATGCTTTGCCAAGCACCCAAGACTCACTGCACCCTCTCGTTCCTCTGAATATTGTTTTGTGTGAAGCTTCCGCCTCCACATAAGCAGGACGACAGCTCTCCCGTTGCCAGGGCCCACTGTGCGCAGGTGCGTAGGCCCCTTAGACTAACTGGAGCTGGCTTCTGGGGTCTGCAGTCCACAGCGTGTTCACCCGACTTGTTTATTCCTAGGGAATGTCACTAGTGCATCTGGGTCTCAGATGGCCAGCGGCATCAGCCTGGGCTCCTTCAACAGCCGACCGGACGGCATGCAGCAGCGGTCCTACTCTGTCTCCAGTGCCGACCAGTGGAGTGAGGCTACGGTCATTGCAAACTCGGCCATCAGCAGTGGTAAGAGAGGACGCGGCCCCACGGACCCGCGGCCACCTCACGGCCCTCGGTTGTAGGCCAGGGGCTGGACTCGGCGCCCTGAGCTCTCCGCATTCCACTCTGTAGCAGCACGTGGGGCACCGTGTCGGCCCCGCACATCTAGTCTTCCTTGATGGGCTGTGTCGCCCATGTCAGCTCATTTGTTCCTCTTTGATTCAGGGAGGTGTAGCTGTTCATATCCACTTGACAGATTGGGAAACTGAGGCCGCAGGCAGACAGGGCAAGCAGCTTACTGAGGCTCACGTGACGGCAGAGCTGAGAGATAACGGCAGACTTCCTGCCCTGGATCTCACTTTCTGCACTCGGCTCCCTCCATCAGTGCTCCTTTTGTATTGTTTAGGGGGGTTTCCATCAAAGGGAAATGCACAAGTCATTCTCCAATATTCCCAGTATATCCTGGAAATCTTGGAGGGTCTCCCCCTTTTCTGTGGGCCCAGCTATTTGGGAAACACATGCACTGCCCTGATGGGTGTGCGCCAATCAAGTCCTGCAGCGTCGGGCTGCTGGCTTCCTGCATCCGCTCTGCCTATTGGCGTTTTGCCTGTGGCCTGCTCACTGGTGTTTAAGGAATTCCCACCGTTGTATGTCATCTATCAGACAGGGCTTTCGAGTAATTTTAGCATAATTTGTTCTAATTAAAAGATTCAGCGTCAGGTCTTCCCTGTAGACCCACCAGCTGCTGCTGCAGGTAAACACCATCCATATTCTGGTGACTCCACACCAGGCCTTAAAGGAAGACGTCCCCGGACCCAGCGAGGAGGACATGGGGAGTCCGTAAAGGCCGCTCCCAGGAGGCCGAGGCAGGGAGGGCCTGGACAGGCGGTGGCTTGGTGTTGGAGTGGAACGTCCCCGAGCCAGCACCCAGCTCTGGTGCTGCGGGAGAGGACAGGGGTGGCCTTCACCCTGCGAAGGGGCTCTTCCAGGCTCTCTGCTTTCGTCTGAGATCATGACTGTCCCTTGAGAGCCCTGATGTGAAGGATCCTCCTCATTGTAAATGACTCCCTTGTGATGGGGCACTTGCATTCCCAGCCATCACCTGCCCGAGAGGCCCGGGGGCCTTCCTGTGTCACACATCAGCGCCACTGTCATTGCCCCACCTGCCGCCCAGGAGGCCTCGGGAGGCCCCTCACCTCTGTGAGCCTCTGCATTCACACCTGCTGCCTGGGGGTCCTTCCCCCCTTTGCGTTGTTGCGAGGTGCGCAGCACAACACCTGTTTGCGTCTTCCGTACTGAGCATCTTCTATTGTTATAGGCGTTACTTGTCTTAAAAGGAGCAGGCAGTTCACGGATTTAATTATTGAATTATCAGATACTTTGAAAATGCATTGATTTTTTCATTTAGTGTTAGTATTACTAGCTGATTGGGGTTATTCTGTCGCCACCTTCCGTGGAGGTGGCTTCTACCTTGGAGGGTGGGAGGAACTCTTAATCCACGTCCCCCCCTAAGCCCCGCCTTCTAGTCACCAACACTGCCTGGTTGTAGAGGGACAGTTTTAGGTTCTGCCCCCTAGGTGCTGTAGGAATCACAGAAAAAAATCCAGAAATACCACAGAATTCTTATTCTTACAGTTATTCCCCATTGGGAAGAAGGGAGGTTAGAAAAACAAATTTCTAAAAAAGGGCATCACCCCCAATCTTTGCCTTCCCTACATTCAGAATATTTTTATAGAAAAGATGTTGGAAGCAGCACATTAATCTAAAATCCAATCTATTTGGGCTTCCGCACAGTTCTTTCCTGGACAAAGGCTCACTGGCTTGCGTTCCTCGCCTTCATAGCTCTGCGCCTGGCTGCACCTGTGCGCCATGGGCTGTGCCACCAAACCCTGAAAAGACGCTATTTCCTGACCTTGGTGTGGTTGGAAGTTTCTTCCCACAGAAGTTGATCGTACACGTATTTATAAAACACCTGTAGGAGAGCAAGGTCACCTGTGTAAGAATGCTGTTTCTAATTTGCAGAGTGATCTCTCATATATTAATGCCCTGGGGTCACCTTTCTTAATTCATGTAGTATGTTTGCTAAGGACTAGTTAGGCTCCCCAATGTTAGGGAGCAAGGAGATGAGAAACCCAAGTCTGTGCCTGGTACCAGCCTGCTGTGGGATGTGGATGGAGAACTTGAGAGAAAGCCTGTTGAAATGGTGCCGGTAGAGTTAATCAAGGAAAACTAACCAAAGAGCATCAAACTTGAGCGAAGCTTCAAGAACCAGGCGGGCTTTTTTGTGCAAAGCCACAGGAGGAAGTTATTATAAGCACTGAGGCAATTTGGACAAAGACTTGGAGCAGAGGCCCCAGGAGGTGGGAGAACCGAGGAGCTGCAGTAAAATGAGAGTGTGAGCCGGACAACAGCAGGAGAGCCGAGAGGAGAGGGGTGAGCAATGAGAGCCCCAAACATCGTCTTTTAACTGACAGCTGACATTTTAAATAGAAAAATCCAGTGATACCACAGTGGTAGTAATAGGAGCTAATATTTATTGAGGATTTCCTGTGGCTTATGTCATTTGATCCTCAGGGAGTAGACACCGTTGCAGGCTCCTTTTACTGGTGGGTAGATAGGTACGTAAGAATTCAGTATCACTTGTCCAAAGTCACACCCTCATAAGGACAGGGATGCAAATTCAGGTGGCCTCTTTCCAGACCTTAGCTCCACCTCACGGAGCAACTCACAGTGTGCTTCCTAGACAGGCGGCAGCAGCGCCCCCTGGGGGACAGACTGGAAATGCAGGTTCTTAGGTCCCATCCAGACTGAATTTAAAATGGAGGGGCTCTCTGACCTGTGTGGGAACAAGCCCTCCGTGCACTGATGCTGCCTACTAAGGTTTGAGAACCACCCTCTGAATCAGGGGTGGGGAACCTTTCTTCTGCCAGGGACCATTTGGATATTTATAACATTATTTATGGGTCATACAGAATTACCGACTTAAAAATTAGCCTGCTCTATTTGGTCAAACAATTAATTAACTCACTCCTAGCGCCTTAGCAGGGCCAGACCAAATGATTTTGTGAGCCTTGTATGACACGCGGGCCGGACATTCCCCGCCCCTGCTCTAAATCCTGCTTTTCAAATGGTCATAGGCAGCCCCTGGAAGTTGGCTAGAAAAGCAGGGTCCCAGGCTCCCCCAAGATTTACTGGATCGGAACTGCATGTTACCAAGCCCCATAGGTGATTCTGGGACACCTGGGGGTTGAGAAGCCCTGTCTGCCTGCGGTGAGGGTATCTATCGTCCTGGCCTCCTGGTGGCACCATCCCTGCCTTCATGAGTCGCCAAGGGGCCAGACCTGAGCCATTGTTAATGAATGTCCAGGCACAGGATCTGACAAACAACTTCAAGAAAACGCATTTATGAATGGACTGCAAGACCTCAACTCAGGCACCAACACTCCCTTCCGTGCTTGGAAAATAATCACAAAAGACACAAGCAGGACGGAGAGCTTTCTGCCACGCTCTTCCTTTGTAGGTGGCAGTTGATACAAACCCCCCCCTCTAAATAATCACAAAAGACACAAGCAGGACGGAGAGCTTTCTGCCACGCTCTTCCTTTGTAGGTGGCAGTTGATACAAACCCCACCCTCTCTCTCTCTGTGTTTTTTTTTTTAAATCATTTTTATCTTTTTCCCCTTAGTCTTCAGTTTGGATGTTGGAGTCATAAAAAGTCTACACTGTGCTAACAGCAGGGACAGGAGATGCTAAGCAGCTTTTGAATTCAAATGCCCATGAATCAGTGAATATGCTTTTATTGTAAAACATCATCATAATAACAACATTGGGATGCCATTTTCCTCTGCTCCGTGGTCCACACTGAATTAAGACTTTGGCTCCAGAGAACTTTGCCAAGTCTTCCCCACTCAGGCTCAGGTACCCCGGGGGTCTGTCTTGTAAGCAGCTGTGAGCAGCTCCTAATGAGGGAGATCACTTTGTAGTGCGCAAAGCACAAAAGAGGAGGCTCTGGGTAAATGAAGGGGGGAAGAAAGGAAGAATCCGCTCTGTGCGCCGGCGTGCCCCACTGCTTTATGACTATTGCTGTTGTGAGGCTTTGCATTTAAGTACCTGAGGTTTAAAATTAAATGTCTGATGTAATTTGGCGTTGCTAACGTGAGACCTGCATCTGCCCTCCGAGAAAACCCAGACAGCTCCGTTCAGGGTTTCAAATTGGCGTCTGCGGGCTCGCAGGCAGCGCGGAGGACGGGGTCCCCCCTCAACCGAGCGCCGCGTGCTGCTCGGCGTAATTTTTTAAATGCAGAAACATATTCATCTTGGGCTTCTGCATTGAAAAAGGCTGTTCCCATAGTCCATGAAAAATTAATTTTTTTACATTTTTCCTCACTCTCCTAAGTGTTTGACAGAAGTAATTTTTGCAGCGAGAGGGAATAAAAACTGGTGGCTGTAAATTCCTGTCCTGGAACCCCTTGTGCAGATTCTTTATGGACCCAGAATTGATCTACATGTCAGAGCCTGTTGTGGTTCAAACTGTTTATCACCGTAATGGCCGGAGTGCGCCCGGGAACACCAACTTATAATCCCGGGTGAAAGAAATCGGTGTTTGCAGTCAATGAGGGGCAGCTGAGCTTTATTGATAGGTTCAGAGCAATTATCTCTGCAGCAGCTATTGGCTGAGGGTTTTCTTGAATCTTATTGGGAGCGTGTGATTTTTTTTTTATTATTAATCACTTTTTCTATAGGTGATTTTCTCTAGAAGCACTAGCCCAGAGTCAGCTTTGCTCTGTGCAGCAGGGGACCCTGGGGTCATCTGTAGCACACCTGGCTGTCATAGCGCTTTCTTGAATCTTATTGGGAGCGTGTGATTTTTTTTTTTATTATTAATCACTTTTTCTTTAGGTGATTTTCTCTAGAAACACCAGCCCAGAGTTAGCTTTGCTGTGTGTAGCAGGGGACCCCTGGGGTCATCTGTAGCACACCTGGCTGTCATAGCTCACTCCAAGGCAGTGGTTCTCAACCTGGGCCTCATTCCGGAGGAATCAGGATTTTAAAAAGATTCCCAGGTGATTCTAATGTGCAGCCAAGGTTGAGAACCACTGCTCCAAGGCAACACGCCGGTTAGATGCATCACACCTGCGCTGCGGCCCCATCCGGGCGGGACGCTGTGAGTGCCAGCCTTGGCCCCACGGCCTCAACTGTTGCTGTTGCCGTGGCAGCCAGGCGTCCCCGCCTCTTGACTGGCAGGTTGTTCTGCTGGCCCCACCCCTCCGCCGATTGCTTCATTCCAACTGTTCATCTTCCGCACTGACTGGCCATCACCGCCAATATATCGCATTGCTTCCAGTGACGCTCACGCAGCCCGCCTCCGCCTGGCCCTCGTCCAGCCTTGTCAGCATCAAGTATAAAACCGTATCCATCTCGCTCCTCTCCGGGGAAGATGTGTGCGTGCTCACGCGCATTTCCTTCTGACCCTTTCATCTCGTGTCTTCCCGTCAGAATCTGTGGTTACCAGACAGTGGTTTGTGACGCTGAAGCATTTGAGCTGTTGCTAACGTTGACATGTTGTTTCCCACTCTGAGCATGCTTTTGTGTGGCTTTAATGACAGGCTAGAAGCACAGGTTTCCGCTTTGGCACTCACTGTTGTTTCTCCCTCCCCATGGAGCCAGCACGTGTTTCAGCTGTGGGTCCCCAGGCTGCTGTCAGTTCATCAGTTTTTGCTTTTACATTTGAGCACTTTTTCCCTCCTTGGATAGTATGCTGGCAATTTTAGTATGTGGCCAGCAGGTGGTGGTAGTGTGACCCTCGCCAGGGGGCTTGCTATGTAGGAGGGTTTTAATGAGGGGAAAGAGGAACCCACCCACATGGACTGCCTTTGTTGTTATCTGACTCTGTGGCAGGAGCTCGGCTTCTAACTCTCATTCCCTGAGAAGCATTATCCCTGTTGATCACTGAGGTAAGAGGCTGAGGAACTTAAGACCACACTCCGAATAAGTAGTTAGAATTCAAACCCAGGGCTTTCTGACTTCAAAGTTTATCTTTTATGCTCTGCGTGAAAGAAATGAAGACTTAACATGAACACATTGTATTTTAAGAATTTGATTACCTTTTTGTAGAGCTTGCTTTTCAAGGAACTATAATATAGGTAGACATTTCCCTCGTCTCGCTTATCCTGAACTTTTCCTTTATCATCGGTTCCCCCCAAATCTTGGCCGGCGCGTTCAGAACCCACTCCCTGGGGTTTGTCATCAACCTTCCGCTTAGCTCAGTGTTAAAGGGCCCGTGGGCTCTCATCTCTCAGCGCTGGGCACTCCCTGTCTCAGCCGCGGCGTCTGTTCCCTCGCCAGCTAGTCGCCTAATTAAAGGGATGACCCCGGCCTCTTCTCTGCTCAGAGCCTGCTTTCCTTTCTCCGCATGCCGCCAAGGAGACAGCAGGAGCTTCCTGGGGTACCTGGCTGCAGGGGGTAAGGGTATGTTTTTCTTCCTCCCAATCAGGCTTTGTACTTTGTACTTTGCCTCCTTAGTTCCTTCCTATCAGCTATTTCTAGCAGCAGGTGCTGACCAGGGGAACTGCTGCCCTCCACATCAGAACGGGGAGCAGTGCGTTTCATGCCTGAAGGCCAGCCATTCTCATTTTCCCTGGCAGAGTCTAGAAATCCTTTTAAACGGATGGTGGAGAAGGATACTGCTGCCAATTGCTGTAACACCTGGACCACATCGCTCAGCCCCTCTGGCCCTCAGTATCTTCATCTAGACCAGTGGCTACATGCCCCTTCCCCAGGACATTTGATGGTATCTCAGATGTTCTTGGATTATCACAACTGGGAGGGGAGGGGGCATGCTACTAGAATCTCGTGGGAAGAAGGCGGAGAGGCTTTTAAATAATCTACAGAGTGCAGGATGGCGCCTCCCAGCAGAGTGATCCGGCCCCAAGTGCCAGCAGTGCCAAGGTCCTGAAGCCCTGATCCAGACAATGGAGGCTCCTGCTCTGGTCTTCTACCCACTTTCCCAGACTTCCTTTTCTTCTCACTTTCATGGAGACCTGGCTTACACTGTCCACCTGCTCGTCTCCTCCCCAATCAGAAGGGGTCGCCCTGCCCCCACTTTTACCCTATTACCCTGCGTCGTCGTCTTGTCTGTCTTCACTAGAACCTCCTCAAAGAGGAATGGGCCGCGTGGTGACGGCTGGCGCGGTGGGCTTGCAAAATGAGCTCCAAGGCCTCTGCCCGTTTTAAGTGATAAAGTTCTTTGCATTTTTCAGGTTAAGTGTTTTTTATAATAAAATGCTTTGGTGGTGCTCCAGGATCTGTTTCCCAGCATAGCTGGTGCCCCTGAGACAAAGCATGTGGATTGGGATGGATACAGCTTCCAGCACCCACAGGGGGCCATCACAAGCATGTTGAGCATGTTTAAAATAATGACTAGAGTTTAAAACTGAATTTCCTACATTAGATTATCTCAACCCGTTTCAGAATCGTCAGTAAAACCGCGCTAAGTTCAGTAGGGATGATCTAATTAGGTGCATTTCCCAGCAGGTATTTTATTGCATTTTTTCCACAACTATGTGGATCACCTGCTGTGTGGCACCCATGGCCCTGGCCGAATTCCCAGCCTCTAGAGGGGAAGGAGAGGATAGACAATCCGTAAACAAGTTGAAATATAGGTACTTTGTCCGGCGGAGAGAAGTGAAATGAGGGTGAGCGCTGGCTCAGACACTCATCTTTGCATTCTGAAACCAAGGCTGGCCGGAATGCGTGAATTACCAAGCATTTTCCCAGCTGAGACTGTAACATGTGTAGTAGGCATGTTATCACGGGCAGTGGTGCCGGGTATACTTGGAAGTGGCCCCAGAGAAGACAGGCACTATTTGGGCCATAAAATTCTGTAAGAGCTCAGAGGCTGGAGGGCATGTGCTTCGCTCAGGTCCTCAACGTAGGAATCAAATAATTACTTAAGAAAAGTCAATCATACTGTCAGAGCCTTTACAACAGCGGTTCTCAACCTGTGGGTCGAGACCCCTTTGGCGGTTGAATGACCCTTTCACAGGGGTCGCCTAAGACCATCCTGCATATCAGATATTTACATTACGATTCATAACAGTGGCAACATTACAGTTACGAAGTAGCAACGAAAATAATTTTATGGTTGGGTCACAACATGAGGAACTGTATTTAAAGGGCCAGAAGGTTGAGAACCACTGCTTTACAATTTCTCCTCACTTCCTATTACAGAATTTATAAATACATGCAGAAAGGGAAAGGCCTAAACGACTTAACATTTTCAGGTACCAGGAAGAAAGGAATAGAAGTGAGGGTGGGGGAGTAAGGGTTCTGGAAATGCAAGTAAGAGAGAGAGAGAGAGAGAGAGAGAGAGAGAGAATGGATGGATACAGCTGACAGACAGCTTTGTAGTGGTTGGTCAGAGTTATCCTCAAACGCTCCGTGCATTTTCTCTATTAGTGTCTGTATAATACCTTGGTTTTACATCCTTAAACTTCTTCCCATGAATATATCTTTCATTACATCTTTGCTTTACTATCTGACAGATAAGATTATTAACAAAAAGCGATATTAATATTAATTATACAATGATACTAAAATTTTTATATCATGGAGAAACAGATGGTTATTTTAAATGACTTAAAATTTTACTCTTTTATATGAAGAAACAGTTAAACATATTTAGTTATAAATGCTATTTTAATTGCGACATTATTTCTGCCGTGGGACTTTAAAATCTTATTACAGTGGCATGGCAGTGTTTCCATGTATATTTCAGTGTCTCTTAAAATGTGCACGTATTTACAAGAAAACAATTATAATTACATCTAAAACACAGTTTGGGGGCTTAATATTATTGATAAGTATGTCATACATTTCCCACACTGATCTTTCTATTTGGCTGTAGTTCAAATATTCAGGTCTAGCCCTGGCTGGGTAGCTCAGTTAGTTAGAGTGTTGCCCCAATGCACCCAGGTTTGATCCCTGGTTAGGGTACGTACAGGAGTCAACCAATTAATGCATGAATAGGTGGAACAACAAATGGATGTTTCTCTCTCTCTCTCTCCCCCTCCCTCTTCCTCTCCCCCTCCCCCCCTTACTCTCACTCTAAAAAAAAAATCAATAAATTTAAAAACAAAAACAGAAGAATTCAGGTCTAATATGAGGGTTGCTCTCTGCAGCATTTGACCACGTTAACAGCCCTGTCAGTTATCTTCCAGTGGGCACTGTTTTTTCATCTTATTTGTCAGTAAATCGTTCCTAGCTGGACTCTGAAATTATCACTGGAATAAGTATTACTACGTTAGAAATATTTTCTATGTATAGTATAGTTAGAAAACACAGTAGCTTCCTGCATTTCACAATTTTAAGCTTGGTTGTCTGAGATTGGAAACGCCACTTTCCAACAGCTGTTGATCCTCTGTTCATTTCACATCAAAAATGGCATTAATGCAAAAGGAAAACAAGCATTTCCACTCCCCAAACAGCACCTGGGCGTCTTCTGACTCGCTTTTCTTGGACATCAGCACGTCTGGAAAGCCTGTGTCCAGGAGCAGGGCTCTCTGTCTCTGGGCAGGGCTCCTTTATGGTAGGGTACAGAGGAAATTGAAGTCTGGGGGCACATCAGGCCCCCATCAATCAGCGCCAGCCAGACACGGGTCAGGCCCCCAGATGAGATTTGTGAAGCTGCACATCCACCCAGGCCACACGCTCTGGAAAAATTACCATCACGTGAGACCATCTAAGGCAGCCAAGGGCCAGGTTATCACCCGAGCCAGCACCTGGCTCTCACGCACCTGTCCTCTGTGGGCTCCCACCATACGGTGAACCAAAGTGCAATACAAGTTCCTGGATGATTATTGTTTTTTAAAAAAGAATGTATTTGTCCTTTCAAACAATATTCCTTTTTTTCTTAAAATTGCATTAATTATGTTCTTTTTCATGTTTAAATCCTTTTTCTAGAAGCATCAGTAATAAATGTACTGTGTGAAAGTGCTCCCAGCACATGGCTGTGACATCACCGTGTGGCTGGGGCACAATATGACACTGGTGACCGGTGGGTTCGGTCCACCTGTTTCAGGCCCGCCTCTTCCTGCTAGCAAGGGGCTGACTTCCTTTTCCCTTCCTCGATTTTTGCAATAACAACACTGCATTTTTCCTTGATTATAAAACATTGTAATTTAGAAAAATTAAAAGTGCAGAGAAGCTTTCTGCTAAAAACAAAACAAAAACTCCCAACAGTAAAGTATTAGTCTGGGGGGATATATCCTTTTCAGTGTATCTGTCTGTGTTCTTACTTATTTCCAAAAATTGGATTATGTCCTAACTGGCTTTAACTATTAACATGTTACATTTCTGCTCTATCTAAAAACAGTTCAGAAATGGGACACAGTGTCTATGACCAGCAGTATGGGATTGGTTAAATACATTTTGGTAAATTTCTACCAGGGGATAGCATGGAGCCAGGAAAAGGTTGCTTTCTATGGAATAACTTGGAAGATGTTTATGTCAGTGCTGAGTGTCATTGTCCTACAAACCGGCTGCAGCATCCGTCTCCTGTGATCCCACCACAGGGCCTTGTCACGTGCTGTGCCGGAAACCTCTCACCGTACACATGAGGCCTTTATGGCCACAGCCCTCTCCGCTGCTTTCTCTATACCACTTGTCCCTTCCTAACAACCTGCAGAATTTACTCAGTGATTTTATTATCTGTCATCTTCCCTGAGTGATCTTACAGTTTCTTAAGGGTGAGGACGCTGTCTGGTCCACGTCTCTGTTCCCACAGCCTAGAGCAGGGTCTGCCTCAGTCAGTGTCTGCCCTGTGGATGGTCCCTCTGATTTTATAGAATGTCATTATTTACCACAAGCTGACTTGGATTGAGCACTTTCTATATCTGGCCCACACAACTTGGTGAGGTGGAACTATTGTCCTTATTTTTAAATGAGAAAACTGAGTCATAGAGAATTAGAATCACTTTCCCAAGGGCACACAGCTGGCAAGGATCAGGGGTGTGACCTGCAGATGGAAGCCCAAGCCGTGTGCGCCCACCTGCCCAAGGTGTCTCCATGTCACCATTCTGCCTTTTTCCTTCACCTGATGGCTTTGAATACCACGAGTGTCCCAGGCTCTGGATCTGCTCATGGGCTTACCCACTGAATTCCATTCCTGTGCCCCTTTTCCATAGTAAGCTCATAAGTGCCGTGCTCTTCTCATTAGTATCAGCATCTTCTCACTTTCATTTTCTACTCATCCTCATCAGGTAAGTGCCAAGTCTGAACGCACATGCCTCCTGGCGGGGCCGAGTTCAAAGTGCCGTGCTCTTCTCATTAGTATCAGCATCTTCTCGCTTTCATTTTCCACTCGTCCTCATCAGGTAAGTGCCAAGTCCGTTCAGTTGCCCGAACGCACATGCCTCCTGGCGGGCCGAGTTCCCCGGCCAGACCGCACCTTCCTGGCCTGCGGGGTGTCCCTGTCCCATAGACCACCGCCGTCCCAAGGTCAGAGACACCTTCACCTGTGAGAAAGTCCTGAGATCTAGAATTGGAAAGGCACTTGGATTTCATGGAAGAAATGATGTATACCTATTTCTTCCTTTTGTGAGCCAGAGCCAGGGAAACAGGGACACTAAAAATATCCCGGAAGCTACTCCCGGCAGCCCTTCCCTGCTCGGAATTGCAGAATGGGGTGTTTGCTGAAGACCGTGGGAAATGGGGAGAACTCGGATGTTTGACCGGGGTTACACCCCCGTGGGCCTGGAAAGGGGAGGAAGACCCTCTCTCCAGTCTCCTGCCCAGAGCACCTGGAAAACCTCCCTTCTGGTGGGGACGTGGCGTCTCCTCCACCCCGGCCAGCGATGGGCTCCCGGGGACGGCAGGAGACAGCCAGGGTCCCGGCCACCTGTGCTGAAGGACATCACAGGTGTGTGGGCAGAAGCCATCGGCCAGAGCATATTCAAAAGACAATTACGGGTCATTGGAGAGCTTCTGCAGGCATGGGGAGAAGAGCAATATTGTGTTCCTGAGGATCGGGGTGGGCAGGGCGGGAGGAGGCCCGCATCCTGGCTGGGGAGGTTGGTGGGCAGTCTTCCTTTTCACCTCCCTCCAGGGGACAAAAGGCACCGGCAGGAAGAATGGGAACCGGGGTCCTTTGATGAATAGCAAGCTACAGATCCACCTCTGGGCCGGGGCTGTCGCTCTCCCACTGACCCTTCCCTCAGCCACAGGGGACTAGGCTTCTGCTTAAGGAAAATGGGAAAAATGTCAGTTATTATGTTTGCGAACACAATCCTATCTTTCATTTTATTTTACAGCAATTTCCCCAAAGATCCACCACAGTATCCTATTGAACTATATTGACAAAATTGTAGCCGCGATAAAGAAAACGCTTTAAACTCACAGCAAACCCATCGCAGGATCTCCACGCACTTTCTTTTATCGTATTGTATTATTTTTTGCCAGGACAAAGCCCAAATTCCAAGATAGTTGTAGAGCTAATATGATAAAACTATTGTGGTGCAAATGAAGCCAGATTCTTTTATAAGAGAATGTTCTAGAGTTAATGCTGAATCAGTGGTTGCTTTTTGTCAGGAGTAAGTTTAATCTTAAACACCACCATTACACTTTGAATGGCTTCTCGTTCAGAAAAATGGAAAATACTAAATAAGAGCCATTCTTTTGGCCACTATTATTAAGCTATTGGAAAAGGCTGTACTTTAAACAACACTTCAGAAACCAACCAGTGTTTTTTCCTGCGGTTTTGAATGAAGATATTATTCGTGGCGTCTTCATCCATGGGGTTGTTGGTGGAGACAGTTACCCGAGTATAATATTTGACAGATTTTCGTCTGCGTTAAAATTACGTGTCATGTTACAGAGTTTCCAGTATCTACCGGTCGCAGGCGTGTTTTCGATTTGAGACTGACAGGAGGTTGTCATGAGGTTCGATAGCATGAAACACTTGGGGGCAGGTTTTCAGATCGGCTTTTCTGTTTTTATGAAACCGCTCACTGGCCTACAGCTGAGCCATCGTGGTGATTAGATTTCCTTTGAACTGTGTTCTTCTTGTCATTTTTAGAAATGACTGCAGAATGGGGTTGAGATGTGGTGCCCATATGATAATCATTAAACCAGGAACAGACATAAACTGGGATTGTCCCAGGCAGAGCCGGACGGGCCCCCCCTCGTTAAGGTGGTTCCTCTAAGCACCTCAGATGGAGCCTTTGTTTCCCCCGGGTGCCACCCACCAGCGGAGTCCCTTGTATATGCGGGGAAAAATCAAGTGTCCCCGTATCCTAGGTGACAGGGCTCTTCACGTGCCTCCCACCACGCCAGCCCGCCCTCCATCAGAGCTTAGAGCTCTCGAAGTGTGGGAAACTGTCCGGCTCCAGCCAAGGAGGAGAAATCTTAACTACATTTGGGGTAGAAACAGAACAGTCCACTGTGATCTGTTCATTTGCTGTCTGATTTGGGGAACCTTCTGTCATCCTACCTGCTACATAGCTGTGACCTTGTAAATACTGGGTATCCCAAAAAATGTATACACACTTTGAATCGTTAATTCCAATGGGTTACATCTGAAAAGAAAGATACATTGAGCTATCAGCTCTTAAAGGTGTGCATATTTTGGGGGACACCCTATATTTCAAATACACTGTTTTAATAGTATAGTCATCTTCCATTGACACCACACCAGGTTGATTCAAGGAGCAGATGACCTCCATGTCTCAGCTTCTTCACACCAATGAGCGTCTGCAGTGGGGCTCGCCAGCCACCAGTTAGGACACGAGTAGGTTGATGACGTCCAGTTTTCAGGCAGGGGAAGTGAGAGTGTAACCCCCGCCCTGGAATCTACATGAAATATGTAGCACAGTCATTAGTTATTAGCAGCAGGTTAACAAAATTTTAGGAAAGAGAAATTTTCTCTTTTCGGGGGCTGTTGAAGAAGTCATCTCACACTTCAAAAAAAAAATCGTAGAACAATTACCCTCAAATTTAAAGGTGGGGGCTTTCCCCCCATATTTTCATCAAAAATGTTTATTTTGTTAAAGGATTATATAGGTATTAAACAGGTACCGAAGGCAGTTCATGATGCAAATTTAGGTAAATATATTTTGAATACCTCTTAGATCCACACCTCAATCTGTAGCCTTACCTGTGACTATGTACTTACAGTTGGATTCATCTGTTAGATTTTTGCACTGTTAACTATATCTGGTTTTTAAGCCCATAATGCCTTTCCGTTGTATTTGCTGCGATTTCCCTAGGCCCCAAGAGAGCGCCTCGCACAGGCAGCACTGGGTAGTTATTTGTCTAGTCAGTAAATACCTGGTGTTTCAGCGTTCCATCGCGCGCGCACGCTCCCTTCATGTGTAGTCATGGTCACACTCCTAAGTGATGTGCTTCCTCCCCTGTGGTCCTGCGTGGTTGCCCTAGTTGAGTTCCAGGGCTCTCTGTGTGAGACAGCTCTGGGTGGACCAGTGAGACCCAGCCCTTCGCAGCTTCCCCGTGGGCTGGGTGGCTCAAGGAGAGAGGGTGTCCGGCCCGGCAACCTCAAGCCCCTTGACTGGGGTATTGTTCAGGCCCAGGTGTGGCGGAAAGGAATGGGGTTTCTGAGACATGCGGGACCTCTCTTTCAAGTGGCCAGGCCTTCCGTTTGAGGCACCTGATACCTCGGTGCTGTCACTCACGGCTCTGGCTGTGGCGTGCCACCCACCGTCAATAAAGGCTTGGGAACCACAGGGACCCCTTTCATTAGTCAGACCACCTGTCCCATGGTTTAGGAGAAGGTCATGAAATTACATAGACTGAACAAGAACTTTTTTCAAGTATTATTTCAAATGTGCATGAGATATTATTTTTATGACTTTACAAATTAGCCTTTGATTTCATTTAAAAAAAACACACCACCGTTGACTTCAAACATGGCAAAAGATTACACATGATGCCTGAGGGGACTGGAGATCTTTTTAAAACAGAGATGTAATTTATCATTTTCCAATGGTAATGTATTCTCCAAAGTGCCCCAAACTGTGAGGATTATTATTAATACAGCCTTTTTTAAGCTGGTATTTAAATAATATTTTGAACCTCTAGGTCTTAAAGATACACTTGTGCATATGCTAGGTTCGTGTTTCCTCCAGCATTCAAAGGTCCACCCAAATTCATGTTCTTTTCTTTGTGCTTCAGTCTGTCTCGGAGCATCCTTTACTGAAGCACCTTTTCACTGAGCACCTTTCTTGGTGCTTGGTGCCTGCTGGACATGGCACACAGAATAAACTAAAAATCAGAGAGGCACCATCACCTCAGGGAAACGCCCCAGAACCACATCATAGCACTCGGGGTTCGGTGTGTGCGGAGCTAAGAAGAGGGGCAGCCTCCGTGGCGCAGGGTCCAGCCGGGCTTCACAGAGCAGGTCGCCGGGCCCGAACGTCGCCGCCACTGAAGGGACCTGTGAACCGGCTGTCATCTCACTGTCGTTTGTGTAGCTTTAATCACAGCACCTCTGAATCGCCCAAGAGCCTGTCTAGTAGTTAAACTTTTTCCCTTAAAGTTATAATCTTCTGTATCAGTAATGGGCATTTTTGTGTTGTAGTTCTGGGCTGTTTTAACTTTCTAGAGGATTCTTGTCCTAAAAAACTCAGCCACCCTTTGCTTTTGTGTTTTCATGGTTTTCAGGATGGAGGGAGGTTAAAGCCTGCAGTGACCCGCCACCCTCACCCCATTTTTCCTCTGCCCTCTGCCCTCTGCGGTTCGTTTTTGTCCCCAGCACTTATCATTTCTCCAGTGTGTGTGGATGTATATGTGGGCATATGTGGGCATATGTATGTGGGAATGTGAGTGTGTGTGGAAGTGTGTGTATGTGTGGGTGTGTGAATGAGAGTGTCTGTGTATGTGTGTCTGAGTATGTGGGTGCATATGTGTGTGTATATGTGTGGATGTATGTGTGGGCATATGTGTGGGGGAATGTGAGTGTGTGTGGAAGTGTGTGTATGTGTGGGTGTGTGAATGAGTGTGTGTGTGTGTCTGAGTATGTGTGTGTGTGTGTGTGTGTGTGTGTGTGGATGTATGTGTGGGCATATGTGTGTGGGAATGTGAGTGTATGTGCAAGTGTGTGTATGTGTGGGTGTGTGAATGAGTGTGTGTGTGTGTTTGTGTGTGTCTGAGTATGTGGGTGCATATGTGTGTATGTGTGTGGATGTATGTGTGGGCATATGTGTGTGGGAATGTGAGTGTATGTGCAAGTGTGTGTATGTGTGCTGGGGGGTGTGGGAGCGTGTGTATGTGTGAATATGTGTGGGTGTGCAATATGTGTGGGTGTGTAAGTGAGTTTGTGTGGGAGTGTGTCTGTTGATGTCCCCACACTAGGATGCAGGCCATTCAGCACAGCAACTATGTTTTATTTACTTCTGTTGTTACAGCTCTGGAAGAGAGCCTAGCACTGGTGAGTGGGTCTGTCGTCGGTTTGTCTGTCAGTTGGCCTGGCACCACACTTAGGTCACAGTGGAAGAGCAGTGTGGCTCGGTGTGGATGGCCTGGGGCAGTGGCCTGTGCACCCAGGTTTGGGTTGTGCAGGCCAAGCATCGATGTTCAGGAGGGCTCTTCTGCCTGTGAAGAAATGGATTTACTAGTACAAGCAATGAGTCACCCAAAGCCACATGGCCAGGCTGGGATTTGGAAGTGCCCTTCGGATTCTCCAGCTGTGCTGGTTCCTTCTCCTGGAGCCCATTGCATGACTCTTCTTCCCTCCGTGCCACCTGATGTGGCCACGCTGAGGATGGAGCACTTCTGCATCAGGAGGCAGGCAGGGCGGGAGCTGGATTCACATCAGCCACGGACTCCAGGCTTCAGGAGCCTGGCAGTGTGGGTGCCTGGGCAGTGCTCGCGGGGAAGGCACAGAACTCCCAGGAGCAGTGCACAGCATGTTTCCAGAGCCCACAAACGCTCATTTCCTGGGACCCATATCTTGAAAGCTGCCCTAACATAGTAATTCTAGATATTAAAATATACACAAAGGTATTGATTTAAGACCAAAAATCTGAAATTCATCTAAGCAGTAGGGAAATAATTAAGCAAACTAAGACACACTCTACTCATTATGATGTGAAAAAAAATGGATGTTTTTATCTTTGACATTTCACCTCTGATCGGTGGGATGATATGTTAACTAACTGACCTGCTTGTTTTAGTCTGGGTTTTTGAATGCAGCTTTCTTAAACCGGCGACACCATTGCTCTCCTTTTCAAACCACGTGATGTCAGTAGATTAAGGGCCAGAATGTGCCATGAGGAAGCAGCCTTGTGTTGGTGTTTCTGTCCCTGGTGCACAATGAACTGGCCGAAGGTGTTCAGCACCGTGGACAGCGCTGTCCGTGGCCTGCCCTGGCGGTTGCTAGCCTTCCCTGCCTCAGGCAGGACGACCTGTGCAGCAGTCCTCTCCTTTTCAAACCACGTGATGTCAGTAGATTAAGGGCCAGAATGTGCCATGAGGAAGCAGCCTTGTGTTGGTGTTTCTGTCCCTGGTGCAGAATGAGCTGGCCGAAGGTGTTCAGCACCGTGGACAGCGCTGTCCGTGGCCTGCCCTGGCGGTTGCTCGCCTTCCCTGCCTCAGGCAGGACAACCTGTGCAGCAGTCCGTCTGTCATTTGACTCCTGTGACTTGCAATAGAAACAGCCAAGTTTCTGAAGACTGGACATTTATGTCACCAAAGAGGGATCATACATTTAGTTCACCTCCCTGTTTAGTTGAGTTTTCCTCAAGACATACTTGGACTTTCCCCAGCCTCGACGCAAAACAGAATCTTTTTGTCACTTGGCATCCATGAGCACCAAACCTGAGAAATGGTTTGGCTGGTTTTGTAAAAAGAGATGAGGCTGGGGAAATAGGAATCTCTTGAAATGATTTAAATTCCACCGAACTGTGCCGCTCAGAGCGCCCTTATGTGTCTCGGAGGAGTACACCAGATGAATTTAAACAGTGTGCAGCTTGCATTCGGCTAGCATTCAACTAGAGAACAGTTTCATTTTTGACCCTTAAGTATAAAATCTCACTTGCATACTCTTTCAGGTTTTTTTCTTGGCATGACTTCTTACTACACGTTCTTTCTTTCATCCCTCCCCCAATCAGAGGACTGCATTTGGTGTGAGCTGGCCATCAGGCACAAGGAGGAACTAGAGGGTCTTGAGGACATCTGTGTAGTGGGGAGAAGGGAGAGAGGAGGAGATGGTGGGTGCAGAGAAAACGGTGTGCACCAAGACAGGGAACGTGGGCCTGTGCTCACTCCCCGGGACAGGGAGGGAGTGGGGCAGCTCCCACAGAAGGTCTGCAGCATAGAGCCAGACTTTAGCAGGTGCCCGGTGGCCTGGGCAGTCCCCTCTCAAACTCAGCTTTGGGGCTCAGTCCTGCACGAGGCCTTCAGCTCTCACTTCTGAGTGTCCCCAAGCTCCTCCTCCTGCTCCGTCCCCGCATCACACCAGACTGTCCAGGCGACGTACTTTGTCTTCCTTACTGATTGCTTTTCAATGTTGAACGAAATGACCCCTCTCTGGTGTTTTCCTTAAAAAAAAAAAAAAAACAACAACAACAACAAAAAAAAACAGCCTCATTGAGGTAAAACTCACATGACATACACTTAGATTATTTCAAGTGTTCAATTCAGCAGTTTTCATATATTCACAGAGACGTGCAGCCCTCACCATACTTTGGTGAGGTTTAGAACATGCTTACCGCCTCAGGAAGAAGCCCTGCACCCTAACAAACGACGGAATCTGTGCCGGTTTCCTTGTAAGGCTTGGTAAACATAGGCCGTGAGTGAGGGCTGCATGTAAATGAAGATCAGGTTTCCTAAAATCCGGTCAATGCTGCTCCATTGAGAGACATCCGCTATAATTAGAACGGCCCGGGTAGGCACTGCTTCTCCCCCGATCCTCTCTCCTTTCTCCCCCTCCCCCATTGTGTCCCTTTCCTCCCCACTTCTGTGACTCGATCTAACCCTGTGTTGTCTCTTCCTTTCCCACAACACCTGTCATCTTCCTCGGCCCCCCATGGTGTCCCCGCTGCCCCTTCTTCTGACACCATGCACCTCTGTGCGCACTGCGAGTGGCAAAGGGAACCGGACAATGTGCCCGGCTCTGAAACATCTTCAGAGATGGGGATTCAAGTCCGCCTCCTCCTGCTGAAAGCGCCCTCAAAAGGACTGTGAGAAGGGCGAGGTTTTGAACTTCACTTCACACTCACCTTTTAACAGGGGCCGGGATGTTGTGATTTCCCCGATGGCAGAGGTGGCCTGTCCTTTATTTACCAGCCTGCACATCTCTCAGCTTCAGAAGGAACAGAGCCCGCATTCAAGGTCCAAATCAGCTCTGTGCATTGGGCCTTGTCTCGGAGGATGCGCGTTTTAATTTCCCAGCCTACTGTGGCTTCTTCATCTTGAATTTGTAGAAGGTCTTAGCTCTCAACTGATCCCCTCCCCCGCCCCAGCCCTGACAAATAGCACTGAGTTTGATCATTTTGAATTCTTTTAATACCCACCCCCCCAAAAAGATTTTTGCTATTATTTCTGAAACCACCAAATGAGTGAGGGTATACGTGAAAGGGAGAAAGAGAGCGAATGCACACACCTGTCTTTTCCTCCTTTTCTTTTTCGTTTTGCTATTATTTCTGAAACCACCAAATGAGTGAGGGAATGCACACACCTGTCTTTCCCCCCTTTTCTTTTTTCATAAAGATGCCTGCTTCTTGGGACCCTACGTTTAAAGCATCTCGTATTTTTAATCAGCACGTAGGAAATCCACAGTCGGCCAGCCCTGCGGCCCCCAGCAGCTCCTCCAGACAGTGTGGGTGGCTCCCTGGCGCAGATTCTTATCCCCCCCTCCAGCCAAGCCCACAGGGAAGAGAGGTGGCAGGCGTCCCTCCAGAGGGTCCAGGGCTCCCTGAAATACAGACTCCAAGTCTGGGGAGTGGCCACCTTCGACCTGGGTGGGCCTGGGGACGGCTCGGGAGGGCCAGTGGCAGTGGTCACAGCACTCGCTGCGGCCATCACGGTGGTGGGGACAGTGCAGAAGGATGCCTCCCCGCAGATGCCTTTTCAGACCCAGAGCAGCCGGCCGCAGGCCCACACCGCAGAGCCGGTCTGTTGGAGCATCAGCCGGGACATCAAAAACCAATTCACTACACCTGGTGGTGCCGGCGATCGCCGAGGCGAGCTCCCCACAACAGTTCATCAAAACGGGCCAGCTAATGATCGGCTGGGCAGATAATCAGAGGAGAGTTAATTGTAAGGTTCGACATGGCATCTTGTCAGCAGAGATAAGTTGTCACGTTTTCCACTTGAGCTGAAACTAAATGATTGTAAAATAAGTTATGAGTGTCCTTGGGCCTGTCTGCCGGAATGATAGCTAAGAATCCATTCCTGGCCCATCAGTCTCGGGCAGGCTGCTTGATATTTATGCGAACGGAGTGTTATTTTATCCCTGCAGTCATGCTTGTCAGCCTCCCGAGTGAGGAGTGGGCTGCCTCCCGGCCTCATACTTCACGTGCCGCAGCTCGGAGAGGCTGCAGACTGCTGTCGTTACTGCTTGGATTATATATATTTTGGGGTGTGCGTTGAACATTGATGCCCGATTGGGAAGAACTAATGGCTGACGCCCATTGCACGGGATGGCAGTGGACGGCCTATCCAGCTCGGGATGCCGTGGCCCTGTCAAAGCCGAGATAGGTGTGGAGTAACGAGGTGCTTGCTTTTTTAATTTGGCGTGCCCTCTTTCCCCTCACCTCTCCCCTCCCACAGTCCACGAACCACCATCGTCACCTGTCCCGGTGCCCAGTCATTGATACAAAATGAAACGCATTATTTGCAGGCCGTTCAGGGGGCGTGGATGGCGTCGTTGCCGGGGCTGCGGCTGGAGCTCATTTCCGGCGTCTGAGGCTGGGCTTTCAGCCTCTTCGCTTTGAGGGATCCCTTGTCAGGCAGGGGGTCGTCGGGAAGGGAGAAGCACAGTGTGGAAGCCTCGTGCGTTTGGGTCGCTCCTATTTTAAAATGAGGAATGTTAGCTGCTCCTGGGAGCCAGGGGCATTAATATCCCAGCACCAGCTCAGGCCCCGGTTAACTAGCAACAGTGGCCGTCTCCGCGTGAGCCCCAGGCCACAGTCCCTGCCGGCCTCCTGCCTCAGCCTCCCTGGCCCAGGACCATATTCCTCCCTGACCTCTGCCGTAATTTGCTTCCGCGATCGCCTTCTCTGGGTCACGGTTGTAGTTGGTATCCTGGCCACAGCCAGCCCGCCTGGACCCGGCACGCTGAGTGTCCTCTAGGTGGACAAGTGGTTTGGTGGCCGCTGCCTCTCCTCACTCAACAACCATCCACTCCTGCATTGTGCCTGCTCCCCTTAACCCTCCCACCATAGCCACCCAATTCAGAGTGGCCCCATGCCGTTTGCTGTTCTTCCTCCAGCAGCAAACTGAGAATCCCATTTCCAGGGCCCGGGCCACAGTGCGTAGTTCCAGGTGTATAGCAATGATTTGATATATATATATAGGGAAGTGCTCCCGGAGTAAGTCTAGTTAATACCCATCACCACTATTATAGTGTTTTTTCTTGTGATGAGAAATTTTAACATCTATTCTCTTAGCAACTTTCAAATCTCCATTACAGTATTGCTAACTACATATTACATCACATACAGAATTGTGTTGTGTAGACTGTGATTACATGAACTGCACTGTAGTGGTTTTATAACTGGAAGTTTGTACCTGTTGACCACCTTCAGGATCCTTCAGTACTGAGTGCTCTGGGCCTCCATCCAGCAGTCTCATATACATTGTGTAATATGTTTTATATTCCAATAGTAAATTACTTGTGGGGCTTGATATGCTCTTGGAGGAACGTGGTTTTCGTGGTTTGAAGTGCTGACGCTTGCTCTGTTTTGCCTTTCCGGTCCGACGCAGACACGGGGCTGGGCGACTCCGTGTGCTCCAGCCCAAGCATGTCCAGCACCACCAGCCCCAAGCTCGACCCGCCCCCCTCCCCCCACGCCAACAGAAAGAAGCACCGAAGGAAGAAAAGCACCAGCAACTTCAAAGCCGACGGCCTGTCAGGCACTGCTGAAGGTAAGGCCTCCCGGGACGTCAGAGTGGGTTTGCGACTCAGAAAATCAACCTGCGCTTTTCAAACCTGTGCAGTCACCTGCCCCGAGAAACACGTGCGTAATAATGAGGTCCCTGCAGGTGCTTCCTGTTTACAAGGTGGCGCCAGAGGGCCCTCAGGACTCCTCATCCCTGGCTGATGTGCGGGCGTATCCACCAAACAGTTGTCTTCCTCCTGGCAGCTGTCGCCTGGTAGGTGGTAATGCTGGGGTCCCCGTCGTGTGCTGGTCAGTTCTCTGGTCTTTGGGCCACCTGGGCTGAGTGTCCACTCCCACTGAGGGAGACGCACCTCTCCTGATCAGGAATCTTCTCTCCTATTGGTCGGCTCTGTTCTGCCGCTACCCCTCCCACCAGAGCCGTCCACACTGATGTGGCTCCTGTAAGGCCCAGGGGTCGCAGCTCCTGTGGCAGCTCCTCTGACCTGTCAAGTCCTCAGTTTTCATCTGTGACGCCAGGTGTGATCTTCCTGCAGCGGCTCCTGCTGGGTTTACAGGGTTTTTCCCACAGATACAAGTGGGGATACACATGCGCGCGCGCACACACACACACACACACACGCACGCACACACGCATGCACTAACGCAGCTCCTCTGACCTGTCAAGTCCTCAGTTTTCATCTGTGACGCCAGGTGTGATCGCGGCTCCGCGGCTCCTGCTGGGTTTACAGGGTTTTTCCCACAGATACAAGTGGGGATACACATGCGCGCACACACACACACACACACGCACACACACATGCACTAACAGACCACATCAGAAGAGGTGGGATTAATGCAGTTTTCATAAGCAAGTTAAAGACATACCTCAAAGGAAAAATAAACTTCAAGCATTGTTGGGTAACGTGACTTACTACTTCGAGGCCAACCAGGGTTAAAGGGTCTGTTTGCAACAGGGTTCCACGTGCCCAGGACTCCCGCTAGAACATAGGTGCTTCTACCTTCTCTGCTCCTCCCTCCCTCTTTCTACCTGGTTGGCTGTTCACCATGAGATGTGGCAGGAATTGGCCCATTCCCTCCTAATATCCAGAAATGAGCCTGGAAACGTGCAGTGCACAGGTGAGCAGGGAGAGAACAGAGTTCCTGTGTGTGCGCCAAACGTGATGTCTACCACAGTTCTGCGAGTTGGGCCGTGGCATCGTTCCACGTATGAAGAGGAGACTGAGGTTCAGAGTGTCGAACAGCCTGCGGGGCTCTCACGGTGGCCCAGCAGGGGCACATCTGAAAGCTCTACTTCCTCCCCAGGTTTCTTACCAGTTTGCCTCCCTTAGGCTTCCTGCTGACAAGTGTAGCCAGTAAAATCTACTTTTCTCCTGGGATAATCAGGAGATTCTGTTAGGTCAGCACTGGTGAGAAGTAACGATTACAGGTGAAAGTGCCCCCAGATGCCACTGTGCTTCCCTTTGGAAACAGATTTGGCCACAGATGCTGAGAGGTGACGAGACGCCTGTAAGTGACCGTCGGGCAAGAGCACCTGCCGAGCACACGGCCACACCCACGCTGACAGGTGGGGGGGAATCCGAAAGAAGCATGGCCTCTTACCTGAGGGGTGGCATGGGCCCCACCCACCTGTGGGGAGAGGGAGATGGCTTCAGGGAAAGGCCTGGTCCCATTTCTCACGTAAACATCTTACTGTGTTTGTGGTGTGTTTCCAACCAGTGAGGTTGCTCAGAAGCACCACCTGGCAGATTCTGTCAGTCCACCTGTAACTACATCCCACACACTGACACTAATTATCCCACCCATCGCCGACAAGGTGAGAACTCGGAATGAGATGCAGCCTTAACGTGAATTAGTAGCAGCTGCACAGTCAGCCATTGGTGACTGAGGGAGTTGGAGAAGGGACCATTGGATGCCCATATTTCCAGCCCACTTTCGAGTAACTGGGACTGCTCTATGTGTTTCGAACAGTAACCTCTGACACGGCTGAGATGGATCATCCACCCAAAAACAACTGTGACATAAATAGAAAGGCTCCCGGCGCCACAGAAATACCCAAATTAAAAATCCCAGCAGTGCCTCGGGCCTGCAATGAGGAATGGTCACACGTGTGTCCCGAAGTTCATCCCGTGATCCCAGGGGAAGCCGACCCCCTCTTTCTAGTTAAGACAGTGTTATCTCAGTCACACCAGGGCCCTAACATCCTTCCCATAGGAAATACAACAGTAAGTTCTCTGTAAAAAGAAAATGTGTATTTCTCCCCCAGGAAGAGCTACCTACCAAACCATAAATGAGTCGTTTTTCTGAGACAAGCCTTGTTTCTAAGACATACTCTTCTCCCCCAACACCTATACGTCTCTGAAGTCGTAATGCACACTACAGTTCAGACCATTTTTGATTCAATGATATTAACAGTCTCAACAACGCTTAACTTCTTCAAGTGCATTGCATAGCCACGTATATGTCAGCATTGTGTTCTTGAAATTAAAGCCAGTTGTATGTGTTTTATTGTTAGAGGATACCGTTTAATTTTAAGGAAATATTTCTGTTTCTTCTGTGGGCACTGTTACCACCTGTATTGTCTGTTGCCCATGCTTGTGCTGGAAACTCAATTGCAGATATAAAATGTTTTATAGAAGATGTCATAAAGTGGTTGAATTTTATGGGTTTTGACATACCCCTTTGGAACAAATGACTGCATTTAATTATCTTTAGAGCATAAGAAAAATAAGGTTCCACTGACAGTCAACTGGCCCAGTCAGAGCTCCAGGGAACACGTGGCGTCATTGAGGGGAATGAACCACAGGCATGTCCACAGAGCCACGGGCATGCCACAGGGGTGGTTACAACCCCAGGGATGTAACAGGGAAAGGAGGGGGCAGAAACCGTGAAGACCTGTGGCCTTCAACCAGGGATATGTCCAACCTGTGATGACCCAGAAGGAGAGGGGGCCCAGGGGAGGCACCCCGACCTCACTCCCCCTGCCTCGAGTCTCCTCCCCGTCCTGCTCCTTGACCAAACCCAGCTAGGAGCCAAAGGGCACGAGAATCCCTGGTGCAGGCCACTCACGTCTCTCTCCAGGGCAGAGAAGGAGGGAAGGGGGACCAACCACCAGCATCTGGGGAGGGCCCGGGTCCCCCTCTTGCCTTGTGCAAATCCCTGGGGAAGCCGTGCTGCTGACCCTGCTTCTCATCGTTCATCCACAGCAGACCAAGTGCCGCGTGCGGGCCACTGCCCCCGAGGGTGTGGCGGAGCTGGGTTCCCTTCCCCAGCCGAGCGCAGAGGGTCCAGCACTAAGTGTGTCTCCCTGTGGGACGTGCACAGTCAGAGCCGGAGGATGACCACTTTCTTCTACGTACAATTTTAAATAAATGGAATAAATCTGGTAAATTACAGGAGCAGAAACTACGACTGAAGAATTCCTTTACAAATACATGAGTCATAGAGAAGACATTTGCATGATCAAGCCCTTCCCCGGGCTCATATATAACTGTTGGTGTCATTTCCGGAGTCAAGATGTAAAAGTAATTCAGCCCCCTCCGTGAGGAAGTGTGGGTGCAAGCGAGGGCCGTGGGTTCTGCTTTCTGTTGGTGACATACGTCATTTAAACAGAAGTGACTCGGAAAGGTGGCTGGATGCCGGCTCTTCCAAGACTGAGACCTGAAGCTGTTGCCTTTGGGCGGGTGAGGGGTGCTGGCCGAGAAAGGCCCCCACGCGTCCCTCACCGGGCATTTGGCCCCCCCTCTGCCTGCTGGGAGCCTCCCCAACATTTAGATCTGTTCTTATTCTCTGAAAGTATGAGTTTTTCAAAGGCTGTGGCCCTTTTTGTAATATCATGCAACTTGGTGATGTTTTTATGCAGGAGAATTAGACTGGCCAGAATGTGGGACAAGGCATGAAAAACGTGAGGGTGGTATTCGCTTAAAAAAACAACCACCTCCTCACACATCACCCGTTTCTACATTATCCCTATTTAATAGACCATTGGCAATATTGACTATTAAAACACCAGTGCTATTCTTGATTTTAAGTTAGATTTGATTTGCTCAGAGTTACTCAATATATTTAAGAAAATGTACGTTCAGATCTGGACACAGTCTCCATGGTGATGGCAGAGCATCAAAGCAAATGCAGGCGTTGGTGAGAAGGGTGCTGATGGGTCTGGACCAGGGTCGTGGAGGGCATCCTTGAAGGGCGTTGACGAAGGACGGGGGCATAGAGGTGGCTGGCTGGGTTCAAAGGATGGAAGGACAGTCCTGACTGTCCCGGATGGTCCCCGTGGGCCTTTTTGGGACCGATTGGGGGGAAGCCTCAAGGAGATGGACGTTGGCTCAGGTATTGAAAGGAAAGCTTTGTTAGAGCCAAGACTGCCCTGAGAGGCAGGGGGCCTTTTCCCTGCAGCGGGCGCAGCCCTGGCCAGGCCACCGCCATGGAATTCGGGTTCTGGGAGAAGGATCGCACCAGGGCCCCTGTTTGTGGCCAGAACCAGGTTGAAGGTGTGTGCCGGCAGAGCTCTTGGCAGTGGGGTCCTGCGGACGTTTAGCGACAGGCATCTTAGGACATCCTCTTTGAATCGTGAGGCGTTCCGGTACCTTCTTATCCAGAGTCCAGTGGCGAGGTTATCGAAGCCAAAACAGAACAGCGGTCTCCACAGCCGCATTCTGTGGTCCCAAAGCTGGTGGCTCCTGTTCATCTTATGACATTCATGCAAGTTTGCATCGAGCGTTAATTTCCCTGCTTTCCCAGTGAAGCGGCGGAAGTGGGGAGAGGTTAAGTGGCGTTCTTGTCCAGGGTCAGGTTGCTGGTAGGCGACCGAGCCGGCGCTGCATTCTCTGCCTCCATCTCTCTCCACCAGGCAGGAAGCGTGTCTTTGAGGTGTGCGGAGCGGCTTTTGAATCTAGGAGTGGGGCCAACGGCATGGCTTTCTTCATATTTCTCAGATTCCATGTAAAGACGCTGGCTTTTATATGGCTCCTCACACCTAGAAGTTGTGTAGCACAGATCTTTCTGTTCAAACACAGGCCAGTCCGGGCTTACGCAGGCTTATTATACTCAAGGGTATGCAGAAATCCTGTTGGGGGTTTTTTCCTCTTGGATTCCCAGTGTTTGTTCTAAAGGCCTCAGAGGGACCTGATTTGTCTTTCCCATCACCAGCCATCCCTGGCTTGTTCGTCCTGGGTCTTTATGGAATCAGTGTGTCCGGTGGGTCCTGGTGGACAGTGAAATATTATCTTATAGAGGGGAAGTCACACACTGGCCTCTGTCCCTCATGCCGGAACAGGATGGCCCATCCCCAAGTGATCAGGGGAGGCCCCGAGCCTGTTTACAAATTCCATTAACTCCGAGTGGCCGAGGTCAGCGCGGGCTGGGGTTTCCTTCCTGCGTTCGAAGGAGACCCTGACATTGTGAGTCATTTTGGTCTTTCATCAAATATCAAGCAGCCAGCACAGAGGAAACACGGTGCGTTTGGCTCCAGGGGAGACACCGGAAATAAAGCCCAGCGCCTCTACCCCAAGGCGCTCAGAGCCTTGAGAGGAGACTCACGGACCGTGTGCCTGGGGTTTCAGGCAGAACATGGCAAGGCCTGGGTGGTCTGGGAGCCAGACAGGACCACGTTGGGTTGTGGAAGTGACGGGAAGCTGACCTGTCGTGGAATTTAATCTTATTTTCTGCAGATGGAGTGCATACTGGCCCTTATAGTGGAGAAAACGCAGCAGGAAGCATCACGTTTACAACAACTTTTTAAAACACCGATGCGGGTGTTAAAATTAGTTGCAAACCGCAGTTTTGTTTTCACTTAATGCTAAGAAACAAATGTAGCTGTCCTTTACTTTCTATTAACTAGTTAATAGGCACTTGGGAGAGAAAAAATAAAAAATTCCACATGAGGCATTGCACAGTTTTCTTTTTTCTTATTTACATTATGGTCCTTATTACAAGAAATTGATACATAGGCACGTGAGGCTCCGTTAGGCTGTGGCACGGGGCTGTGTTAACCGCCGTGCAGTGGGGGCCTTGTTGGGTTACCTGGGGAGCTTGCGCCTCAGAAAGGGAGGGCAGTTATTTGAGTCTCCTCGCTGTGCCTTCCTCATCTCTGCTCTCCTTGGGTGCAGGTAACACACTGGTTACTGCGTGGTGTGCGATGGCCTACACTTGATGGGCAGGAAGTCAGGGCCAAGGAAGTGCCCTCATAGCTTCTTGTTTAATTTTGTATTATCTGAAGGTATGGCTGGAGGGAGAGAGAGGGAAAATTTATGGAAGCTCTGCCAGCACCACTCCCATGCAGCCCTCTTGGATTTCCACTTTCTGATGCTTGCACAATGCCAGCATGGCAGCTACCTCGAGTGAGAGGAGAGGGAACGAGAAGTCTCTAATCGACTCTGTGAAAACTCCATCGTCCACAGTAATTTTTGGTAACAGTAAGCACTTCTTCATTGAACGTCCTTGTTATTAAAGGTTAGTGCCTCTGACTAATTGAGCTCAGCAGTTAACCATAGTGAATGGGAAAAACCAAGAATGGGAGCCCCTTCCAGGAAGATAACGCTCGCACGCAGTAACTGTTAGGGAGCCAGGAGCCTGGCTGGGTTTCTTTGCCCTTGAGCTGGAAGGTATGGGAGGCACCGCCTGCTCTGGCGGACTTGCCTGCTGCCCACAGACCAGACCCTTTTTCCAAAGGGAGTGCTCCATGTAACTCCCGCTTCTTGCTGAAATGGAGTAGATCTGGTTTACTGCAGACATTGACGTTGCAGATGGGGCACAGTTGACTCGAAAGCCATCCTGCAGGGTAGAGTCCATCCAGCACAAACACACACGCACCATCCGTGCGCGAGAGTCTTTGTGGGAGTCAGCAGGTCGGAAATAAACAAAGATGAGTCAGTCTCAGCGGGAGAAGCCGGAACAGAGGACTCCCATCATGACGAACCGACAAGGAGAAGAGGATTTTCAGTGCTTTTTTTTTTCTTTCAAAGTAACACACAAACGAAAGCATCAGATTGAGTTCCGTGAAAGTGCCTTGATCACCTGCTGCATGCCGGCGCTCTGCCTGGGCTGTCTGGGAAGGGACCGCACGGCCCCTGCCTTCAGGACGCCCACTGTCCGTCCGGTGGGGAAAGCAGATCCTTACACACGCCGTGGCCACGCGGGCAGCCTGTGCGGGAGCCCGGGCACGCGAGCACCTGGAATATGACGATGGGATGAAGAGCCACTGGGAACTCCAGTGGGGCCTGGGAGACTCCTGATGAAATGGGACAGACTCGTCCTCCGGGGTCTCCTGCCGTGCAGAGGGTAGACGCGCCTTCGGAAAATGCAAGCCGGCACCAGCGTTCCTTTCTAAAACCACACACAGGCCCTGCACCCGAGTGCCTCTTACGCTCCCTACACACGGAGATGCCTTTTCCGCTGCACGGCTCAGTCAGCAGGAGGCGTCACAGCCTCCGGCACCATCCCCTGAACTGAGGACCCCACACTTTCCTCTGGGTGGCCTGGGCTTGGGGTTCTGCCTGGTTTGGGAGACCCCGGGGCAGCTGACTTTGGAGGATTCCTAGATAACCTCGCGAAGTCATTTTCTTGACGTTCTCAAACTATTAGAGCTGTCGAGCCGTTTGGGTGTCACTAGAGTCAGCGATGAAATTGAAGCCGGGTGTGATGGGATCCGCTCAGACCAAGGTCCCGTAGCCAGAAGAGGCAGGGCCAGTCCTGGTGAACTGGCGTGTTCCTTACGTCCTGATTGCTTGTGTACTTTCTCTACTGTTACATTGCTGCAGTCATACAGAATGCAAATTGAAACTAGTGTTCAGGAAAAAAATGTGCCGATGTGTCCAAATCTCAGGTCTCCACCCGTGCGCTCTCCACTAGACACACACATCCAGGGGCTCCGGGGAACCCGGGGCCTAGGAGGCTTTGGTCTTCAGGAGTCCTGTCCAAGCGCTGCGTCTCTCCTCCCAGCCCTGGCAGCGCTGGAACTCAGCCGTGTTCCAGTCCCACCTGGAGGGTGCCATTCCTCATGCTGAGGATGTGAAACACAAAAGAGAAGATGGTGACTAAAAGCAAAACTTCCTTCTATATAAAAGGAATGTGCAAAACATCTTGTGTCTCATTCAGCTCGGGCAGCCACAGGAATCCCAGCCCAGGGGGCTCAGGCAGCAGACATTTATACCCCACAATTCTGGAGGCTAAAGCCCAAGATGAAGGTGCTGGCCCATTTGGTTTCTTCCACAGATCACATTCTCTTAGTGTCCTTTCACGGCCTCTCCTTACTGTATGCAGAGAGAGGGAGAGAGAGCTTCCTTTGCTTAAGAGGCCACTAACTACAGCCTGAGGGCCCCACCCTCACCATTTTGTCTATTATTTCCCAAAGGTCCCATCTCCAAATACCATCACATTGGGGTTAGGGCTTCAACAGATGAATTGGGGGAGCGTAAAGCTTCAGCCCAGAAAGCCTTGTAGCTTCCTATTCCTGTCTGTGGGACTAGATGTGCCCACACCGTGAGGGAGGAAATGATTTCATAGACTTCATCACTCGAGTGGAAAACAGCCCTGTAGATCATGTCTATGCTCCACCCACGCCTCCCTCCCCAGGGTTGGGTCCCTTGTAGGAACACGTCATTAAACATGAAGGGAGGAAGCCATGATTGACTCAGTGCTCTCAAACCTCATTGCATCCCTCAAACAGGAGTCGCGTGGGCAGGTGGGGAGTGTTATCTCCAATTCACAGATGAGGAAAAGGGCTCACTGAGGTGAAATAATCTGCCCACAGTCGGCAGGTGAGTGCAGATTTGGGGTCTATGTCAGGCCTCTGGGACTTGGATATCTGCTCGTCTCGCACCTCCTGGGAAGGGCATGGGCACTTGGCCGTAGAGGGCAACCCCCTACAGGGAAGCTGTGCCCGCCACTGCCCAGCATCATCCTGAGGACTTGGAAGCAGTAATTTCTTCACCAGTTTTGAGCTCAGCCTCAGCCCCCAGGGTCCCTTTTGTGCCATGGCTTCTGTGCAAACAGTGTTTCTCCTCTCGTGTGTGTGTGAGTGGCTCCTGTACAAACAATTAGAACATGCTGTGTTAGGGGACAGGCATGTTCCTGTCTATGTTACAAGGGTGCGTGTCTCCTGAAACTCTTTGAACTTAAGGACATTTAACTCAGATGCAACGCATCTGAGTTTTTATGTTCGCCTTTTGGGGGAGGGAGGGGTGAGAGGAGTGAAGAGTCTGATGATGGAGGGAGGAGGGGAGCAGTGGGTTGAGCCCCCATCATTCACCTGAGCCCTTCATACCGATGTAAGCATTAATTAGACGTCTGCCAGCCCCGGTCAGGGCGTGCTTTCGTGTCATCGGGGTGTGTGTTACGAGAGCTTTGGAGCCACTGTGTTTCGAGACAAACTGTTTATTTAGTAATCTTGGCTAATGCCCCCTGCCCTCCGCCTCCCCCCCTTTCTCATCTCAGACATCTAACAGGCACCAGGTGGGAAGCCCGGGGTATTCTCAGCGATGAAGGAAGCGGGTCCTGTGAAGACTTCAGCGGGCGCGGCCACACACACACACACACACACACACACACACACACACAGCGCAACAAGGGCTTCTTTGTACGCGGGACACGGAGGAAATTGGCCATTTGTCTGTGGGGTAATGGGCTTTGCTGGGATATGAAAATCTCTCCAGTGGTTGCATTCAGCGACATCATATCCCAGTGCATGAAAAGCCACGCGTGCACACAGTTTAATTCCATTTAATTTTTTTAAGGGGGGGAAAGAAAGCAAAGGGAAAATGTTTTAGTTTCTCTTAAGCTGATTTCTCTCTGCTTTTTCTTGAAAGCGCCTTTCTAGTTGCCACTCAGTGCTGTGATCATTATCTGCCACCTCGTCGCCTTGCTGCCTCTGCATGCAGTAAAATACAAAAGAGAGAGGGAGAGGGAGAGACCAGGGGAGCTTGTGAAGTATGACTTCCTATCCCAAGACTCATTGCCCGCGATTCGTACCGCTTGACAGTAATGATCTTGTTACAGTACTCTGGACCTTGAAGAGATTTCACGAGGAGAGGGAAAGGACGGGGCTCCGTGTAATCAAGTGGCGCTGAATATTCCACGCGGTTTTGATCACACACTGATTGGGCACAGTTTTAGCCCATCTTCTAGTCAATTACACATGGCCCTCGTGCTCCTCGGAGAGTCAGAGCCCTGATGGCTGTTGTCTGGGCTCGGGCCGCCAGCCAGGAGTTTGAAGAGCCAGCATACCGCCATCTGGGATAAGTGCTTTTAGTTGGAATTGATCACCTTTCTTTGGCTTTTGCTTAATAGCAAACTGCCTTTGGAGGGAACCACAGGTGAAACATGGGCGCCGTAGCCGTGGGCTGCATCTGAACGCGTCGATTCTGAGGCTTCCTTCATTTCCACCTGATTTCTGTGTAATGACAGGATGATACCGAAGGTCCTTCGTGGCTACCGCTGACGAGCACTCGTGTTGTGCGTCGAAGACAAGCTCAAGTACATGCGCCCCATGGTCAGGCTCCCATGTTAATTAATCCAGGGGAGGCTCTGAGCTACGAGGGGATAGACCTCGGTTGGCTAGTTCCATCTTGGGAAAAAAGAGACAACACACACACACACACACACTAGTTCCCTGGAGATATTTTCGTCTGCAGGACAGTGGGTGATGCGTGCTTCCTGCAGTTGACTGGCTGGCTGCCTTGCTGTGGAGCAGATGCTGTGGCTGGGTCTGGGCACGCTCTGCCACCCTGTGCCTGAAGGACTGCTGCTCACAGTTCCTCCAGCTCTTCACCGCCCATTACTGAGCTCAAAGCCTAATGCAGAATCTGCAGGTAGGAAAACTCCAAAGTCCTTGCTAACGTTTGTGTGCAAAACTGAGGACTCTGACACGCCAAAGCAAGTATGTTTCCAGACACCTATTTTGAATCCACCAATCATTGGTGTTTAGTGACCTCCAATTATTGAGGTGATGTAAGAGATGGGAACCCCAGCATTTCACCACTAGGCACCTCAGTAGCCTGATTTGACTCTTCCTAATGAAACGGACAGGTAGCCGTGTTCTTGTGCTTGGTTTTCATGTGGATCTTGCTTGCTTGCTGCAGTGGGAATAATTTTCCTCTTCAGCTCGCTCTCTGCAGAAGCCATGATATAGTTACTGAAGGCAGGGTCACTAAACAGTCCGGGGGAAGAGAGGATTTACCGAAGGCCCTAACTGTATGTTCTGTGCACACACACACACACACACACACACACGGAAGTTGTTTTTTTCTCAATTTCATGAAAGTAAAGAATTTTCTATCACAATTTAAATTTAGCAACTAGCCCAGTGGTCGGCAGACTGCGGCCCCTTGAGTATGGCTCTTCCACAAAATACCACGTGCGGGCGCGCACGTACAGTGCGATTGAAACTTCGTGGCCACACTCAAGGGGCCAAAGAGCCGCATGTGGCTCGCGAGCCCCAGTTTGCCGACCACTGGACTAGCCTTTAAAAGAGGAAATCAATGACAAAGCAGGAAATCAAAATTGACCATCTATTAGCAATAATCACTTCAACCAATTATTGACTCCTTGCTACGTATCGCCACTGATTAAATCCTTCTGTGTCATCTTGTAACCGTCACAGTTGTTTCCACAGTGACTGTCCCCAGCCCTCTCTTCGGAAGGCTCAGTGTGTCTTTTTATTGATCTCCCCTCACTCCAAACCTTGGCTTCTCTAGGACTTTTCCTAAGGATTAGATTCAAGTAAAATAAAGGATTTTATAATAGCTGTCAAAGGGCTATTTCTTAATTTCAATAAGTTAACATTCAAGCCATTAAAAACTTGTCATTTTACCTGTGGCTATGTTTCAGTAGGTCGACAAGATGTGCTCTTACAATTGGAAAATATCAAATCCACAATTAGCCGATGATTCACGTTGTAAAGGCCGTAATTGTAAAAAGCTGGCTTTCATGTGGTGCTCTGTTACAGCCTGGCGCTTCTACCTGAACAGGTGAACGCGGCACTCACATTTAAAGAGTCAGTAAACTTGAAGACATGATTTCATTAGTGAACGCAAAATACTCTTGTAATTAACGTGTAATTACTCTGAACAGGCCAATTAATTAATGCAAATAGTTTAAGATCAGCAAGTACTTTCTTGATTTCTTTTTCTCTCTCCCTCAAACATTAGTTTATTCCTCACCCCGAGGAGGGAGAAGTTCATCTGTCTGCAGTAAGCCTGTTGGTGGGTCTGGTTGGTGGGAGCCACCACTTGTGGTTGGCATTTTGAGGCAACCTCCCTCCTTGTTCTAGCAGACGGAGGGGTGGGGGGATGTAGACATGGTTTGGCCCTGTTTCCGTTTGGGCTGCACAGAAACACCCGCACATGTGGAGGGAAGGCCCGAGCCAGCCCGGTGCCATCTCCACACCCACATCACCGTACCAGCAGTGGTGCCAAAAGCCAACCCCGGGCCATTGGTCTGCTTCCCTCTTGGACATATGCAAATTAACAGGTTGCTATCACCAATGACTTGTTACTTTCTATTTCCTATCACAACCAATGAGCTTCGTTCACATAGGAGAGTTATTTTTTCCCCCCAAGTTCTTTTGCTTGGAGAATTCGAAGACAGAATTTATAAGCCATCCATTTACAGGCCAAATCTAGTTCTTGGGGTAACTTTTTTCCCAGACCAAAAAGTATTTCGTATTATCCCTTCACACTGTCCAGGTTGGCACATGGTGTGGAGACAATGGAACATTCTACCAGCGCTCCTGTCTGAAAGGTGCTCGCGGCTGCAGGTGGCTGCAGCTGGTTGTTATGGGAGGGACCTGGGAGAGGAAGCCAGCCCTCAGGAGACTTGGGGCTCCTGGGATTGTTGGGCATGTGGTGACCCGGGAGAGGTGGGGGTGGACCAGGTGCAGGCTGCAGCAGGGGCTCAGGTGTCGCAGGACTCGAGCTGCTGAGGGGAACAGGACTCAGACGCCCACCTGGGCAGGGGGTGTGCAGGCTACGGGCAGGCGATGGCAGGTGCGCACCTGGCCCTTCCTGGGGCCCGCCCCTGGCTTCCAGCTCTTCCTCTCTGCACCATCCCCTTCCTCAGATCCCTCATTCTTCTTTCACCTGTGTCGTTCCACTTTCTCCTTCTTCCTCCATCCTAGACTTTCCTTTTTCTCTTCTCTCCTACTTCCTCTTTCCCTTTTTCCCCATCCACACTTTAATCTGCTTCTTTTTCTCCCTTAGTTTCTTATTTCTGAATTTTATTGTGGCAAAATATATCACAAAATGTGCCATTTTTAAGTTGTATGCTCCAGTGACATTAACGACAACCACAGAGTTGTGCAGCCATCACCACTAGCTCTTTCTAAACCTTCTTCATCACCCCAAACAGGAAGTGTCTCCCTGCCCCCTGTCCCAGCTGCAGGGACCTCTCACCTGCTCTGTCTGTGGATTGACCTGTCCTGGGTGTCTCATGTAAATGGGATCATAGAATATCTGTCCTGTGTGCGTGGCGTTTCACTGAGTGCTGCGTTGTCAGGTTCGTCCGTGCTGTAGTCCTTGGGGATGAGTAATATCCCCGGTACCGATAGGCACATTTTGTGTGTTTACCTGTTGACAGACACCTGAGTTGTTTCCACCTTTTGGGCTCTTGGGTCATTGAACATAGGCATGCAGCTACCTGTCTGAGCTCTGCTTACCATGTTGTGCAGTATATGCCCAGGAGTATGTTTAGCTTTTTGCAGAACTGCAAACTCCCTCTTTCCTTACAATGCCGCCTGCTTCCTTTTTTCTTCATCCATAATGTGGGATTGAAGAGGCTCCTGCAATTGAGTGAATCAACTACTTGGCTCGCTCTTAATTATAAAAATAGAGGATGTTAACATGTTTGTAACTGTTTTCCATTGTTCTTTTGAAAAATTCTAATATTTTCCATTAAAGCTTCCTTTATCGGTATGTGAGTGGCGAAGGGGTCCATCCTTGCCCCAGTTTATCAGCGCACGCTGCCTGAAACTCCGAGTAGAGGCATCGTCACTGCTTCTCCTGATCAGGAACTTGCTACAGCTGAGGTCCATGTTCTCTGGAGACCAGAGCTCTGTCCTGAGTGGCAGGCCCCGGGCCGAGCGGGCGGGCGGGCATTGCTCGCTGATTCAGTTTCTCTGCAGAGCTAGGCTTTCCCATCGTCTCGGAAATGTTGGCATTTTTTCTATAACTTCCCAGTAATGAGTGGCCTGGTGGGAAATGGGATCGTAAGGACAGAGATGATTATTCCTTTTTTCTGCCGACTTCACTCTGGCCAAGATTAGCTTTTTACATTTCATTTCAGAATAAGCGTCTTAGCGTCCATGCCCCTTTATTTGCCTCTTGTTTATCGCCGTGGTCCACGCGTATTCCCAAGGTTGGGTGTCACTGTCACCGCCCTAATTCTCATCTTCAGAGGATTGTCCAAGAGATGACTTCTACCACCTGGTACTCGTCGCATAATTTTGTGGAAGGGTGCTTTGGGCGAGGCAGTGGGGATCCCCCAATTCTTCTGCATCTTTGCCTTCATTTGTTATAAATTTTGAGTTAGGTCTTTGGGGGGATACAGATTGCTGGTCTCACTTCCCTCTGCAGTTGTAGAGTTTTTTGGTTTTTCTGTTCAGCACTACCGCCCCTGAGGCCTCCTCTCTGATACCCTTCAAGTACAGTCCTGGGGTTAG
>NW_005363609.1:503875-521627 GCF_000412655.1 Myotis brandtii | reverse complement strand
CAGGAGAGTAAGGGTGTGCCAGCCTCGAGTGTGGTGGAGAAAGGACTGAGGATGACGAGGCTGGCATGACAGGGAAGGAGGCCTAGAGACGCTGCATGGTGGGCCTGGAAGAGTGCAAAGGTCAGGTCAGCTGCCCACAGGTGCGGACACAGCGGACAAGGGGGGGCCACGTGGTTCCCTGGCCTGGAACAGAATGAGGGAGATGCCAGCACCCAAATTTAAGTACTCATTTAAAGCCGAGGTTTGGATCCAGCTCACCTGGGGATCCTGGGCGCCAAGAGCCAGTAGTTTGTGACGGTGGAAGGGACACATGTCCCCAAGGCTAAACCCCCCAGAATGTGGCTCACACACCGGGACCTGGCTGCCCCAGAAGACATTCCTGTGATGTTGCCTCACTGTAGTGTCCCACTTGCACCACTGTTAGAAGCCCTGTCTCTTACAATGTTTGTGTATTTTTTCTACTTATGTTATTGGAGTAGATCAAATTTCAAACATATAAGAGCTCAAATATTGCGGCCTGTTTAGCTAACTGAGCAACCACAGTTAGTAGTTGAGTAGCTGCTGTTTTCAACACCTGTCATGCCCCTGGAAAAGCACCCGTCCCTCAGCCTGCCCGGCTCTGCCCTGTGTCCGGTCACACAGACCCGCAGGCGTAGTGTCTGCACTCGGCAGCCGAGGCCCCAGGGAGCTGCCTCCCGGCTCCCAAGGCTCAGGGGGTAGACAGGGTGCAGCCTGGGAGGCCTGTCCCTGCTCCAGTGTCTGGGGCCTCACCCAGAAGGCGTCAGTCGGGAGGCACCTGGATAACTGCCATTCACCTGTCTGGGTCTTGGTGCATCCTTGGGCCCTTAGCTACAGCCCTCGGCCACACATGGCACACGGCCGCTCCCCGTGCCAGGGCTTCCTCCCAACAGGATAGGCAAGCGCCGTGGGAGAGACACATAACCGAGTGGAAGCCACGTTTCCTGTGTGCCTTAGCCTCCGAGGACACTGTCAGCGCCCCCACCCTAGAGTCAACACAGTCACCATGTCCCACCTCAGGTCCCGGTGTCGGACAGCGCCCAGTGCAGAGTGGCAGCATCCTAGAACAGCACTCGGACCCAAAATACTGCTGCATGATGGGAAATTTGTCACTAATGGTGACTAAATATATAATGTGTCAGGCTTTATTTTATTTTTAAAGAATTGTCATACATTTCTTCTGTCTCCTTTTTTTTTCATTTAGTAGACATGTCGGTATACAGATATTTCAATATCTTCTAGCTTGTTCCCCACATGCAATTATGTTCCGATTCTTCCAGGATTTATCCTTTGCAGCCAGCACAATGAATCGGAACGTTGCACCGTTTTTAAAAGTGGCTCAGAGAACCGCCAAGTACCGAGGAATGCTCAAGAACAATGGGTCTATTTTTATGCATATCACTCTAACCATTTAAAATGAAGAAGATGAAATACAGGAAAGTTTTTCAATAATTTCATTCTGCATAGGGTTATTCTCAGTGGCCGGGAATGGCATCAGAAGTTTCCCGACAATTGGAAGAAGACGAGAGCGTTTGATTCAGCATTCCCCTTGCCGGGCTCTCAGAATGAAGGCAATCACACGGGGTTATCGCTTCGTGGGTAATTAAGGCATTTCACCCTGCAATCCCTTATTCTAATGAAGAAGAAGACATTTCCCTCTGACTGAAGTATTTCTTGTTAGGGTTTTATTTCTACTCATTCCTCCGACGTTGGAAAATGTTCCTTGTACTTCTGATTGTCTTCTGTAATATCTTTTTGAATTGTGAGTCAGGCGGAAAAAAAAAAAAGTGAAGATTCTCCACAGATTGAAACTTTAAAAAAAATGTGTAGAATCTCGCCACCCATGAAAGTGAAGCAGCCAGCATTGCACGTGTCCAGATTTTCATTCTATTTCAGTTCTAGTGAATCTGCTCACTCCAAGTCCAGACAGGCAGGTGGCCGTGGGTGGGAAATGCGTTGAGGGTGGCAATAATGGCACCAGGCAGGCCCAGGGGTGGTTAGGAACAGGGCTGGGAGCCACGCCTGGGTTTGGACTCCAGCTCCACCTCTTAGTGGTGGGATGACCTGTGCAAGTTCCTCCTCTTGTCCTGCCTCGGAGCTCTGAGCTGTAACATGGGCTGATCTTGCTGTCTGTCCTCTAGGACAGTTGTCAGGATCCAGTGAGCCCGTCCATTTCAAGTGGGCAGGGCAGACCCTGCCTGAGGCCTTTCTTGGGATTCAGTTTGTATCTACCAAAATACTATTGGGAGCCAATCACAGGCAACGTATTTGCAGGTTACATTGGTTCACCTAAGAGGCTCGGTGATACTGTGTCCTGGCTTCTGCGATCACTTGTTAAATTGCGCTTTTCAAATGGTGTAGACAGTAACTGTCGGAGGTTATCCACTAACTAGCACCAGCATTGTTAAGCTGATTTGTCAACTCGCCCAGACCACCCCACCCCCTAGCGTCCTGCCCACCATGGACGATGGGCATAGGTGGCACCAGGGAGAGTGGCCACCCTGCTGCACTTCAGGCTGGAGGAAAGCTGTTTCCACGCAGAAGTGGTGCGTTGCTGCAGGGTCTCTCCCTCAAACCCTTCTCGGCCCCTTGGCGGTCAGTTTCCATGGTGACTCATGCACCGCATTGTCCCTCCTGCCCCCACGGAGGCTGGAGAGCCCATTGGGCGCATCACTGAAAAATCTGCAGTCATGACCACCATGAATATCAGCGTTTCCTGGAAAAGTGGTAGTAAAGGTTATCCTTAAAGCAGAATACCCTCTAGTGTAGGGCATAGATTCTCATAGGGAGGGCCCAAATGACTTGGACAAAGCCGCCATGTCTCAGAGGCTCTAGCATACGGAGTTCCTACCCTTCGTGGCCACGGCAGGCTGCACAGAATTCCCAGCTTATAGGTGTGCCACTAAAAAGCCTGCTCCTTAGGGGGCGGGGGTGTGTGCAGGGGGTATGGAGACACAGTGATCTTGGTCTAGACGTCTTTATCGATAATTGCGTTTGGCCCAGGGGCAGCTTGTGTTATGTGAGGTACAACTGAAACATTTCACATGGGTTAGTCTTGTCCCTTCAACTGACTGAAAGCCGGGAAGGCAGGAGACACATACTTGCCACGTCGCACAAGCCCAGCACTGTGCGTGCCTGTGACAAGCACCTGACGAAGGCGGGGTCGCCAGGGAGAGGAGGAAGAGCGCCCCCGCAGGCCCACTGGAGGTGCCGGTGGATTTGTTTTGCACAGCGTGGCTTCGTGTGACATCAACAGCGTCTCCCACAGTCTGTGCTGTGGACAGGAATGCAGCACGACGCTCTGAAAGGAAAGGTTAGGAGAGTCGCATCGTCTGTCCACCAGCAAATCGAAGGTTCTGAGAAGCCTTCCGTTTAAAACAGTAGTTCTCAACCTTCTGGCCCTTTAAATACAGTTCCTCATGTTGTGACCCAACCATAAAATTTTTTTCGTTGCTACTTCATAACTGTAATGTTGCTACTGTTATGAATCGTAATGTAAATATCTGATATGCAGGATGGCCTTAGGCGACCTCTGTGAAAGGGTCGTTCGACCGCCAAAGGGGTCGCAACCCACAGGTTGAGAACTGCTGGTTTAAAACAAGTAAAAAAAATAAATAAGTAACCCTTGTTTGATTTGTTTAAACTCTGAGACACAAATACCCATGGCTGCGCCCTCTGCCTGGGCCCATCTGGACTCTGGCGCCGACCTTGGGATAGTGTTCTGTTCCGGAACCCGTTCCGGGCAGTGGTGGCAGAGAGGGCGCTGCTTCCTCTGCTTTCCCACACACCCACAGCCCTGCCACCTCCTCCCTCCCAATTTGGGAATGATTCGGGGAGCAAGTAGTGTGTCACTCACATGGAAACCGGAACGCCCCGAGAGGCATGTGTGTCCTGGGTGTGTGTCCAGCTTTGGGAGGTCATGAGGGCCCTTGCGGCTCACTCCCGACGGCTCCTGCGCAGACCCTTCCCCGTGGCTAAGCCGGATGTACGTTCCCCTGGAACTCGAGGCCCCTTGTGTCACCTGAAGTCCTGGAACGCACTTCCTTCCGGTATGCATGCGTCCTTTTTAACCACGTGGCTACGTTTTCTATTTCAACACACTTCATGATCTTGGAGCACCCCTACGGTCTTTGTTTGAAGCCACTGCATGTGGCATTTCCTCCGTGCCTGTATTTACCCAGTCCTGAAAGTTGGTTCTCTTTAGGCGTATTACCCAACTCTTCATCCTATATAATAAAGAGCTAATATGCAAACAGTCATCATGCCCTCACGCCCTCACGCCGGGGGATCTGAGGCCGCGCCCCCCACCTGGCAGGGCTTGATGGGGGGGCCTGAGGCTTGACGGGGGACCTGAGGCTGCGCTCCCCGCTCTGCGGGGCTTGACGAGAGTGGGGCCAGCCGGGTCTGGGTCTCACAGGATTTCGAGGCGCGCATGGGTGGGCAGGGACTTGGCTCTGGGTCCCACGGCACACCCCAGACTCTGACAGGGGAGAGATTTTCATATACATTTTACTAATTTTCTGTCATCTCTGACACTTCTATTATAGAGAAGGGGCAAATAGCAATATTAAAATATTTCCCCAAATTTCCTTTTAATGTGCACGAATTTCGTGCACCAGGCCACTAGTGCTATAATAATTGTCAATGGAGATAATGTAGTTTATAAAGTGCACCTCATACTCATTTCTTTTCATATAACTGAAATCTTTTACTGCCTGTGCTTATGTCTAACTTGAATTTACCAGGTGTACCGGTTAATAATGTGGATTTTGTAGTCAAAGAAAACATGATAATTTCAAGAGAAAGATCAAAAGTGCTTATTCAAAATAATGTCTATCACTAGCTACACATTTCCCCCATCTTTCAAGTAATTTGTGGATACCGTCCCAATAGAACTTTTCTTGTTTTGAAGCAAACAATTCAAAGACCCAATTTTCCACTTCTTCGTACGTTTTGAAGTGCTGCTCAGAAAGTGCATGTGCCATTGATCAGAACAAGTGGTAATCTGAAGGAGCAAGGTCTGGTGAATACGGTGGGTGGGTTCATACTTCCCAGGCAAGATCTCTTAACATGTCTTTAACTGGTTTTGAAGTGTGTGATGGTGTGTTATCATGAAGCAAAATTACTTTGCCGTGTCTTCTGGCATATTCTGGTCATTTCACGATCAAAGCATGGTTCAAGTTGATTATTTGTTGTCGATAGCAATCAGTATTAAAGGTTCCACCTGGTTTTAGAAGCTCATAATACACCACACCTACCTGATCCCACCAAACGTAGAGCATTGTCTTCTTTCCGAAGTGATTTGGCCTTGTAGTCGATGTTGATGGTTGACCTGGATCAACCCATGATTTTGTGTGTTTGGGATTCTCTAAATAAATCCACTTTTCGTCACCAGTCACAATATGATGCAAAAAAAGACTTTTTTTCATGCCATTGAAGCAACACTTTACTGATGACTTTTTGGTTTTCCATTTGTCTTTCATTCAGTTGATGTGGCACCCATTTTCCTTCCTTTAAAATCTTTCCCATTGCTTGTAAACGACCGGAAATTATTTGCTGAGCAACGTTTAATCTTTCTGCAAGTTGTTTTGAGTTTGACACGCATCTTCATCCAATAATGCTTGTAATTGTTGGTCTTCAAACTTTTTCGGTTGATCTGGACGTTCTTTGTCGTTCACATCGAAAGCATCACTTTTAAAGCGTTTAAACCAGCATTCACAAGTATCTTGAGGTGGAGCATGTTTACCATAAACTTCCCCAAGTATACAATAGCTTTCAGCAGCACTTCCCTTCAAAATAATGAATTAAAACTTCCCACAAATGCTCTTTTTTGGCACGAAATTCGACATTTTTAAGCGTAAAAATATCTATGATGTTAACACCTTCAGCAAATTTGACATATGAAGTTTTGAAGCTTTCTGCCAATACAACAAAATAGCACACACATCAAATTGCATATATATCAACATATGTGTAACTCCATCTATTGAAAAAAATCCACATTATTAACCGATACACCTAGTATCTATTGATATGACAATTATCTAGAGGCTTGTTCCTTTCTGCTTTGAAAGTTGAGAAATAGATCTTCTTCTTCATCATCATAGCTAATAGTTATTATTTACTCTCTGCTGAACTATAGACTAATTGCCCTCTGTCTGCCTTATCTTATGTAATCCTGGCTTCTCCCAGATGGTTTCTATGTTACGTGAATTTCTTGGGGAGAAAGCATGTCGAACTGATTGGATTTTTACCAAAACTAAAATAAGAGTCACCATCCAGCACCATAGAAATACCTGTGTTATTTTCAGTGTTGTTTACAAATAAAACCTTTAGTTTACTTTAAGCCACACTACCTAGGACCCTCCCATTGGAAAAAGGGGGGTGGGATCTATGAGGAAACCTACACACTCCATCAGGAAAGGCAGGCAGTCCCTGTGCACAGCAGCCCTGTGCTGCCGGATGACAAACAACCTTGATGGGCCAGTTTGATGCAACAGACCAGATTTGAAATCCAGAGAACTCCAAGCTGTCCCGAGCCCCTTGGAAGTCATTTGTGCTTTGATTCCATTTCTCTGTGTGAGGACATTGCTCCCACCAGCTGGGCCTTATCTGTCTTTGTTGTTGTTGGGCTTCTTTTATTCTCTGTCTCTTCTCTGCCTCACCCATCGCCAAAAAAATCCATTGTGCAAATTGATTTGGAGATCAGCCGTGATGAAACACTGGAGTTTCCCGGCTCGGCCGGTGCCGGTGTTATTAGCTGTCCTGATTGCCCGGGTGCGCGAGCCGGGCTGCCACAGGCTCACAGGTGTGCGGAGATTAACGGGGGCCTTCCAGCCGTTTGTCACACAGATGGCAGTGCCAATAAACCGAAAAACGATCAATCATTTTTCTAAAGATTGAAACCTTTTATCAGTTGTGTCAGTTTCATTATTCAATAAACGATTAGGAGCAGCCGTCCTTTATTCACCCCGCGTCCTGGTGAGGGCTGCTGCGGGTGGGGCGCCCCGCACCTGCACTGAGGTGCACACGCCTTCAGCACGCACCTGTCCAGCAGGGGCCCTGGTCACTGCTGCTGGACAGATGAGAGAGTGTCTGATGTGCATCTTCTAATTTTTTTTAAGTCACACCGTGACACAGTTCATTTCTACAGCAGTTGTGAGATTGGGTGGCCTTTTTTTTTTTACCTCTCACTGGGCCATTTACTAATGTTTAAAGTAAATTTGCCCTTTCATTTATTTTTTATTCTTTAATTCGGTATTATTTTATGTTAGTTTTAGGTGTACAGTGTAGTGGTTAGACACTTATATAATTTATGATCCCCCTGATAAGTCTAGAACCCACCTGGTACCATACACATAGTTATTACAATATTATTGACTATATTCCTTACGTGGTCCTTTACATCCCCATGGCTATATTATAACTACCACTCTGCAACTCTCAATTCCTTCACCTTTTTCTTCCAGTCCCCCAATTCCCCTCCCTCTGACAACCCTCAATCTGTTACCTGTGTCTATGAGTCTGTTTCTGTTTTATTTATTTTATTCTTTAGGTTTCACATATAAGTGAAATCATATGGTATTTGTCTTTCTCTGACTGACTTATTTCACTTAGCATAATACCTTCTAGGTTCATCCATGCTGTTGCAAATGGTAGGATTTCATTCTTTTTCATGGCCAAGTAATATTCTATTGTATATATGTACCATAGCTTTTTTTATCTACTCATCTATTTTCTTTAAGTTTTTTTTAAATTGATTTTTAGAGAGAGAGGAAGAAGAGTGAGAGAGAAACATCAATATGAAAGACACATCAGTTGGTTGCCTCCTGCACATGCCCCTGAACCGGGCCAGGGATTGAACCTGCAACTGAGGTAGGTGCCCTTGATAGGGAATCAAACCTAAGACCCTTTGGTGCCAGAGCCGATGCTCTAACCACTGAACTACCAGCCAGGGTAAGATCTGTATCCTTTAATATCAATGCCAACTATCTTGATTAAAGAAGTAGTGTTGGTCCTACTTGCGCCCAAGTTGGTGATGTAAGCATGTGCCTGCGCTGGAGCCATAAAGCCCGGTTGATCTGGAGGAAGGAAAGGGCAGAGCCACCCCTCCCAGCCTCTGGGTAACCAGCCTCTGGAGACACCAAGGGCCTGGTCCCGGGGTCGTCTGTGTAGACAGAGGTGAGTGTATGCTGATACCATGACTAACGGGGAGCAGAGGCACCTTAGAACGTTGCTGAATCATGGTCATCAGAAGGGCCTGCAGGCTTTTTAAAATTAGGACCCACTGAGAGAGATTGATCTTGCCATTTTTTAAAAACTTTTTTGCCCAAGTTTAGTTTATCATAAAACACGATTCTGCCACTAGCTACAAGTGGGAGAGGCAGATGTCGCCGAGTTTGCTTGTATATCATGGAGACCCTGTGTGATTATTCTGTCGGGGAGGGGCATGCATGGGTGCAAATAGATGCACGTGTTGCCTCTAATGAAGACCTTTTAAAATATTACAATTCTAGAAATAGTTCTGAATGGTATTCCTACTGCCTTCAAAAATATCTCCATGCTGTCTTAAGATCAATCTTCTGTATTTTTCCCCTGTATCTGGGACTGTGGTCTCCCTGGTGACTGTGGTCTCCGTGGTGACTGTGGTCTCCCTGGTGACTGTGGTCTCCCTGGTGACGTGGTGTCTGTGTCAGGATCCTGCACAGTGTGTGGTTAGTGGCTTCTCATGTGCTGATCCCTGCTAAGGTGACCCTCGTGGGTAGGCAAGGGGGCCACAGCGCAGAGCCCCGTGGCCCCCCAAGGCCACCTGTGCAGCTGCCAGGTGGGCAACGTTGATGCCCAAGCACCAGCTCTCCCCACCCCTCACTCTCATCTAGGCTTCTGCCTGTCCTTTATCTCACCTTGCACCAGGGACTGCTGGGAAGACGGTGTGGTAGACACTGACCAAATGGTCAAATTCAGTCATCAACCCACCAGAACCTGACGCCCACCCTGCAGCCAGGTGTCCGTGAAGGGGGCAGGTCACTGCTTCCTGGCAGTTTGTACATCCCGCACACTCTGTAAAAGAACTTCCCTACCCCCGACAATTAGAAAAGAAAGAAATAAAAGAAAACCCCCAAATAAGGCGCACATAATACATAGTCCGTATTCATTCATGAAACTGGTGATTGAAAACCTCAGAACCACCAGGCTGTGAACTCACTACATCTGTGGAGTAAGTTGCTGTAATATTTCTTTCTCTTGCCATGTATTTGGGGGATTATATATGATGGGCTTTGATGAGAATAGCCAATGGGCACCTCGTGCCTTATGCCCAAGTGAAGTAGATCTATTTGGGACAATGTGTTCTGGATGCACCTGTGATTGCAAACTTGGATTTTTTTTTTGTATACAACCATATTGCTGGTCCTTTCTGCTTAAGAAACGCTGCTAATTCTGTCTCTTGATTGAGGCACTGGAGTGTCTTGAAGTCGCTCCTGAGTTCAGATTTTCCTAGAGTTGATAAATCACTGCAGGTGCATCTCAATGAATCACGAAGCCAGCTTTGCATGACTCTCTTTCATTTTATTAAACTCTGTCACTTTTATTGAAAAGATGGTTCTATTGTGCTGATTGGAAGCTGAGATCTAAACTCAACATGAGTGCCAACAACTTTTTCTCAATAGATCAAAGCTCATTTTCTGATGATTAAAAGCTAATACTGGCAATTAGCTGGAATATTGCTCAAACATGGTACATTTTGGTCAAATATATACACTGTAATCCACTAAAGGAAAAACAATTTCAAGTTCAACGATTCCAGATGAAAGACAAGGAGACAGTGCGCTAGCTTGAAGAGCTGCCAGGGGGAAAGTACTGCCTCTGAAGAACATTAGTTAGCAAACATACTCTGTTCACAATCATAAATTACATAACCTCACTGCCAGTGAGGTTAGCTTTGAGGTTGAGAATTTCAGTAGCACATGGGACCCATACTGTTTATGCCCCTCTGAGATTTCAGAGTATCTTTAATTTGTAAAAGTTGACTTAATGATTAGTAGCATGAGTGGTATATTGTGATGAGATGGTAGTTCTTGCTGCATCTATTCCAAGCTGCGGAATATTCCTTTCTTTTTGGCAGAATGTTACTCCTGACATTTTATTCTAAGAAAACAATTAAAATGATGGGAGAAAAAAACTTACATTCCTGCCCAAAGATGCCTATAATAGTATTTTAATAGGTTTTATTTTCTATAAAGTTTAAAACATAAAAGAAATTGAGGAGATGGTACAGGCAACCCCCATATGCTCCTCATGTACACACACATGCACGTGCACAATTCCTCTGTGGTTTACATCTTTTCTTAGTGTGGCCTGTTTCTCACAATTAACCAGCTAACATTGGCACATGCACGTTAACTAAAGTCTACTCCGTTTGGGTTTCCTTAGTTTTTCCCTAATGTCCTCCCGCTTCTCCGGGACCTACCCTGGAGGCCACCTGACATTCCGGTGTCATGTCTCCTTAGGCTCCGTTGGCTGGGACAGTTCTTCAGACTTTGTTTTTGATGACCTTGACAATTCTGAGTTCTGGTCAGCTCTCTTGGAATTTGCTTTTCTCAGGATTACTCTGGAACCTTGGGTTGCTAAGAGGAAGGCCACAGAGATAAAGGGCCATCTCATCACCTTGTGTAAACGGCACACACTGTCAGCATGACTTAGGCCTGTCAGTGTTGACCTTGGTCACCTGGTTTGAGGCTGTGTTATCAGGTGTCTCCTCCCTCTCCTCCCCCTCCCCCCTTCAGCGTGCCCTCTTTGGGAGGGGCCTCTATGCAGGGTGCGTAGGTAAGGAGTGGGGAGTTGCGCCCCCTCCTTTAGGGTGGGCTGCCTACATGAATTTGAAATTCTCCTGCCAGGAAGATTGATCTCTTCTCCCCATTTATGACTTTATTCAGTCATTCGCTTATATCAGTGTGGACTCTTGGATATTTATTTTGAACTTTGTTTCTTTTCTTGCCCAGTTCCAGCTTCGGCCATTGGGGGCTCTTTCCGTTGGCTCCTGTGCCTTTTTGTGGCACCCCCATCACTGTAGTGTTTGCCTCTGTGTGTGAGCTCACCCTTGCTTTCTGGATCTACATGAAGCTCCAGGACCATCTTGCATGTTTGCTGCCCCAGTCCTAGAATCAGCCGTTTCTCCAAGGAGCCCGGTTCCTTTCACTCAGCGGTGGTATTAGAAACCAAGATTCGGGGGCTGGGTGTGCTCATTGCTCCTGGGATGTCATCACTTCCTGGCCCCCTCTGCAGACATAGCAAAGAAGAGAAACGTGTGTGTATATATACACATGTGTATATACATATCTATACTTATATATGTAACCACCAATTGCTACATTAAGCTAAAAAGAATATAGTATTTTTAATAGCATAAAATTGGAAATAACTAAATGTTTAATAGTAAGGAATGGCTACAACTATGCTATGCTAACTCCACAATGCAACTGCTCAAAGGGGCAATTTTGCAAATTGTGGTAACATAATCCCTTACGTTTAAAAGTAGTCCAGGTCTCTGTCAGAGCTGTAAGTGTGAGAATTATGTGTGTATGTGGGTACTAGCTTTAAATCGGCTTGTTAGATTGGTCGTGGTTTATTCTTAATATTGAACTAATATGAAATGAACTTTGCTTTTGCAATAATATTAAAATAGTCTTCCAAGGTGTTCTGGCTTGAAGCGGAATAACATTGGCGTATCTAAATTATTTTTACATTAAAGAAATGAGACGGTTGTTATTATTTTGTTGTGTCCACTCTTGCACCACGTTTCCAGTCCCTCCTAGGATAGCAATGACCTTGTCTGCTCATTGACGATAACCAGGGAACGTGCTGAAAAGTTGGCCCATTATAGCCCAAGCAGTTTTGTGGGGAGAAATCTGTTAGCGTTTAAAGGACTGCATTCCCATTACAGCAAGAAGAATCAAACATTTAGAATTCTGTTGCTTTCCCACTCTGATCTTTGTCCGGCTACATAAATGCCGTGGATCTCATTGTTCTGTGGTTCCTCAAGCCACAGATCCGAATGCTACTGGGAATTTCCGGTCAAGTCTTCCCTAAATGCAAAAGGTTAAAAAGTACTTTCTGGAAGATGTTTTCGGTAGTCTTCTCAGATTCAGATGGCCAGAGGGAAAGGGGACGTGATTGACTGACTAACCCTGAAATGTGTCATTTCCCGGGGCGGTGGGAGGAAGTCAGCCACAGGGAGGGCAGATGAAACGCACTGTCTGCGTGGCTGCGGCTGGTGGTCCAGTGATCACAGCCCCTCAATTACAGCCCTGCACGGAGCGCGAGCGGCCGTCGCAGAGTAATTGTGCCTTTGATTAGTTGCCTTAACTGGCTATCGCCTTTGAAATATGATAGCACAATTTGAAGTTTTATTAAAAACCTATTTTTTTTCTGAAATTGTCGAGAAAGATTTTGTGTTTAAAAAAAAAATCCTACAAAAGCCTGCAATATACTCTATTGGAGGAAATTGAGAAGACATAAGAGAAGAAAGAAAAAAGAAGAAGAGACGAATGTTTCCCATTATCACTCATTCCTGTCTCGGGATCCTGCGGTGGTGGCGGTGGCGGCGGCGGCGCACCCGCGTGCTGGGCCTGCAGTGAGAACACAGCTGAACCTCGAGTTTTCTGAAGTGAGAATTCAGTCTGCCGTTTGTTTCTATTTTGAAGGACAACCACGCAATGATTAGGGGGATGTGACAGTGCTCACTGAGGAGCGAGGCCTAAAATACGAAAGCAGAGTATTTCTGGTGCTGCCACGTCATAGCCAGTTCCTGTTCTACCTCATCCTACACTCAGAACAGAATCAACCCCGAGGCCAAGGAGCCCCAATTTCAACTTCTTAATAAGCCCCCCCCCCAAAAAAAACAACAACAGCTCTCCCTTCTCCAAATGAACAGCTACTCCGTGAAGACAAGGAGAGAAGTTTCCACGACTTAGGGATGTATTTCTAATCTCCACCTGAGAACATGCCAAACTAAACTTCCACATGACAGGTTTATCATAAAGGGCATGTCCCCTGCAATCACCTCTCCTTTTAGCCCTGGTGAAAGGTGGACATTCTTGGTGTTGGAAGAAATACCCAATTAATCCCGGGTGCACCTGAACCCACGCTTGGTGCTCAGTGTGTTTCCAGGCTGAAAGGAAAACTGCTCTCTACCTAATTGGAACTTCTGGTTTTATGGCGTATCCTGGAGTTTTTACTTAGTTTTTATTTTCACTGTTTCCCAGGGTTAATGGCATTTTCTGTAAGTGTCTGCATTAGCCCACTCTGTAGAAGCCCTGGCAGTTTGCAAATCCAAGAGCTTTAAACGAAGCCACCGACATGGAAATTGTATTTGCTGTAAAGAAAGCCATTATGAGTTACTAGAAACTGAATCAAAAGTTTATCATGAAGAGTTGATTACTTATTTCGGACTTTTACTTCGTCAGATATTCATCCTGCCTTCTTGGGCCCCGAATTGCGAAAAGGACCCTGGTCTTGCTGGAACCTGCCAACGACCAAGTTAGGCTGCTTCCTGAACACACATCCTAGATTGGCTTGGCCTCGGGTTTTGTTTAATCCTCTCGAAGGCCCTTTTAATGGATGTTTCAACACAACGACATCTCTGTGTGGCCGCCTCTAGGAAGCCCCTTCACAGCGGAAGCAGCGAGTTCACATCCTGTGCGAATCTTCGGGGCTGCGTCTTTTGAAAAACACCACGGCCTGTTCAGAGGAGAACAGAATGTGTACACAGTCTTGTCGAGCAAATGAACGTCCATGAGGCCAGCACAAAAGAAATCCCCGATCTCTAACCTCGCAGTGAAATCGCCACGGACAAAGATCACGGCGATACGGGAGCGCACTAAACTGGAAGAGTCGGGAAACCACAGTGGAATCTGCTCCTGCCTATGCCCGTCCCCAGGGAGGGAGGGGGCGTTTCCCACTCGGCGTCCTGGGGCCAGCGTCAGTGTGAACTGCTCCCGGGAGCACAGGCCTCCTCTCTGCTGCACAGGCAGCCTTATACCGACGGCATCCTTAAAACAAATAGCTACACGTCCGAAGTGGACAGGGTCGTGCTGTCTGACCAGGTTACCACATGGCTTCTCTGAGAGGCACAGATGTGCACCCTCTTGAATGGATGGAGGGGGTATCTGTTTTGTTCTGAGACATGTCAGGAGTGAGTGGCACACAAAAAGACCCTGTTCGTTCTCCAAATTGACTCTGGGGTCTGCAGAGCCTCACCTTGCCAGCCCAGTTGGCCCTCACCCTCGGACATAAGTGGGGTGCACAGGGTTCGGACATGCACCCTCCTGGCTGTGTTGTCTTTTCACCGGCTACCTGAGGAACACTCAGTCAACAAAGAGCTCTAGCGGAAGGAGACCAGAGGTGACATTAGTGTAAGGCCTGGTCTCCTGGTGCGGTGCGGGAGGAAGAGTTGAGGATAAAACCCTGCTGGTTGGAGCGTGCCAGCAGACTAAGGACTCTTTTTAGTCCATTTATTAAGCGCTGGTCGGAAGAGTCTCATCTTGGAGATCTGTCTGTGATTAGTCCTCAGGCACTCACATGCTGTAAGAGGAAAACAATATTTTGCTTAGAGAAACAAAATAGAAATTCTCCTCTAAAATAAAATTTTAATTCACTCGTGATCATCGCATGAACTCTCAGGAAAAGCTGTTGCTTCCACCAAATTCGGCCACATGTAATAATTGCGAGACGTTAACGCTAAGTGATTCCAGCAACTCCTCCTCAGCACAGCCGTGATTTGCGAGTTTTCCTCGCCCTGTCTCCTCTGAGAAGGCCGTGACTGGGAACAATTATGAGGAGGTGAGCGATCGCGCCCCTCCTCATTCTGTCCACCAGACACCGACGCGGTGCAGAGAGGGCCTGTGACGTGGCCTTTCACCAGCCTTTCTCCTTCAGAACGTCGCTCGCTCAGGCTGGGCGGCCGTTGAGAGGCTCTGCTGCCTTTGCCCAATAACAGGTGAAATTCTGGTTTTAAAATAATAGTTTTTGTGAAAAACAAATAACATTAGTGACAAAAGTCAAAATAAGTCAGCCTACATTTAAATGGAAGAAACTATATTCCTGTAAATTTTTTTCCAAAAAAAAAAAAAATGAATTTCTTAAAACAAAGATTACCCAGAAAATGTAGTTTTTTGAGCTCGTCTACGTGAAGTCCTCGAGAATCGCTGCCTATTTCAGAGGCCTGAGAGCCAGGGGGTGCCTCCCCGCACGTGGCTCAGGTGTGTGGTGGTCAGGCGGGACCCGGTATCCAGCCAGCAGCCTCAGGTTGAGCACTCCCGAGTCCCTTTGGTGCGATGCCTCCGTTTCCCTTAGAGGTGAGTCCGGGCAGCCGTGTCGCACACAGCCTGAGGTTTTATCAATGATCATACGATTGTATTTTCGTGTTGAAGCTTCCAACCCAATGGACTTGGAGCAATCAGTGCCCCGGGAGACGAATGCTCGTATCAGGACCTTGGCATCAGCCAGGAAAAGTCCATTTGTTTTAAGAGAAGAAAAAGGCATGACATTCTACACATTAAAATTGATTATTTCATCAATAGGTTAATAGAAAACCAGGCTGCGAGTTCACTTCCTGCTTATACTTCCATACAGTAATGGGAGACCAGGGCATGAAAAATGCAAGCATAGCGCAGGCCAGAGAGGGTTTTCGATGGCGCTTCCCCCTCCCTCGCCCTGACCACACTGTGCCTATTTATATGTAAATGTTGCCGACAGAGGCTAGTTTTCCGTGAGGAGCAGGGCTCTCCGACTGCTACTTTCTGGAACTTGTGAATTATGGGCCAAGATGCCAGGACTTCGGCTACTGAAATAATTAAGGGCACAGCGAAAGTGTCCGTTACCCCTGAGGAACCTGGTAATCCTCCGCTGAACGTCTCTAAAGGAAACATTTGAAAACTGACTAGTTCAGTTCCTTGTAGGCATGACGTTTGTACTGGTGGGTACCTGAAGGCCCTTTCCCAGGTGCGCTGTTACCTGGGACGGGTACCTTATCGATACCTTGAGGGTGTAGAGATGAGGGAGACGTCTCCACCCATGAAAAAATTAAGTTTAGACCCATACACTGTAGACGCCTACTCGTTTCGAGATTGCATTTCTTATTATTTCTTATTTTGAAGCTACCAAGTCATTCTTAGGTGTTTAGTTAAAATTTAACTGTTTCTCTTTAAATCAGGTGACAAGTAAATGACAGCTAGTTCTTTTTCTCACCATTATATAAAATTTGCCTCTGAATACACAGAGCTGTGCTGCTTCAGAATTGCATCTGCTTCCTTGAATGTCCACATTTTGTGCATGTATTTTCTATCGTCACTCCAAAGAAACCCAATACGCACCCAGGCACTGGGGGTTCGCTTCCGCAGCAGAACTGGTCCTGGAGACCCAGTCCTCCCCCAGGTCATTGAATTGGGCACACCGGAGCCTACACCACACTCTTTGAGGTAAACCCCACCGCAGGCAGGAGCAGCCAACCCGTCCTAAGTGAGGAGCGGGTGGGCGTGAGAGAGCTGTCCCCTGCCCAGTGCAGGCCTCGTTTCTGTGCTGTGAGCGTCAAGACTCCTGTGCAAATGCAGGCACCTGCCTCCCCAGGTATGCACGGTCATCCAAAGAGCCTCATGGGAGGGCTGACCAGTTTCTCTTCCCGGCTGTGGACATGGAGAGAGACAGGTGGTCTGGTTAGGGTCCTTCACGGGTCTCACGTCCTGAGTCCAGGGGGTGGGTCGGCTGATGAACTGAGACTGTCTCCCCAGAGGAGCATCGGGGCCCCTCTCACCCCAACCAGTCACTGCACAGTGTGAGGTGTGGGGTCCGCCCGTGTTAGATTGGTTCTGCCTTTGACTTCCCAACCCAGGGTTCCTCCGTGGGTCACATGCTCCTCTCTGGGTAACTTGGTATTTGCTTTTTCTTTCTGATGCTTCCTCTAGTGAGCTGAGCACGTAAGGAGGCACGTGTGCTCTTGGGGGTCCTGGGAGCTCCATCCAGAGCTCCCGGCAGCCCCGTAAGAAGGGGCCTCCACCCTTCAGCCGCAGCCAGGTGGTAGCAGGGTTTTGCTGAGGTGATTACTATCCAGATCCAAATATGCTCATATGTCTGGTCGCGGGGGGAGGGGGTGGAGGGCTTCATCTTTTATCAGCTGAGTGTTAAGACCTCCGTCCGCAGCACACACAGGAACTGCTCATCACCAGGAGCTCTAGATTTGACATGCTGCCAGGGCTCATGGCTACTGGCATCATAGCTCCTTCAAAAGATGCCACCAGTCCCCAAGGAAAAGGCCAGCTTGGCACGGTTGGAAGTAGCCACGTGTAAAACCAGGGTGCCTGGCCTCCTTGCCTGGGCATCTGTTTGATTCTGTGCAAACCTAATGACACTGGCAGGCACGCCTCTGTCCTGCCCAGGTTCCCTGTGCTACAGGCTGGCAGTGGGGGGTGGGGGTGGGGTGGGGGAGCGGGAAGGGACCAGCGGGGACCCACCAGCACCCACCGCCCCTCCGGGAACAGATGGACGTGATGTCACGTGCTACTTTGACATTTCTTTTCTCCCCTTTTCATTTGATTTCTTCTCCTTTTTGTTTTCTGTCTTTCTCCCCCTCTCCCCTTTCTGCTCTCTGGATGCAGCCAAACGCAAAGCATGGAAACTAAACCGTGTTGGTAGCCTGCGAAATATATACAGCAGCAGCAGCACCAACACTGAAGGTAACGCC